>NW_019211662.1:0-4596 GCF_002443255.2 Varroa destructor | reverse complement strand
ATCCCGAAACTTAGCTAAAGGAAACTTGTTTGAATGTTAACAACTTTCTTTGTATGAAGAAACTCCGTTCTGAGACTTGGGCAAAGGGGGACTTATTTAAGTTTTAACAACTTCTTTGCATGTGGAAATGTTGTCCTAAAACATGGCCAGAAAAAAAAAACGTTTGTTTTAACCATTTCTTTGTATGTGGGACTTCTGTCCTGAAACTTAGCTAGAGAGCACTTGTGTTTAAGTTTTAACAACTTTTCTGTGTGAGGAAACTCTATCCTGAGACTTGGTCAGTGAGAACTTCTTTGAGTTTTAACAAATATAATGCATGTAAGGTTCTGTTTTGAAATATGGCTAAAGAGATTCCCTTGATTTTTACCAATTTTGTTGTATGTGGAACTTCTGTCCTGAAACTTAGCCAGAGAACACTTGTTTAAGTTTTAACAACATTTCTGTGTGAGGGAACTTTATCCTGAGACTTGACCAACGAGAACTTCTTTGAGTTTTAACAACTTTTCTGTGTGAGGGAACTCTATTTTGAGACTTGGACAACGAGAACTTCTTTGAGTTTTAACAAATATAATGTATGTAAGCTTCTCTTTTGAAATATAGCCAAAAAGATTTCCTTGACTTTTAACAATTTTGTTGTAAGTGGAAATTTTGTCCTGAAACTTGGCTAGAGGAAGCTTGTTTGAGTGTTAGCAACTTTTATTTGTATGAGGAAACTCTGTTCTGAGACTTGGCCAATGGGGGACTTATTTGAGTTTTAACAACTTTTCTGTGTGAGGGCACTCTATCTTGAGACTTCGGCAACGAGAAGTTCTTTGAGTTTTAACAAATATAATGCATGTAAGGTTCTGTTTTGTAATATGGCCAAAAAGATTTTTTTGACTCTTAACAATTTTGTTGTAAGTAGAAATTTTGTCCTGAAACTTAGCTAAAGGAAGCTTGTTTGAGTGTTAATAACTTTTCTGTATGAGGAAACTCTGTTCTGAGACTTGGCCAATGGGGGACTTATTTGAGTTTTAACACCTTCTTTGCATGTGGAAATGTTGTCCTAAAACAAGGCCAGAAAAAAAAACGTTTGTTTTAACCACTTCTTTGTATCTTTCTGAAACTTAGTTAGAGAAGACTTGTTTAAGTTTTAACAACTTTTCTGTGTGAGGGAGCTCTATGCTGAGACTTGGCCAACGAGAACTTCTTTGAGCTTTAACAAATATATTGCATGTAAGGTTCTCTTTTGAAATATGGCCAAAAAGATTTCCTTGACTTTTGACGATTTCGTTGTACGAGGAAATTTTGTCCTGAAACTTAGCTAGAGGAAGCTTGTTTAGGTTTTAACAACTTTTCTGTGTGAGGGAACTCTATCCTGAGACTTGGCCAACGAGCACTTCTTTGAGCTTTAACAAATATATTGCATCTAAGGTTCTGTTTTGAAATATGGCCAAAAAGATTTTTTTGACTTTTAACAATTTTGTTGTAAGTTGAAATTTTGTCCTGAAACTTAACTAAAGGAAGCTTGTTTGAGTGTTAATAACTTTTTTGTATGAGGAAACTCTGTTCTGAGACTTGGCCAATGGGGGACTTATTTGAGTTTTAACAACTTCTTTGTATGTGGAAATGTTGTCCTAAAACATGGCCAGAAAAAAAACGTTTGTTTTAACCACTTCTTTGTATGTGGGACTTCTGTCCTGAAACTTAGCTAGAGAGCACTTGTGTTTAAGTTTTAACAACTTTTCTGTGTGAGGGAACTCTATCTCTGAGACTTGGTCAATGAGAACTTCTTTGAGTTTTAACAAATATAATGCATGTAAGGTTCTGTTTTGAAATATGGCAAAGAGATTTCTTTGACTTTTAACAATTTTGTTGTATGCGGAAATTCTGTCCTGAAACTTGGCTAGAGGAAGCTTGTTTAAGTTTTAACAACTTTTCTGTGTAGGGAACTCTATCCTGAGACTTGGTCAATGAGAACTTCTTTGAGTTTTAACAATTTTTCTGTGTGAGGGAACTCTATCTTGAGACTTGGACAACGAAAACTTCTTTGAGTTTTAACAAATATAATGCATGTAAGGTTCTGTTTTGTAATATGGCCAAAAAGATTTCCTTGACTCTTAACAATTTTGTTGTAAGTGGAAATTTTGTCCTGAAACTTAACTAGAGGAAGCTTGTTTGAGTGTTAGCAACTTTTATTTGTATGAGGAAACTCTGTTCTGAGACTTGGCCAATGGGGGACTTATTTGAGTTTTAACAACTTCTTTGCATGTGGAGATGTTGTCCTAAAACATGGCCAGAAAAAAAAACGTTTGTTTTAACCACTTCTTTGTATGTGGGACTTCTGTCCCGAAACTTAGCTAGAGAACACTTGTGTTTAAGTTTTAACAACTTTTCTGTGTGAGGGAACTCTATTCTGAGACTTGGTCAATGAGAACTTCTTTGAGTTTTAACAAACATAATGCATGTAAGGTTCTGTTTTGAAATATGGCCAAAGAGATTTCTTTGACTTTTAACAATTTTGTTGTATGCGGAAATTCTGTCCTGAAACTTGGCTAGAGGAAGCTTGTTTAAGTTTTAACAACTTTTCTGTGTAGGGAACTCTATCTGAGACTTGGTCAATGAGAACTTCTTTGAGTTTTAACAATTTTCTGTGTGAGGGAACTCTATCTGAGACTTGGCCAACGAGAACTTCTTTGAGTTTAACAATATATTGCATGTAAGGTTCTCTTTGAAATATGGCCAAAAAGATTTCCTTGACTTTTACAATTTGTTGTACAGGAAATTTTGTCCTGAAACTTAGCTAAGGAAGCTTGTTTGAGTGTTAATAACTTTTTTTGTATGAGGAAACTCTGTTCTGAGACTTGGCCAATGGGGGACTTATTTGAGTTTTAATGAACTCTCTTTGCATGTGGAAATGTTGTCCTAAAACATGTCCAGAAAGAAAAACGTTTGTTTTAACCATTCTTTGTATGTGGGACTTCTGTCCTGAAACTTAGCTAGAGAGCACTTGTGTTTAAGTTTTAACAACTTTTCTGTGTGAGGGAACTCTATCCTGAGACTTGGCCAACGAGAACTTCTTTGAGCTTTAACAAATATATTGCATGTAAGGTTCTCTTTTGAAATATGGCCAAAAAGATTTCCTTGACTTTTAACAATTTCATTGTAAGTGGAAATTTTATCCTGAAACTTACTAGAGGAAGCTTGTTTAAGTTTTAACAACTTTTCTGTGTGAGGGAGCTCTATGCTGAGACTTGGCCAACGAGAACTTCTTTGAGTTTTAACAAATATATTGCATGTAAGGTTCTCTTTTGAAATATGGCCAAAAAGATTTCCTTGACTTTTAACAATTTCTTGTAAGTGGAAATTTTATCCTGAAACTTAGACTAGAGGAAGCTTGTTTAAGTTTTAACAACTTTTCTGTGTGAGGGAACTCTATCCTGAGACTTGGCCAACGAGAACTTCTTTGAGTTTTAACAACTTTTCTGTGTGAGGGAACTCTATCTTGAGACTTGGCAACGAGAACTTCTTTGAGTTTTAACAAATATAATGCATGTAAGGTTCTGTTTTGTATATGGCCAAAAAGATTTCCTTGACTCTTAACAATTTTGTTGTAGTGGAAATTTTGTCCTGAAACTTAACTAAGGAAGCTTGTTTGAGTGTTAATAACTTTTTTTGTATGAGGAAACTCTGTTCTGAGACTTGGCCAATGGGGGACTTATTTGAGTTTTAAAACTTCTTTGTATGTGGTGATGTTGTCCTAAAACATGGCCAGAAAAAAAACGTTTGTTTTAACCACTTCTTTGTATGTGGAACTTCTGTCCTGAAACTTAGCCAGAGAACACTTGTTTAAGTTTTAACAACTTTTCTGTGTGAGGGAACTCTATCCTGAGACTTGGCCAACGAGAACTTCTTTGAGCTTTAACAAATATATTGCATGTAAGGTTCTCTTTTGAAATATGGCCAAAAAGATTTCCTTGACTTTTAACAATTTCGTTGTACGAGGAAATTTTGTCCTGAAACTTAGCTAGAGACAGCTTGTTTAAGTTTTAACAACTTTTCTGTGTGAGGGAACTCTATCCTGAGACTTGGCCAACTGAGAACTTCTTTGAGCTTTAACAAATATATTGCATGTAAGGTTCTCTTTTGAAATATGGCCAAAAAGATTTCCTTGACTTTTAACAATTTCGTTGTAGGGAAATTTTGTCCTGAAACTTAGCTAAAGGAAGCTTGTTTGAGTGTTAAAACTTTTTTTGTATGAGGAAACTCTGTTCTGAGACTTGGCCAATGGGGGACTTATTTGAGTTTTACCATAACTCTTTGGTGTGGAAATGTTGTCCTAAAACATGGCCAGAAAAAAAACGTTTGTTTTAACCACTTCTTTGTATGTGGAACTTCTGTCCTGAAACTTAGCCAGAGAACACTTGTTTAAGTTTTAACAACTTTTCTGTGTGAGGGAACTCTATCCTGAGACTTGGCCAACGAGAACTTCTTTGAGCTTTAACAAATATATTGCATGTAAGGTTCTCTTTTGAAATATGGCCAAAAAGATTTCCTTGACTTTTAACAATTTCTTGTAAGTGGAAATTTTATCCTGAACTTAACTAGAGGAAGCTT
>NW_019211661.1:0-1526 GCF_002443255.2 Varroa destructor | reverse complement strand
CAAAGAAGTTCTCGTTGGCCAAGTCTCAGGATAGAGTTCCCTCACACAGAAAAGTTGTTAGCACTCAAACAAGCTTCCTCTAACTAAGCTTCAGGACAAAATTTCCTCTTACAACGAAATTGTTAAAAGTCAAGGAAATCTTTTTGGCCATATTTCAAAAGAGAACCTTACATGCAATATATTTGTTAAAGCTCAAAGAAGTTCTCGTTGGCCAAGTCTCAGGATAGAGTTCCCTCACACAGAAAAGTTGTTAAAACTTAAACAAGTGTTCTCTGGCTAAGTTTCAGGACAGAAGTTCCACATACAAAGAAGTGGTTAAAACAAACGCTTTTTTTCTGGCCATGTTTTAGGACAACATTTCCACATATAAAGGAGTTGTTAAAACCCAAATAAGTCCCCCACTGGCCAAGTCTCAGAACAGACTTTCCTCATACAGAAAGGTTGTTAACACTCAAACAAGCTTTTTTTAACTAAGTTTCAGGACCAAATTTCCGCTTACAGCAAAATTGTTAAAAGTCAAGGAAATCTTTTTGGTTATATTTCAAAACAGAATCTTACATGCAATATATTTGTTAAAACCCAAACAAGTTCTCGTTGGCCAAGTCTCAGGATAGAGTTCCCTCACACAGAAAAGTTGTTAAAACTTAAACAAGTGTTCTCTAGCTAAGTTTCAGAAAGATGCAAAGAAGTGGTTAAAACAAACGTTTTTTTTCTGGCCATGTTTTAGGACAACATTCCACATACAAAGTTGTTAAAACTCATATAAGTCCCCCATTGGCCAAGTCTCAGAACAGAGTTTCCTCATAGAAAAAAGTTGTTAACACTCAAACAAGTTTTTTTTAGCTAAGTTTCAGGACCAAATTTCCGCTTACAACAAAATTGTTAAAAGTCAAGGAAATCTTTTTGGTTATATTTCAAAACGGAATCTTACAAGCAATATATTTGCTAAAGCTCAAAGAAGTCTCAGGATGGAACTCCCCCACACAGAAAAGTTGTTAAAACTTAGACAAGTGTTCCCTAGCTAAGTTTCAGGAAGATACAAAGAAGTGGTTAAAACAACCGTTTTTTTTCTGGTCATGTTTTAGGACAACATTACCACATACAAGGAAGTTGGTAAAACTCAAATAAGTCCCCCGTTGGCCAAGTCTCAGAACAGAGTTTCCTCATACAAAAAGTTGTTAACACTCAAGCAAGCTTCCTTTATCTAAGTTTCAGAACAAAACTTCCGCCTACAACAAAATTGTTGAAAGTGAAGGAAATCTTTTTCGTCATATTTCAAAATGGAATCATATATGCAGTATATTTGCTAAAACTCAAAGAAGTTCTCGTTGACCAAGTCTGAGGACAGAGTTCCCTCACGCAGAAAAGTTCTTAAAACTTAAACAAGTGTTCTTTAGCTAAGTTTCAGGAAGATATAAAGAAGTGGTTGAAACAAGCGTTTTTTTCTGGCCATGTTTTAATACAACATTTCCACATACAAAGAAGTTGGTAAAACTCAAATAAGTCCCCCATTGACCAAGTCTCAG
>NW_019211660.1:0-1883 GCF_002443255.2 Varroa destructor | reverse complement strand
CAACATTACCAAATACAAAGAAGTTAAAACTTAAATAAGTCCTCCATTGGCCAAGTCTCAGAACAGAGTTTCCTCATACAAAAAAGTTGTTAACACTCAAACAAGCTTCCTTTAGCCAAGTTTCAGACAAAAGTTCCGCATACAACAAAATTGTTAAAAGTCAAGGAAATCTTTTTGCTCATATTTCAAAACAGAACCTTACATGTAATATATTTGTTAAAACTCAAAGAAGTTCTCGTTGGCCAAGTCTCAGGATAGAGTTCCCTCAAACAGAAAAGTTGTTAAAACTTAAACCAGTGTGCTTTAGCTAAGTTTCATGAAAATACAAAGAAGTGGTTAAAACAAACATTTTTTTTTGGCCATGTTTTAGGGCAACATTTCCACATACAAAGAAGTTAAAACTTAAATAAGTCCCCCATTGGCCAAGTCTCAAGACAGAGTTTCCTCATACAAATAAAAGTTGTTAACACTCAAACAAGCTTCCTTTAGCCAAATTTCAGACAAAATTTCCGCTTACAACAAAATTGTTAAAAGTCAAGGAAATCTTTTTGGTCATATTTCAAAACAGAACCTTACATGTAGTATATTTGCTAAAACCCAAGTTCTCGTTGGTCAAGTCTCAAAATAGAGTTTCCTCATACAGAAAAGTTGTTAAAACTTAAACAAGTGTTCTCTAGCTAAGTTTCAGGAAGATACAAAGAACGAGTTAAAACAAACGTTTTTTCTGGCCATGTTTAAGGATAACACGTCCACATACAAAGAAGTTAAAATTTAAATAAGTCCCCCACTGGCCAGGTCTCAGGACAGAGTTTCCTCATACAAACAAAAGTTGTTAACACTCAAACAAGCTTCCGTTAGCCAAGTTTCAAACAAAATTTCCGCATACAACAAAACTGTTAAAAGTCAAGGAAATCTTTTTGGACATATTTCAAAACAGAATCTTACAGGCAGTATATTTGCTAAAACCCAAGTTCTCGTTGGTTAAGTCTCAGGATAGAGTTCCCTCACACAGAAAAGTTGTTAAAACTTAAACCAGTGTGCTCTAGCTAAGTTTCAGGAAGATACAAAGAAGTGGTTAAAACAAACGTTTTTTTCTGACCATGTTTTAGGACAACATTTCCACATGCAAAGAGGTTGTTAAAACTTAAATAAGTCTCCCATTAGCCAAGTCTCAGGACAGAGTTTCCTCATACAAAAAAAAAGTTGTTAACACTCAAACAAGCTTCCTTTAGCCCAGTTTCAGACAAAATTTCCGCATACAACAAAATTGTTAAAAGTCAAGGAAATCTTTTTGGCCATATTTCAAAACAGAATCTTACAGGCAATATATTTGCTAAAACCCAAATTCTCGTTGGTCAAGTCTCAGGATAGAGTTCCTTCAAACAGAAAAGTTGTTAAAACTTAAACAAATATTCTCTAGCTAAGTTTCAGGAAGATACAAAGAACGGGTTAAAACAAACGTTTTTTTTTGGCCATGTTTTAGGACAACATTTCCACATACAAAGAAATTAAAACTTAAATAAGTCCCTCATTGGCCATGTCTCAGAACAGAGTTTCCTCATACAAACAAAAGTTGTTGACACTCAAACAAGCTTCCTTTAGCCAAGTTTCAGACAAAATTTCCACATACAACAAAATTATTAAAAGTCAAGGAGATCTTTTTGGCCATATTTCAAAACAGAATCTTACATGCAATATATTTGCTAAAACCCAAGTTCTCATTGGTCAAGTCTCAAAATAGAGTGTCCTCATACAGAAAAGTTGTTAAAACTTAAACAAATATTCTCTAGCTAAGTTTCAGGAAGATACAAAGAACGGGTTAAAACAAACGTTTTTTCTGGCCATGTTTTAGGACAACACGTCCACATACAAAGAAGTTAAAA
>NW_019211659.1:0-1384 GCF_002443255.2 Varroa destructor | reverse complement strand
GAAAAAACGTTTGTTTTAACCCGTTCTTTGTATCTTCCTGAAAGTTAGCTAGAGAATACTTGTTTAAGTTTTAACGGCTTTTCTGTGTCAGGGAACTCTGTCCTGAGACTTGGTCAACGAGAACTTGGGTTTTAGCAAATATATTGCATGTAAGGTTCTGTATTGAAATATGGCCAAAAAGATTTCCTTGATGTTTAACAATTTTGTTGTAAGCGGAAATTTTGTCCGAAACTTGGCTAACGGAAGCTTGTTTGAGTGTTAACAACTTTTGTTTGTATGAGGAAACTCTGTCCTGAGACTTGGCCAGTGGGGGACTTATTTAAATTTTAACTTCTTTGTATGTGGAAATGTTGTCCTAAAACATGGCCAAAAAAAAACGTTTGTTTTAACCGCTTCTTTGTATCTTCATGAAACTTAGGTAGAGAACACTTCTTTAAGTTTTAACAACTTTTCTGTGTGAGGGAACTCTATCCTGAGACTTGACCAACGAACTTGAGTTTTAGCAGATATATTGCCTGTAAGATTCTGTTTTGAAATATGGCCAAAAAGATTTCCTTGACTTTTAACAATTTTGTTGTATGCGGAAATTTTGTCTGAAACTTGGCTAACGGAAGCTTGTTTGAGTGTTAACAACTTTTGTTTGTATGAGGAAACTCTGTCCTGAGACATGGCCAATGGGGGACTTATTTAAGTTTTAGTTTCTTTGTATGTGGAAATGTTGTCCTAAAACATGGCCAAAAAAAACGTTTGTTCTAACCACTTCTTTGTATCTTCCTGAAACTTAGGTATAGAACACTTCTTTAAGTTTTAACAACTTTTCTGTGTGAGGGAACTCTATCCTGAGACTTGACCAACGAACTTGAGTTTTAGCAAATATATTGCCTGTAAGATTCTGTTTTGAAATATGACCAAAAAGATTTCCTTGACTTTCAACAATTTTGTTGTATGCGGAAATTTTATCTGAAACTTGGCTAAAGGAAGCTTGTTGGAGTGTTAACAACTTTTGTTTGTATGAGGAAACTCTGTTCTGAGACATGGCCAATGGGGGACTTATTTAAGTTTTAATTTCTTTGTATGTGGAAATGTTGTCCTAAAACATGGCCAAAAAAAACGTTTGTTCTAACCACTTCTTTGTATCTTCCTGAAACTTAGGTAGAGAACACTTCTTTAAGTTTTAACAACTTTTCTGTGTGAGGGAACTCTATCCTGAGACTTGACCAATGAGAACTTGGGTTTTAGCAAATATATTGCATGTAAGGTTCTGTATTGAAATATGGCCAAAAAGATTTTCTTGATGTTTAACAATTTTGTTGTAAGCGGAACTTTTGTCTGAAACTTGGCTAACGGAAGCTTGTTTGAGTGTTAACAACTTTTGTTTGTATAA
>NW_019211658.1:0-2465 GCF_002443255.2 Varroa destructor | reverse complement strand
CCAAGTCTCAGAATAGAGTTTCCTCATACAAAAAAGTTATTAGCACTCAAACAAGCTTCCTTTAGCTAAGTTTCAGGACAAAATTTCCACTTACAACAAAGTTGTTAAAAGTCAAGGAAATCTTTTCGGCCATATTTCAAAAGAGAACCGTACATGCAATATATTTGTTAAAACTCAAAGAAGTTCTCGTTGGCCAAATCTCAGCATAGAGCTCCCTCACATAGAAAAGTTGTTACAACTTAAACACAAGTGCTCCCTAGGTAAGTTTCAGGACAGAAGTTCCGCATACAAAGAAGTGGTTGAAACAAACGTTTTTTTTCTGGCCATGTTTTAGGACAACATTTCCACATTCAAAGAAGTTGTTAAAACTCAAATAAGTCCCCCATTGGCCTAGTCTCAGAACAGAGTTTCTTCATAAAGAAAAAAGTTGCTAACACTCAAACAAGCTTCCTCTAACAAAGTTTCAGGACAAAATTTCCTCTTACTACGAAATTGTTAAAAGTCAAGGAAATCTTTTTGGCCATATTTCAAAAGAGAACCTTACATGCAATATATTTGTTAAAGCTCAAAGAAGTTCTTGTTGGCCAAGTCTCAGGATAGAGTTCCCTCACAGAGAAAAGTTGTTAAAACTTAAACACAGGTCCTCCCTAGGTAAGTTTCAGGACAGAAGTTCTGCATACAAAGAAGTGGTTAAAACAAACGTTTTTTTTCTGGCCATGTTTTAGGACAACATTTCCACATACAAAGGAGTTGTTAAAACTCAAATAAGTCCCCCATTGGCCAAGTCTCAGAACAGAGTTTCTTCATACAAAAAAAGTTGCTAACACTCAAACAAGCTTCCTCTAACTAAGTATCAGGACAAAATTTCCTCTTACAAGGAAATTGTTAAAAGTCAAGGAAATCTTTTTGGCCATATTTCAAAAGAGAACCTTACATGCAATATATTTGTTAAAGCTCAAAGAAGTTCTCGTTGGCCAAGTCTCAGGATGGAGTTCCCTCACACAGAAAAGTTGTTCAAACTTAAACAAGTGTTCTCTGGCTAAGTTTCAGGACAGAAGTTCCACATACAAAGAAGTGGTTAAAACAAACGTTTTTTTTCTGGCCATGTTTTAGGACAACATTTCCACATACAAAGGAGTTGTTAAAATTCAAATAAGTCCCCCATTGACCAAGTCTCAGAACAGAGTTTCCTCATACAAAAAAGTTATTAGCACTCAAACAAGCTTCCTTTAACCAAGTTTCAGGCAAAACGACGCATACAACAAAATTGTTAAAAGTCAGGGAAATCTTTTTGGTCATATTTCAAAACAGAATCTTACATGCAATATATTTGTTAAAACTCAAAGAAGTTCTCGTTGGCCAAGTCTCAGGATAGAGTTTCCTCATACAGAAAAGCTGTTAAAACTTAAACAAGTATTCTCTAGCTAAGTGTCAGGAAGATACAAAGAAGTGGTTAAAACAAACGTTTTTTTGGCTATCTTTTAGGACAACATTTCCACATACAAGGAAGTTAAAACTTAAATAAGTCCCCGTTGGCCAAGTCTCAGGACAGTTTCCTCATACAAACAGAAGCTGTTAACAGTCAAACAAGCTTCCTTTGGCCAAGTTTCAGACAAAATTTCCGCATACAACAAAATTGTTAAAAGTCAAGGAAATCTTTTTGGTCATATTTCAAACAGAACCTTACATATGATATATTTGTTGAAACTTAAACAGGTGTTCTCTAGCGAAGTTTTAGGAAGATACAAAGAAGTGGTTAAAACAAACGTTTTTTGTTGGCCATGTTTTAGGACAACATTTCCACATACAAAGAAGTTGCTAAAATTCAAATAAGTCTCCCATTGGCCACGTCTCAGAACAGAGTTTCCTCATAGAAACAAAAGTTGTTAACAGTCAAACAAGCTTCCTTTAGCCAAGTTTCAGACAAAATTTCCGCATACAACAAAATTGTTAAAAGTCAAGAAAATCTTTTTGGCCATATTACAAACAGAATCTTACATGTAATATACTTGCTAAAACTCAAGTTCTCGTTGGTCAAGTCTCCGTATAGAGTTTCCTCACACAGAAAAGTTGTTAAAACTTAAATAAGTGTTTTCTAGCTAAGTTTCAGAAAGATACAAAGAAGTGGTTAAAACAAACGTTTTTTTCTGGCCATGTTTTAGGACAACATTTCCACATACAAAGAAGTTAAAACTTGAATAAGTCCCCCATTGGCCAAGTCTCAGAACAGAGTGTTCTCATACGAACAAAAGTTGTTAACACTCAAACAAGCTTCCTTTAACCAAGTTTCAGGCAAAATGACCGCATACAACAAAATTGTTAAAAGTCAGGGAAATCTTTTTGGTCATATTTCAAAACAGAATCTTACATGCAATATATTTGTTAAAACTCAAAGAAGTTCTCGTTGGCCAAGTCTCAGGATAGAGTTCCCTCACACAGAAAAGTACTTAAAACATAAACAGATG
>NW_019211657.1:0-2389 GCF_002443255.2 Varroa destructor | reverse complement strand
AAAGGATTTCCTTGACTTTCAACAATTTTGCTGTAGGCGGAAGTTTTGTTCTGAAACTTAGGTAAAGGAAGCTTGTTTGAGTGTTAACAACTTTTTTGTATAAGAAAACTCTGTTCTGAGACTTGGCCAGTGGGGGACTTATTTGAGTTTTACCAACCTCCTTGTATGTGGAGATGTTGTCCTAAAACATGGCAAGGAAAAAACGTTTGTTTCAACCACTTCTTTATATCTTCCTGAAACTTAGCTAGAGAACACTTGTTTAAGTTTTAACAACTTTTCTGTGTCAGGGAACTCTGTCCTGAGACTTCTTTGAGCTTTAGCAAATATATTGCTTGTAAGATTCTGTTTTGAAATATGGCCAAAAATATTTCCTTGACTTTCAACAATTTTGCTGTAGGCGGAAGTTTTGTTCTGAAACTTAGATAAAGGAAGCTTGTTTGAGTGTTAACAGCTTTTTTGTATGAGAAAACTCTGTTCTGAGACTTGGCCAATGGGGGACTTATTTGAGTTTTAACAACTTCTTTGTACGTGGAAATGTTGTCCTAAAGCATGGCAAGAAAAAAACGTTTGTTTCAACCACTTCTTTATATCTTCCTGAAACTTAGCTAAAAACACTTGTTTAAGTTTTAACAACTTTTCTGCGTGAGGGAACTCTGTCCTGAGACTTTGTCAACGAGAACTCCTTTGAGTTTTAGCAAATATACTGCATATAAGACTCCATTTTGAAATATCGCCAAAAAGATTTCCTTGACTTTCAACAATTTTGTTGTAGGCGGAAGCTTTGTTCTGGAACTTAGATAAAGGAAGCTTGTTTGAGTGTTAACAACTTTTTGTATGAGGAAACTCTGTTCTGAGACTTGGCCAATGGGGGACTTATTTGAGTTTTACCAACTTCTTTGTATGTGGTAATGTTGTCCTAAAATATGGCCAAAAAAAAAATGGTTGTTTTAACCACTTCTTTGTATCTTCCTGAAACTTAGCTAGGGAACACTTGTCTAAGTTTTAACAACTTTTCTGTGTGAGGGAGCTCCATCCTGAGACTTCTTTGAGCTTTAGCAAATATATTGCATGTGAGATTCTATTTTGAAATAGGGCCAAAAGATTTCCTTGACTTTCAACAATTTTGTTGTAGGCGGAAGTTTTGTTCTGAAACTTAGATAAAGGAAGCTTGTTTGAGTGTTAACAACTTTTTTGTATGAGAAAACTTTGTTCTGAGACATGGCCAATGGGGGACTTATTTGAGTTTTACCAACCTCCTTGTATGTGGAGATGTTGTCCTAAAACATGGCAAGGAAAAAACGTTTGTTTCAACCACTTCTTTATATCTTCCTGAAACTTAGCTAAAAAACACTTGTTTAAGTTTTAACAACTTTTCTGCGTGAGGGAACTCTGTCCTGAGACTTTGTCAACGAGAACTCCTTTGAGTTTTAGCAAATATACTGCATATAAGATTCCATTTTGAAATATGGCCAAAAAGATTTCCTTGACTTTCAACAATTTTGTTGTAGGCGGAAGTTTTGTTTTGAAACTTAGATAAAGGAAGCTTGTTTGAGTGTTAACAACTTTTTGTATGAGGAAACTCTGTTCTGAGACTTGGCCAATGGGGGACTTATTTGAGTTTTACCAACTTCTTTGTATGTGGTAATGTTGTCCTAAAACACGGCCAGAAAAAAAATGGTTGTTTCAACCACTTCTTTATATCTTCCTGAAACTTAGCTAAAGAACACTTGTTTAAGTTTTAACAACTTTTCTGTGTGAGGGAACTCTGTCCTGAGACTTCTTTGAGCTTTAGCAAATATATTGCATGTAAGATTCTATTTTGAAATATGACGAAAAAGATTTCCTTGACTTTCAACAATTTTGTTGTAGGCAGAAGTTTTGTTCTGAAACCTAGATAAAGGAAGCTTGTTTGAGTGTTAACAACTTTTTATATGAGGAAACTCTGTTCTGAGACTTGGCCAATAGGGGACTTATTTGAGTTTTACCAACTTCTTTGTATGTAATAATGTTGTCCTAAAACATGGCCAGAAAAAAAACGGTTGTTTCAACCACTTCTTTATATCTTCCTGAAACTTAGCTAAAGAACACTTGTTTAAGTTTTAACAACTTTCTGCGTGAGGAAACTCTGTCCTGAGACTTCTTTGAGCTTTAGCAAATATATTGCTTGTAAGATTCTGTCTTGAAATATGGCCAAAAAGATTTCCTTGACTTTTAACAATTTTGTTGTATGCGGAAATTTTGTCTGAAACTTGCCTAAAGGAAGCTTGTCTGAGTGTTAACAACTTTTTTGTATGAGGAAACTCTGTTCTGAGACTTGGCCATGGGGGACTTATTTGTTATGGGGGACTTATTTGTTTTAGCAACTCCTTTGTATGTGGAAATGTTGGCC
>NW_019211656.1:0-1166 GCF_002443255.2 Varroa destructor | reverse complement strand
TTCTCTGGCTAAGTTTTAGGACAGAAGTTCCACATACAAAGAAGTGATTAAAACAAACGTTTTTTTTCTGGCCATGTTTTAGGACAACATTACCACATACAAAGAAGTTGTTAAAACTCAAATAAGTTTCCCATTGGCCAAGTCTCAGAACAGAGTTTCCTCATACAAAAAAAAGTTGCTAACACTCAAACAAGCTTCCTCTAGCCAAGTTTCAGGACAGAATTTCCGCATACAACAAAATTGTTAAGAGTCAAGGAAATCTTTTTGGCCATATTACAAAACAGAACCTTACATGCATTATATTTGTTAAAACTCAAAGAAGTTCTCGTTGCTGAAGTCTCAAGATAAAGTTCCCTCACACAGAAAAGTTGTTAAAACTCAAGGAAGTTCTCGTTGGTCAAGTCTCAGGATAGAGTTCCCTCACAGAGAAAAGTTGTTAAAACTTAAACAAGCTTCCTCTAGCTAAGTTTCAGGACAAAATTTCCTCGTACAGCGAAATTGTTAAAAGTCAAGGAAATCTTTTTGATCATATTTCAAAAGAGAACCTTACATGCAATATATTTGTTAAAGCTCAAAGAAGTTCTCGTTGGCCAAGTCTCAGGATAGAGTTCCCTCACACACAAAAGTTGTTAAAACTTAAACAAGTGTTCTCTGGCTAAGTTTGAGGACAGAAGTTCCACATACAAAGAAGTGGTTAAAACAAACGTTTTTCTTTCTGGCCATGTTTTAGGACAACATCACTACATACAAAGAAGTTGGTAAGACTCAAATAAGTTCCCCATTGGCCAAGTCTCAGAACAGAGTTTCCTCATACAAAAAAAAGTTGCTAACACTCAAATAAGCTTCCTCTAGCCAAGTTTCAGGACAGAGTTTCCTCATACAAAAAAAAGTTATTAGCGCTCAAACAAGCTTCCTTTAGCTAAGTTTCAGGACAAAATTTCCTCTTACAACGAAATTGTTAAAAGTCAAGGAAATCTTTTTGGCCATATTTCAAAAGAGAACCTTACATGCAATATATTTGTTAAAGCTCAAAGAAGTTCTCGTTGGCCAAGTCTCAGCATAGAGCTCCCTCACACAGAAAAGTTGTTAAAACTTAAACAAGCTTTCTCTAGTTAAGTTTCAGGATAAAATTTCCACTTACAATGAAATTGTTAAAAGTCAAGGAA
>NW_019211655.1:0-2521 GCF_002443255.2 Varroa destructor | reverse complement strand
TTTAAGTTTTAACTTCTTTGTATGTGGAAATGTTGTCCTAAAACATGGCCAAAAAAAAACGTTTGTTTTAATCACTTCTTTGTATTTTCATGAAACTTAGCTAGAGCACATTGGTTTAAGTTTTAACAACTTTTCTGTGTGAGGGAACTCTATCCTGAGACTTGACCAACGAGAACTTGGGTTTTAGCAAATATATTGCCTGTAAGATTCTGTTTTGAAATATGGCTAAAAAAATTTCCTTGACTTTTAACAATTTTGTTGTATGTGGAAATTTTGTCTGAAACTTGGCTAACGGAAACTTGTTTGAGTGTTAATAACTTTTGTTTGTATGAGAAAACTCTGTCCGGAGACTTGGCCAGTGGGGGACTTATTTAAATTTTAACTTCTTTGTATGTGGAAATGTTGTCCTAAAACATGGCTAGAAAAAATGTTTGTTTTAACCACTTCTATCTTCCTGAAACTTAGCTAGACAATACTTGTTTAAGTTTTAGCAGCTTTTCTGTATGAGGAAACTCTATTTTGAGACTTGACCAACGAGAACTTGGATTTTAACAAATATACTACATGTAAGGTTCTGTTTTGAAATATGACCAAAAAGATTTCCTTGACTTTTAACAGTTTTGTTGTAAGCGGAAAATTTGTCTGAAATTTGGCTAAAGGAAGCTTGTTTGAGTGTTAACAACTTTTGTTTGTATGAGGAAACTCTGTCCTGAGACTTGGCCAATGGGGGACTTATTTAAGTTTTAACTTCTTTGTATGTGGACGTGTTGTCCTAAGACATGGCCAGAAAAAACGTTTGTTTTAACCCGTTCTTTGTATCTTCCTGAAACTTAGCTAGAGAATACTTGTTTAAGTTTTAACAGCTTTTCTGTGTGAGGAGACTCTATTTTGAGACTTGACCAACGAGAACTTGGGTTTTAGCAAATACACTACATGTAAGGTTCTGTTTTGAAATATGACCAAAAAGATTTCCTTGACTTTTAACAATTTTGTTGTAAGCGGAAATTTTGTCTGCAACTTGGCTAAAGGAAGCTTGTTTGAGTGTTAACAACTTTTATTTGTATGAGGAAACTCTGTCCTGAGACTTGGCCAATGGGGGACTTATATAAGTTTTAACTTCTTTGTATGTGGAAATGTTGTCTTAAAACATGGCCAAAAAAAAACGTTTGTTTTAACCACTTCTTTGTATCTTCATGAAACTTAGCTAGAGGACACTGGTTTAGGTTTTAACAGCTTTTCTGTGTGAGGGAACTCTATCCTGAGACTTGACCAACGAGAACTTGAGTTTTACCAAATATATTGCATGTAAGGTTCTGTTTTGAAATATGGCTAAAAAAATTTCCTTGACTTTTAACAATTTTGTTGTATGTGGAAATTTTGTCTGAAACTTGGCTAACGGAAGCTTGTTTGAGTGTTAACAACTTTTGTTTGTATGAGGAAACTCTGTTCTGAGACTTGGCCAATGGGGGACATATTTAAGTTTTAACTTCTTTGTATCTGGAAATGTTGTCCTAAAACATGGCCAAAAAAAAAACGTTTGTTTTAACCACTTCTTTGAATCTTCCTGAAACTTAGCTAGAGAACACTTGTTCAAGTTTTAACAACTTTTCTGTGTGAGGGAACTCTATCCTGAGACTTGGCCAACGAGAACTTGTTAGAGTTTTAACAAATATACTACATGTAAGGTTCTGTTTCGAAAGATGACCAAAGAGATTTCTTTGACTTTTAACAATTTTGTTGTAAGCGGAAATTTTGTCTGCAACTTGGCTAAAGGAAGCTTGTTTGAGTGTTAACAACTTCTGTTTGTATGAGGAAACTCTGTCCTGAGACTTGGCCAATGGGGGACTTATTTAAGTTTTAACTTCTTTGTATGTGGAAATGTTGTCCTAAAACATGGCCAAAAAAAAACGTTTGTTTTAACCACTTCTTTGTATCTTCCTGAAACTTAGCTAAAGAACACTTGTTCAAGTTTTAACAACTTTTCTGTGTGAGGGAACTCTATCCTGAGACTTAACTAACGAGAACTTGGGTTTTAGCAAATATATTGCCTGTAAGATTCTGTTTTGAAATATGGCCAAAAAGATTTCCTTGACTTTTAACAATTTTGTTGTATGCGGAAATTTTGTCTGAAACTTGGCGAACGGAAGCTTGTTTGAGTGTTAACAACTTTTTTTTGTATGAGGAAACTCTGTCCTGAGACTTGGCCAGTGGGGGACTTATTTAAATTTTAACTTCTTTGTATGTGGACGTGTTGTCCTAAAACATGGCCAGAAAAAACGTTTGTTTTAACCCGTTCTTTGTATCTTCCTGAAACTTAGCTAGAGAATACTTGTCTAAGTTTTAACAGCTTTTCTGTATGAGGAAACTCTGATCCTGAGACTTGACCAACGAGAACTTGGGTTTTAGCAAATATATTCATGTAAGGTTCTGTTTGAAATATGGCCAAAAAGATTTCCTTGACTTTTAACAATTTTGTTGTAAGCGGAAATTTTGTCTGAACTTGGCTAAAGGAACTTGTTTG
>NW_019211654.1:0-1385 GCF_002443255.2 Varroa destructor | reverse complement strand
CAAACGTTTTTTCTGTTCATGTTTTAGGACAACATTTCCACATACAAAGAAGTTAAAACTTATATAAGTTCCCCATTGGCCAAGTCGCAGGACAGAGTTTCCTCATACAAAAAAAGTTATTAGCACTCAAACAAGCTTCCTTTAGCTAAGTTTCAGGAGAAAATTTCCACTTACAACAAAGTTGTTAAAAGTCAAGGAAATCTTTGGCCATATTTCAAAAGAGAACCTTACATGCAATATATTTGTTAAAACTCAAAGAAGTTCTTGTTGGCCAAATCTCAGCATAGAGCTCCCTCACATAGAAGAGTTGTTAAAACTTAAACAAGCTTCCTCTAGTTAAGTTTCAGGATAAAATTTCCACTTACAATGAAATTGTTAAAAATCAAGGAAATCTTTTTGGCCATATTTCAAGAGAGAACTTTACATGCAATATATTTGCTAAAGCTCAAAGAAGTTCTCGTTGGCCAAGTCTCAGGATAGAGTTCCCTCACACAGAAAAGTTGTTAAAACTTAAACAAGTGTTCTCTGGCTAAGTTTCAGGACAGAAGTTCCACATACAAAGAAGTGGTTAAAACAAACGCTTTTTTTCTGGCCATGTTTTAGGACAACATTACGATATACAAAGAAGTTGTTAAAACTCATAGTAAGTCCCCCATTGGCCAAGTCTCAGAACAGAGTTTCCTCATACAAAAAAAGTTATTAGCACTCAAACAAGCTTGCTTTAGCTAAGTTTCAGGAGAAAATTTCCACTTACAACAAAGTTGTGAAAAGTCAGGGAAATCTTTTTGGCCATATTTCAAAAGAGAACCTTACATGCAATATATTTGTTAAAACTCAAAGAAGTTCTCATTGGCCAAGTCTCAAAATAGAGTTTCCTCATACAGAAAAGCTGTTAAAACTTAAACAAGTATTCTCTAGCTAAGTTTGAGGAAGATACAAAGAAGTGATTAAAACAAATGTTTTTTTCTGGCCATGTTTTAGGACAACATTTCCACATACAAAGAAGTTAAAATTTAAATAAGTCCCCTACTGGCCAAGTCTCAGGACAGAGTTTCCTCATACAAACAAAAGTTGTTAACACTCAAACAAGCTTCCTTTAGCCAAGTTTCAGACAAAATTTCCGCTTACAACAAAATTGTTAAACATCAAGGAAATCTTCTTGGCTATATTTCAATACAGAATCTTACATGCAATATACTTGCTAAAACCCAAGTCCTCGTTGGTCAAGTCTCAAAATAGAGTTTCCTCAGACAGAAGAGCTGTTAAAACTTAAAGAAGTATTCTCTAGCTAAGTTTCAGGAAGATACAAAGAAGTGGTTAAAACAAACGTTTTTTTTTGGCCATGTTTTAGGACAACATTCCCACATACAAAAAAGTTAAAACTT
>NW_019211653.1:0-1852 GCF_002443255.2 Varroa destructor | reverse complement strand
ACATGCAATATATTTGTTAAAACTCAAAGAAGTTCTCGTTGGCCAAGTCTCAGGATAGAGTTCCCTCACACAGAAAAGTTGTTAAAACTTAAACACAGGTGCTCTCTAGCTAAGTTTCAGGACAGAAGTCCTACATACAAAGAAGTGGTTAAAACAAACGTTTTTTTTCTGGCCATGTTTTAGGACAACATTTCCACCTACAAAGAAGTTGTTAAAACTCAAATAAGTCCCCCATTGGCGAAGTCTCAGAACAGAGTTTCCTCATACAAAAAAAGTTATTAACACTCAAACAAGCTTCCTTTAGCTAAGTTTCAGGACAAAATTTCCACTTACAACAAAATTGTTAAAAGTAAGGAAATCTTTTTGGCCATATTTCAAAAGAGAACCTTACATGCAATATATTTGTTAAAACTCAAAGAAGTTCTCCTTGGCCAAGTCTCAGCATAGATCTCCCTCACATAGAAAAGTTGTTAAAACTTAAACAAGCTTCCTTTAGCTAAGTTTCAGGACAAAATTTCCACTTACAACAAAATTGTTGGAAGTTAAGGAAATCTTTTTGGCCATATTTCAAAATAGAATCTTACATGCAATATATTTGCTAAAGCTCAAAGGAGTTCTCGTTGATTAAGTTTCAGGACACAGTTCCCTCACGCAGAAAAGTTGTTAAAACTTAGACAAGTGTTCCCTAGCTAAGTTTCAGGAAGATACAAAGAAGTGGTTAAAACAACCGTTTTTTTTCTGGCCATGTTTTAGGACAACGTTACCACATACAAAGAAGTTGGTAAAACTCAAATAAGTCCCCCATTGGCCAAGTCTCAGAACAGAGTTTCCTCATACAAAAAGTGAGTAACACTCAAACAAGCTTCCTTTATCTAAGTTTCAGAACAAAACTTCCACCTACAGCAAAATTGTTGAAAGTCAAGGAAATCTTTTTCGTCATATTTCAAGATAGAATCTTACATGCAATATATTTGCTAAAGCTCAAAGAAGTCTCAAGATGCAGCTCCCTCACACAGAAAAATTGTTAAAACTTAGACAAGTGTTCCCTAGTTAAGTTTCAGGAAGATACAAAGAAGTGGTTAAAACAACCGTTTTTTTTCTGGCCATGTTTTAGGAAAACATTTCCACATACAAAGAAGTTGGTAAAACTCAAATAAGTCCCCCATTGGCCAAGTCTCAGAACAGAGTTTCCTCATACAAAAGCTGTTAACACTCAAACAAGCCTTTTTTATCTAAGTTTCAGAACAAAACTTCCGCCTACAACAAAATTGTTGAAAGTCAAGGAAATCTTTTTGGCCATATTTCAAAACAGAATCTTACAAGCAATATATTTGCTAAAGCTCAAAGAAGTCTCAGGATGGAGCTCCCTCACACAGAAAAGTTGTTAAAACTTAGACAAGTGTTCCCTAGCTAAGTTTCAGGAAGATACAAAGAAGTGGTTAAAACAACCGTTTTTTTTCTAGCCATGTTTTAGGACAACATTTCTACATACAAAGAAGTTGGTAAAACTCAAATAAGCCCCCATTGGCCAAGTCTCAGAACAGAGTTTTCTCATACAAAAAAGTTGTTAACACTCAAACAAGCTTTCTTTTTCTAGGTTTCAGAACAAAACTTCCGCCTACAACAAAATTGTTGAAAGTCAAGGAAATCTTTTTGACCATATTTCAAAATGGAGTCTTACATGCAATATATTTGCTAAAGCTCAAAAGAGTTCTCATTGACCAAGTCTCAGGACAGAGTTCCCTGACACAGAAAAGTTGTTAAAACTTAAACAAGTGTTCTCTAGCTAAGTTTCAGGAAGATATAAAGAAGTGGTTGAAACAAACGTTTTTTTCTTGCCATGTTTTAAGAC
>NW_019211652.1:0-2312 GCF_002443255.2 Varroa destructor | reverse complement strand
TTAAGTTTTAACAGCGTTTCTATATGAGGAAACTCTATTTTGAGACTTGACCAACGAGAACTAGGGTTTTAGCAAATATATTGCTTGTAAGATTCTGTTTTGAAATATGGCCAAAAAGATTTCCTTGACTTTCAACAATTTTGCTGTAGGCGGAAGTTTTGTTCTGAAACTTAGATAAAGGAAGCTTGTTTGAGTGTTAACAACTTTTTTGTATGAGAAAACTCTGTTCTGAGACTTGGCCAATGGGGGACATATTTGAGTTTTACCAACTTCTTTGTATGTGGAAATGTTGTTCTAAAACATGGCTAGAAAAAAAACGGTTGTTTTAACCACTTCTTTGTATCTTCCTGAAACTTAGCTAGGGAACACTTGTCTAAGTTTTAACAACTTTTCTGCGTGAGGGAACTCTGTCCCGAGACTTGGTCAATGAGAACTCCTTTGAGCTTTAGCAAATATATTGCATGTAAGATTCTGTTTTGAAATATGGCCAAAAAGATTTCCTTGACTTTCAACAATTTTGTTGTAGGCGGAAGTTTTGTTCTGAAACTTAGATAAAGGAAGCTTGTTTGTGTGTTAACAACTTTTCTGTATGAAGAAACTCTGTTCTGAGACTTGGCCAATGGGGGACTTATTTTGAGTTTTAACAACATCTTTGTATGTGGAAATGTTTTCCTAAAACATGGGCAGGAAAAAAACGTTTGTTTCAACCACTTCTTTATATCTTACTGAAACTTAGCTAGAGAACACTTGTTTATGTTTTAACACCTTTTCTGTGTGAAGGAGCTCCATCCTGAGATTTCTTTGAGTTTTAGCAAATATATTGCATGTAAGATCCTGTTTTGAAATCTGGCCAAAAAGATTTCCTTGACTTTGAATAATTTTGTTATAGGCAGAAATTTTGTTCTGAAACTTAGATAAAGGAAGCTTGTTTGAGTGTTAACAACTTTTTTGTATGAGGAAACTCTCTTCTGAGACTTGGCCAATGGGGGACTTCTTTGAGTTTTACCAACTTCTTTGTATGCGGTAATGTTGTTCTAAAACATGGCTAGAAAAAAAACGGTTGTTTTAACCACTTCTTTGTATCTTCCTGAAACTTAGCTAGGGAACACTTGTCTAAGTTTTAACAACTTTTCTGTGTGAGGGAGCTCCATCCTGAGACTTCTCTGAGCTTTAGCATATTATTGCTTGTAAGATTCTGTTTTGAAATATGGCCAAAAAGATTTCCTTGACTTTCAACAATTTTGTTGTAAGCGAGAATTTTGTCCTAAAACTTAGCTAAAAAAAGCTTGTTTGAGTGTTAACAACTTTTTTGTGTAAGGCAACTCTGTTCTGAGACTTGGCCAATGGGGGACTTATTTGAGTTTTAACAACTTTTTTGTACGTGGAAATGTTATCCTAAAACATGGCAAGAAAAAAACGTTTGTTTCAACCACTTCTTTATATCTTCCTGAAACTTAGCTAGGGAACACTTGTCTAAGTTTTAACAACTTTTCTGTGTGAGGGAGCTCCATCCTGAGACTTCTTTGAGCTTTAGCATATTATTGCTTGTAAGATCCTGTTTTGAAATCTGGCCAAAAAGATTTCCTTGACTTTGAATAATTTTGTTATAGGCAGAAATTTTGTTCTGAAACTTAGATAAAGGAAGCTTGTTTGAGTGTTAACAACTTTTTTGTATGAGGAAACTCTCTTCTGAGACTTGGCCAATGGGGGACTTCTTTGAGTTTTACCAACTTCTTTGTATGCGGTAATGTTGTCCTAAAACATGGCCAGAAAACAACGCTTGTTTCAACCACTTCTTTGTATCTTCCTGACACTTAGCTAGAAAACACTTGTTTAAGTTTTAACAACTTTTCTGTGTGAGGGAGCTCCATACTGAGACTTCTTTGAGTTTTAGCAAACATATTGCATGTAAGATTCTGTTTTGAAATATGGCCAAAAAGATTTCCTTGACTTTCAACAATTTTGTTGTAGGCGGAAGTTTTGTTCTGAAACTTAGATAAAGGAAGCTTGTTTGTGTGTTAACAACTTTTCTGTATGAAGAAACTCTGTTCTGAGACTTGGCCAATGGGTGACTTATTTGAGTTTTAACAACATCTTTGTATGTGGAAATGTTTTCCTAAAACATGGCCAGAAAAAAAACGTTTGTTTCAACCACTTCTTTATATCGTACTGAAACTTAGCTAGAGAACACTTGTTTAAGTTTTAACAACTTTTCTGTGTCAGGGAACTCTATCCTGAGACTTGGTCAACGAGAACTTCTTTGAGTTTTAGCAAGTATACTGCATGTAAGATTCCATTTTGAAATATTGCCA
>NW_019211651.1:0-2201 GCF_002443255.2 Varroa destructor | reverse complement strand
CAAGTGTTCTCCAGTTAAGTTTCAGGATAGAAATCCCACGCACAAAAAATGGTTAAAACTCAAGGAAATCTTGGCCATATTTCAAAACAGAATCTTACATGCAGTATATTTGTTAAAACTCAAAGAAGTCCCCCATTGGACAAGTCTCAGAACAGAGTTTCCTTGCACAAAAAAAGTTGTTAAAACTTAAACAAGTGTTCTCTAGCTAAGTTTCAGGACAGAAGTCCCACATACAAAAAAATGGTTAAAACTTAAACCTCTTTTTTGGCCATGTTTTAGGAAAACATTACCACATACAAAGAGGTTGTTAAAACTCAAAGAAGTCCCCCATTGGCCAAGTCTCAGAGCAGAGTTTCCTCATACAAAAGAGTTGTTAAAACTTAAACAAGTGTTCTCCAGCTAAGTTTCAGGACAGAAATTCCACACACAAAAAAATGGTTAAAAGTCAAGGAAATCTTGGCCATATTTTAAAACAGAATCTTACATGCAGTGTATTTGTTAAAACCCAAACAAGTTCTCGTTGGCCAAATCTCAGAACAGAGTTTCCTCACACAAAAAAGTTAAAACTTAAACCTCTTTTCTGGCCATGTTCTAGGAAAACATTGCCACATACAAAGAGGTTGTTAAAACTTAAAGAAGTCCCCCATTGGCCAAGTCTCAGAACAGAGTTTCCTCACACAAAAAGTTAACACTCAAACAAGCTTCCTATAGCCAAGTTTCAGGACAAAATTTCCACTTACAACAAAATTGTTAAAAGTGAAGGTAATCTTGACCATATTTCAAGACAGAATCTTACATGCTATATATTCGTTAAACCCAAACAAGTTTTCGTTGCCCAAGTCTCAGAATAGGGTTTCCCATACAAAAAAAGTTGTTAAAACTTAGGCAAGTGTTCTCTAGCTAAGTTTCAGGACAGAAGTCCCACATACAAAAAAAGTGGTTAAAACTTAAACCTCTTTTCTGGCCATGTTCTAGGAAAACATTACGCATACAAAGAGGTTGTTAAAACCCAAACAAGTTCTCGTCGGCCAAATCTCAGAACAGAGTTTCCTCACACAAAAATTTAACACTCAAACGAGCTTTCTTTAGTCAAGTTTCAGGATAAAATTTCCGCTTACAACAAAATTGTTAAAAGTGAAGGAAATCTTGGCCATATTTCAAGACAGAATCTTACATGCTAAATGTTCGTTAGAACTCAAACAAGTTCTCGTTGCCCAAGTCTCAGAATAGGGTTTCCTCATACACAGAAAGTTGTTAAAACTTAGGCAAGTGTTCTCTAGCTAAGCTTCAGGACAGAAATCCTACATACAAAATAGTGGTTAGAGCAAACGTTTTTTTCTGACCATATTTTAGGAAAACAATACCACATACAAAGGGGTTGTTAAAACTCAAAGAAGTCCTCCATTGGCCAAGTCTCAGAACAGAGTTTCCTCGTACAAAAAAAAAGTTGTTAAAACTTAAACAAGTGTTCTCTAGTTAAGTTTCAGGACAGAAGTCCCACATACAAAAAAATGGTTAAAACTTAAACCTCTTTTTTGGCCATATTTTAGGAAAACATTACCACATACAAAGAGGTTGTTAGAACTCAAAGAAGTCCCCCACTGGTCAAGTCTCAGAACAGAGTTTCCTCATACAAAAGAGTTGTTAAAACTTAAACAAGTGTTCTCCAGTTAAGTTTCAGGATAGAAATCCCACACACAAAAAATGGTTAAAACTCAAGGAAATCTTGGCCATATTTCAAAACAGAATCTTACATGCAGTATATTTGTTAAAACTCAAAGAAGTCCCCCATTGGACAAGTCTCAGAACAGAGTTTCCTTGCACACAAAAAGCTTGTTAAAACTTAAACAAGTGTTCTCTAGCTAAGTTTCAGGACAGAAGTCCCACATACAAAAAAGTGATTAAAGCATAAACCTCTTTTCTGGTCATGTTTTAGGAAAACATTACGACATACAAAGAGGTTGTTAAAACTCAAAGAAATCCCCACTGGTCAAGTCTCAGAACAGAGTTTCCTCACACAAAAAGTTAACACTCAAACAAGCTTCCTGTAGCCAAGTTTCAGGACAAAATTTCCGCTTACAACAAAATTGTTAAAAGTGAAGAAAATCTTGGCCATATTTCAAATCAGAATCTTACATGCAATATATTCGTTAAAACTCAAACAAGTTCTCATTGCCCAAGTCTCAGAACAGAGTTTCCTC
>NW_019211650.1:0-1639 GCF_002443255.2 Varroa destructor | reverse complement strand
GAAACTTAAACAAGCGTTCTTTAGCTAAGTTTCAGGAAGATATAAAGAAGTGGTTGAAGCAAGCGTTTTTTTCTAGCCATGTTTTAGGACAACATTTCCACATACACAGAAGTTGTTAAAACTCAAATAAGTCCCCCATTGGCCAAGTCTCAGAACAGAGTTTCCTCATACAAAAAAGTTGTTAACACTCAAACAAGCTTTCTTTATCTAAGTTTCAGAACAAAACTTCCGCCTACAACAAAATTGTTGAAAGTCAAGGAAATCTTTTTGGCCCTATTTCAAAATAGAATCTTACATGCAATATATTTGCTAAAACTCAAAGAAGTCTCAGGATGGAGTTCCCTCACACAGAAAAGTTGTTAAAACTTAAACAAGTGTTCTTTAGTTAAGTTTCAGGAAGATACAAAGAAGTGGTTAAAAGAAACATTTTTTCTGGCCATGTTTTAGGACAACAATTCCACATACAAAAAAGTTGAAACTTATATAAATCCCCCATTGGCCAAGTCTCAGAACAGAGTGTCCTCATACAAACAAAAGTTGTTAACACTCAAACAAGCTTCCTTTAGCCAAGTTTCAGATAAAATTTCCGCATACAACAAAATTGTTAAAAGTCAAGGAAATCTTTTTGGCCACATTTCAAAACAGAATCTTAACGTAATATATTTGCTAAAACCCAAGTTCTCGTTGGTCAAGTCTCAAAATAGAGTTTCCTCATGCAGAAAAGTTGTTAGAACTTAACCAAGTGTTCTCTAGCTAAGTTTCAGGAAGATACAAAGAAGTGGTTAAAACAAACGTTTTTTCTGGCCATGTTTTAGTACAACAATTCCACATACAAAAAAGTTAAAACTTATATAAATCCCCCATTGGCCAAGTCTCAGAACAGAGTGTCCTCATACAAACAAAAGTTGTTAACACTCAAACAAGTTTCCTTTAGCCAAGTTTCAGACAAAATTTCCGCATACAACAAAATTATTAAAAGTCAAGGAAATCTTTTTGGTCATATTTCAAAACAGAACCTTACATGAAATATATTTGTTAAAACTCAAATAAGTCCCTTATTGGTCAAGTCTCAAAATAGAGTTTCCTCATACAGAAAAGCTGTTAGGACTTAAATAAGTATTCTCTAGCTAAGTTTCAAGAAGATAGAAGTGGTTAAAACAAACATTTTTTCTGGCCATGTTTTAGGACAACGTTTCCACCTACAAAGAAGTTGTTAAAACTCAAATAAGTCCCCCATTGGCCACGCCTCAGAACAGAGTGTCCTCATATAAACAAAAGTTGTTAACACTCAAACAAGCTTCCTTTAGCCAAGTTTCAGATACAATTTCCGGATACAACAAAATTGTTAAAAGTCAAGGAAATCTTTTTGGTCATGTTTCAAAACAGAATATTAACGGAATATATTTGCTAAAACCCAAGTTCTCGTTGGTCAAGTCTCAGGATAAGGTTCCCTCACGCAAAAAAGTTGTTAAAACCTAAACAAGTGTTCTTTAGCTAAGTTTCAGGAAGATATAAAGAAGTGGTTGAAACAAGCGTTTTTTTCTAGCCATGTTTTAGGACAACATTTCCACATACAAAGAAGTTGGTAAAACTCAAATAAGTCCCCCATTGGCCAAGTCTCAGGACAGAGTTTCCTCAT
>NW_019211649.1:0-5209 GCF_002443255.2 Varroa destructor | reverse complement strand
TTTTGTTGTAGGCGGAAGTTTTGTTCTGAAACTTAGATAAGGAAAGCTTGTTTGAGTGTTAACAACTTTTTTGTATGAGGAATCTCTGTTCTGAGACTTGGCCAATGGGGGACTTATTTGACTTTTACCGACTTCTTTGTATGTGGAAATGTTGTCCTAAAACATGGCCAGAAAAAAACGTTTGTTTCAACCACTTCTTTATATCTTCCTGAAACTTAGCTAGGGAACACTTGTCTAAGTTTTAACAACTTTTCTGTGTGAGGGAACTCCATCCTGAGACTTCTTTGAGCTTTAGAAAATATATTGCATGTAAGATTCTATTTTGAAATATGGCCAAAAAGATTTCCTTGACTTTCAACAATTTTGTTGTAGGCGGAAGTTTTGTTCTGAAACTTAGATAAGGAAAGCTTGTTTGAGTGTTAACAACTTTTTTGTATGAGGAATCTTTGTTCTGAGACTTGGCCAATGGGGGACTTATTTGACTTCTACCGACTTCTTTGTATGTGGAAATGTTGTCCTAAAACATGGCCAGAAAAAAACGTTTGTTTCAACCACTTCTTTATATCTTCCTGAAACTTAGCTAGAGAACACTTGTTTAAGTTTTAACAACTTTTCTGCGTCAGGGAACTCTGTCCTGAGACTTGGTCAACGAGAACTTCTTTGAGTTTTAGCAAATATATTGCTTGTAAGATTTTGTTTTGAAATATGGCCAAAAACATTTCCTTGACTTTCAACAATTTTGCTGTAGGCGGAAGTTTTGTTCTGAAACTTAGATAAAGGAAGCTTGTTTGAGTGTTAACAACTTTTTTGTAAGAGGAAACTCTGTTCTGAGACTTGGCCAATGGGGGACTTATTTGACTTTTACCGACTTCTTTGTATGTGGAAATGTTGTCCTAAAACATGGCTAGAAAAAAACGCTTGTTTCAACCACTTCTTTATATCTTCCTGAAACTTAGCTAACGAACGCTTGTTTAAGTTTTAACAACTTTTCTGCGTGAGGGCACTCTGTCCTGAGACTTGGTCAACGAGAACTTCTTTGAGTTTTAGCAAATATACTGCATGTAAGATTTCATTTTGAAATATGGCCAAAAAGATTTCCCTGACTTTCAACAATCTTGTTGTAGGCGGAAGTTTTGTTCTGAAACTTAGATAAAGAAAGCTTGTTTGAGTGTTAACAACTTTTTTGTATGAGGAAACTCTGTTCTGAGACTTGGCCAATGGGGGACTTATTTGAGTTTTAACAACTTCTTTGTATGTGGAAATGTTGTCCTAAAACATGGCAAGAAAAAAACGTTTGTTTCAACCACTTCTTTATACCTTCCTGAAACTTAGCTAGAGAACACTTGTTTAAGTTTTAACAAGTTTTCTGTGTGAGGGAGCTCCATCTTGAGACTTCTTTGAGCTTTAGCAAATATATTGCATGTAAGATTCTATTTTGAAATATGGCCAAAAAGATTTCCTTGACTTTCAACAATTTTGTTGTAGGCGCAAGTTTTGTTCTAAAACTTAGATAAGGAAAGCTTGTTTGAGTGTTAACAACTTTTTTGTATGAGGAAACTCTGTTCTGAGACTTGGCCAATGGGGGACTTATTTGACTTTTACCGACTTCTTTGTATGTGGAAATGTTGTCCTAAAACATGGCTAGAAAAAAACGTTTGTTTCAACCACTTCTTTATATCTTCCTGAAACTTAGCTAGAGAACACTTGTTTAAGTTTTAACAACTTTTCTGCGTCAGGGAACTCTGTCCTGAGACTTGGTCAACGAGAACTTCTTTGAGTTTTAGCAAATATGTTGCTTGTAAGATTTTGTTTTGAAATATGGCCAAAAACATTTCCTTGACTTTCAACAATTTTGCTGTAGGCGGAAGTTTTGTTCTGAAACTTAGATAAAGGAAGCTTGTTTGAGTCTTAACGACTTTTGTTTGTATGAGGAAACTTTGTCCTGAGACTTGGCCAATGGGGGACTTACATAAGTTTTAACTTCTTTGTATGTGGAAATGTTGTTCTAAAAGATGGCCAAAAAAAAAACGTTTGTTTTAACCACTTCTTTGTATCTTCCTGAGACTTAGCTAGAGAACACTTGTTTAAGTTTTAACAACTTTCCTGTGTGAGGGAACTCTATCCTGAGACTTGGTCAACGAGAACTTGAGTTTTAGCAAATATATTACATGTAAGATTCTGTTTGAAATATGACCAAAAAGATTTCCCTGACTTTTAACAATTTTGTTGTATGCGGTAATTTTGTCTGAAACTTAGCTAAAGGAAGCTTGTTTGAGTGTTAACAACTTTTGTTTGTATGAGGACACTCCGTTCTGAGACTTGGCCAATGGGGGACTCATAAGTTTTAACTTCTTTGTATGTGGAAATGTTGTCCAAAAACATGGCCAGAAAAAATGTTTGTTTTAACCAATTCTTTGTATCTTCCTGAAATTTAGCTAGAGAATACTTGTTTAAGTTTTAACAACTTTTCTGTGTGAGGAAACTCTATACTGAGACTTGACTAACGAGAACTTGAGTTTTAGCAAATATATATACAGCCAAGTCTCAGGATAGAGTGTCCTCATACAAACAAAAGTTGTTAACACTCAAGCAAGCTTCCTTTAGCCAAATGTCAGACAAAATTTCCGCTTACAACAAAATTGTTAAAAGTCAAGGAAATCTTTTGGGCCATATTTCAAAACAGAATCTTAACGTAATATATTTGCTAAAACCCAAGTTGTCGTTGGTCAAATCTCAAAATAGAGTTTCCTCATACAGAAAAGCTGTTAAAACTTAAACAGGTATTCTCTATCTAAGTTTCAGGAAGATACAAGGATGTGGTTAAAACAAACGTTTTTTATGGCCATGTTTTAGGACAACATTTCTACATACAAAGAAGTTAGAACTTATAAGTTCCCCATTGGCCAAGTCTCAGAACAGAGTGTTCTCATACGAACAAAAGTTGTTAACACTCAAACAAGCTTCCTTTATCCAAGTTTCAAATAAAATTTCCGCTTACAACAAAATTGTTAAAGGTCGAGGAAATCTTTTTGGCCATACTTCAAAACAGAATCTTAACGTAATATATTTGCTAAAACCCAAGTTGTCGTTGGTCAAATCTCAAAATAGAGTTTCCTCATACAGAAAAGCTGTTAAAACTTAAACAGGTATTCTCTATCTAAGTTTCAGGAAGATACAAGGAAGTGGTTAAAACAAACGTTTTTTATGGCCATGTTTTAGGACAACATTTCTACATACAAAGAAGTTAGAACTTATAAGTTCCCCATTGGCCAAGTCTCAGAACAGAGTGTCCTCATACAAACAGAAGTTGCTAACACTCAAACAAGTTTCCTTTAGCCAAGTTTCAAACAAAATTTCCGCTTACAACAAAATTGTTAAAGGTCGAGGAAATCTTTTTGGCCATACTTCAAAACAGAATCTTAACGTAATATATTTGCTAAAACCCAAGTTCTCGTTGGTCAAGCCTCAAAATAGAGTTTCCTCATACAGAAAAGCTGTTAAAACTTAAACAAGTATTCTCTATCTAAGTTTCAGGAAGATACAAAGAAGTGGTTAAAACAAACGTTTTTTCTGGCCATGTTTTAGGACAACATTTCTACATACAAAGAAGTTAGAACTTATAAGTCCTCCATTGGCCAAGTCTCAGAACAGAGTGTCCTCATACAAACAAAAGTTGTTAACACTCAAACAAGCTTCCTTTAGCCAAGTTTCAGACAAAATGACCGCATACAACAAAATTGTTAAAAGTCAGGGAAATCTTTTCGGTCATATTTCAAAACAGAATCTTAACGTAATATATTTGCTAAAACCCAAGTTCTCGTTGGTTAAGTCTCAAAATAGAGTTTCCTCATACAGAAAAGCTGTTAAAACTTAAACAAGTGTTCTCTATCTAAGTTTCAGGAAGATACAAAGAAGTGGTTAAAACAACCGTTTTTTTTTGGTCATGTTTTAGGACAACATTTCCACATACAAAGAAGTTAAAACTCAAATAAGTCCCCCATTGGCCAAGTCTCAGGACAGAGTTTCCTCATATAAAAAATTTGTTAACACTCAAACAAACTTCCTTTAGCCAAGTTTCAGACAAAATTTCCGCTTACAACAAAATTGTTAAAAGTCAAGGAAATCTTTTTTGGCCATATTTCAAAACAGAATCTTAACGGAATATATTTGCTAAAACCCAAGTTCTCGTTGGTAAGTCTCAAAATAGAGTTTCCTCATACAAAAAAGCTACTAAAACTTAAACAAGTATTCTCTAGCTAAGTTTCAGGAAGATACAAAGAGGTGGTTAAAACAAACGTTTTTTTTTGGCCATGCTTTAGGACAACCTTTCCACATATAAAGAAGTTAAAATTTATATAAGTCCCCCATTGGCCAAGTCTCGGGACAGAGTTTCCTCATACAAACAAAAGTTGTTAACACTCAAACAAGCTTCCTTTAGCCAAGTTTCAAACAAAATTTCCATATACAACAAAATTATTAAAAGTGAGGGAAATCTTTTTGATCATATTTCAAAACAGAATCTTACATGCAATATATTTGTTAAAACTCAAAGAAGTTCTCGTTAGCCAAGTCTCAGGATAGAGTTCCCTCACACAGAAAAGTTATTAAAACTTAAACAGATGTTCTCTAGCTAAGTTTCAGGAAGATACAAAGAAGTGGTTAAAACAAACGTTTTTTTTGGCCATGTTTTAGGACAACATTTCCACATACAAAGAAGCTAAAACTTATATAAGTTCCCCATTGGCCAAGTCTCAGAACAGGGTGTCCTCATACAAACAGAAGTTGCTAACACTCAAGCAAGTTTCCTTTAGCCAAGTTTCAAACAAAATTTCCGCTTACAACAAAATTGTTAAAAGTCGAGGAAATCTTTTTGGCCATACTTCAAAACAGAATCTTAACGTAATATATTCGCTAAAACCCAAGTTCTCGTTGGTTAAGTCTCAAAATAGAGTTTCCTCATACAGAAAAGTTATTAAAACCTAAACAGATGTTCTCTAGCTAAGTTTCAGGAAGATACAAAGAAGTGGTTAAAACAAACGTTTTTTCTGGCCATGTTTTAGGACAACATTTCCACATACAAAGAAGTTAAAACTTATATAAGTTCCCCATTGGCCAAGTCTCAGAACAGAGTGTCCTCATACAAACAGAAGTTGCTAACACTCAAACAAGTTTCCTTTAGCCAAGTTTCAAACAAAATTTCGGCTTACAA
>NW_019211648.1:0-2020 GCF_002443255.2 Varroa destructor | reverse complement strand
AAAAAAAAAAACGTTTGTTTTAACCACTTCTTTGTATCTTCCTGAAACTTAGCTAGAGAACACTTGTTTAAGTTTTAACAACTTTTCTGTGAGAGGGAACTCTATTCTGAGACTTGGCCAACGAGAACTTCTTTGAGTTTTAACAAATATATTACATGTAAGGTTCTGTTTTGAAATATGACCAAAAAGATTTCCTGGGCTTTTAACAATTTTGTTGTATGCGGAAATTTTGTCTGACACTTGGCTAAAGGAAGCTTGTTTGAATGTTAACAACTTTTGTTTGTATGAGGACACTCTGTTCTAAGACTTGGCCAATGGAGGACTTATATAAGTTTTAACTTCTTTGTATGTGGAAATGTTGTCCTAAAACATGGCAAAAAAAACGTTTGTTTTAACCACTTCTTTGTATCTTCCTGAAACTTAGCTAGAGAACACTTGTTTAAGTTTTAACAACTTTTCTGTGTGAGGGAACTCTATCCTGAGACTTGGCCAACGAGAACTTCTTTGAGTTTTAACAAATATATTACATGTAAGGTTCTGTTTTGAAATATGGCCAAAAAGATTTCCTTGACTTTTAGCAATTTTGTTGTATGCGGAAATTTTATCTGAAACTTGGCTAAAGGAAGCTTGTTTGAGTGTTACCAACTTGTGTTTGTATGAGGACACTCTATTCTGAGACTTGGCCAATGGGGGATTTATATAAGTTTTAACTTCTTTGTATGTGGAATTGTTGTCCTAAAACATGGCCAGAAAAAACGTTTGTTTTAACCACTTCTTTGTATCTTCCTGAAACTTAGCTAGAGAACACTTGGTTAAGTTCTAACAACTTTTCTGTATGAGGAAACTCTATTTTGAGACTTGACCAACGAGAACTTGGGTTTTAGCAAATATATTACGTTAAGATTCTGTTTTGAAATGTGGCCAAAAAGATTTCCTTGACTTTTAACAATTTTGTTGTATGCGGAAATTTTATCTGAAACTTGGCTAAAGGAAGCTTGTTTGAGTGTTAACAACTTTTGTTTGTATGAGGACACTCTGTTCTGAGACTTGGCCAATGGGGGATTTATATAAGTTTTAACTTTTTTGTATGTGGAATTGTTGTCCTAAAACATGGCCAGAAAAAATGTTTGTTTTAACCACTTCTTTGTATCTTCCTGAAACTTAGCTAGAGAATACTTGTTTAAGTTTTAACGGCTTTTCTGTGTGAGGAAAGTCTATTTTGAGACTTGACCAACGAGAACTTGGGTTTTAGCAAATATATTGCATGTAAGGTTCTGTATTGAAACATGACCAAAGAGATTTCCTTGACTTTTAACAATTTTGTTGTATGCGGAAATTTTGTCTGAAACTTGGCTAAAGGAAGCTTGTTTGACTATTAACAACTTTTGTTTGTATGAGGACACTCTGTTCTGAGACTTGGCCAATGGGAAATTTATATAAGTTTTAACTTCTTTGTATGTGGAATTGTTGTCCTAAAACATGGCCAGAAAAAATGTTTGTTTTAACCACTTCTTTGTATCTTCCTGAAACTTAGCTAGAGAACACTTGTTTAAGTTTTAACGGCTTTTCTGTATGAGGAAAGTCTATTTTGAGACTTGGCCAACAAGAACTTGGATTTTAGCAAATATATTGCATGTAAGATTCTGTTTTGAAATATGGCTAAAAAGATTTCCTTGACTTTTAATAATTTTGTTGTATGCGGAAATTTTGTCTGCAACTTGGTTAAAGGAAGCTTGTTTGAGTATTAACAACTTTTGTTTGTATGAGGAAACTCTGTTCTGAGACTTGGCCAATGGGGGACTTATATAAGTTTTAACTTCTTTGTATGTGGAAATGTTGTCCTAAAACATAGCCAGAAAAAAACGCTTGTTTCAACCACTTCCTTATATCTTCCTGAAACTTAACTAAAGAACACTTGTTTAAGTTTTAACAACTTTTCTGTGTGAGGGAACTCCATCCTGAGACTTCTTTGAGTTTTAGCAAATATATTGCATGTAAGATTCTATTTTGAAATATGGCG
>NW_019211647.1:0-2615 GCF_002443255.2 Varroa destructor | reverse complement strand
GATACAAGGAAGTGGTAAAAACAAACGTTTTTTTTTGGCCATGTTTTAGGATAACATTACCACATACAAAGAAGTTAGAACTTAAATAAGTCCCCCATTGGCCAAGTCTCAGAACAGAGTTTCCTCATACAAGCAAAAGTTGTTAACACTCAAACAAGCTTCCTTTAGCCAAGTTTCAGACAAAATTTCCGCATACAACAAAATTGTTAAAAGTCAAGGAAATCTTTTGGGTAATATTTCAAAGCAGAACCTTACATGTAATATATTTGTTAAAACCCAAGTTCTCGTTGGTTAAGTCTCAAAATAGAGTTTCCTCATACAGAAAAGCTGTTAAAACTTAAACAAGTATTCGCTAGCTAAGTTTCAGGAAGATACAAAGAAGTGGTTAAAACAAACGTTTTTTTTTGGCCATGTTTTAGGACAACATTTCCACATACAAAGCAGTTAAACTTATATAAGTCCCCCATTGGCCAAGTCTTACAACAGTGTCCTCATGCAAACAAAAGTTGTTAACACTCAAACAAGGTTTCTTTAGCCAAGTTTCAGACAAAATTTCCGCTTACAACAAAATTATTAAAAGTCAAGGAAATCTTTTTGGTCATATTTCAATACAGAACCTTACATGCAATATATTTGCTAAAACCCAAGTTCTCGTTGGTCGAGTCTCAAAATAGAGTTTCCTCATACAGAAAAGTTGTTAAAACTTAAACCAGTGTTCTCTAGCTAAGTTTCATGAAGATACAAAGAAGTGGCTAAAACAAACGTTTTTTTGGGCCATGTTTTAAGACAACATTTCCACATACAAAGAAGTTAAAACTTAAATAAGTCCCCCATTGGCCAAGTCTCAGGACAGAGTTTCCTCATACAAACAAAAGTTGTTAACAGTCAAACAAGCTTCCTTTAGCCAAGTTTCAGACAAAATTTCCGCATACAACAAAATTGTTAAAAGTCAAGGAAATCTTTTTGGCCATATTTCAAAACAGAATCTTACATGCAATATATTTGCTAAAACTCAAGTTCTCGTTGGTCAAGTCTCAAAATAGAGTTTCCTCATACAGAAAAGCCGTTAAAACTTAAACAAGTATTCTTTAGCTAAGTTTCAGGAAGATACAAAGAACGTTTTAAAACAAACGTTTTTTCTGGCCATGTTTTAGGACAACACGTCCACATACAAAGAAGTTAAAATTTAAATAAGTCCCCCATTGGCCAAGTCTCAGAACAGAGTTCCCTCATACAAACAAAAGTTGTTAACACTCAAACAAGCTTCCGTTAGCCAAGTTTCAGACAAAATTTCCGCTTACAACAAAATTGCTAAAAGTCAAGGAGATCTTTTTGGCCATATTTCAAAACAGAATCTTACATGCAATATATTCGCTAAAACCCAAGTTCTCGTTGGTCAAGTCTCAAAATAGAGTTTCCTCATACAGAAAAGCTGTTAAAACTTAAACAAGTATTCTCTAGCTAAGTTTCAGGAAGATACAAGGAAGTGGTAAAAACAAACGTTTTTTTTTGGCCATGTTTTAGGATAACATTACCACATATAAAGAAGTTAAAACTTAAATAAGTCCCCCATTGGCCAAGTCTCAGAACAGAGTTTCCTCATACAAGCAAAAGTTGTTAACACTCAAACAAGCTTCCTTTAGCCAAGTTTCAGACAAAATTTCCGCATACAACAAAATTGTTAAAAGTCAAGGAAATCTTTTGGGTCATATTTCAAAGCAGAACCTTACATGTAATATATTTGTTAAAACTCAAAGAAGTTCTCGTTGGCCAAGTCTCAGGATAGAGTTCCCTCACACAGAAAAGTTGTTAAAACTTGAACAAGTGTTCTCTAGCTAAGTTTCAGGAAGATACAAGGAAGTGGTAAAAACAAACGTTTTTTTTTTGGCCATGTTTTAGGACAACATTTCCACATACAAAGAAGTTAAAACTTAAATAAGTCCCCCATTGGCCAAGTCTCAGGACAGAGTTTCCTGATACAAACAAAAGTTGTTAACACTCAAACAAGCTTCCTTTAGCCAAGTTTCAGACAAAATTTCCGCATACAACAAAATTGTTAAAAGTCAAGGAAATCTTTTTGGCCATATTTCAAAACAGAATCTTACATGCAATATATTTGCTAAAACCGAAGTTCTCGTTGGTCAAGTCTCAAAATAGAGTTTCCTCATATAGAAAAGCTGTTAAACAAGTATTCTCTAGCTAAGTTTCAGGAAGATACAAAGAAGTGGTTAAAACAAACGTTTTTTTTGGCCATGTTTTAGGACAACATTTCCACATACAAAGCAGTTAAAACTTATATAAGTCCCCCATTGGCCAAGTCTTAGAACAGTGTCCTTATGCAAACAAAAGTTGTTAACACTCAAACAAGCTTCCTTTAGCCAAGTTTCAGACAAAATTTCCGCATACAACAAAATTGTTAAAAATCAAGGAAATCTTTTTGGTCATATTTCAAAACAGAACCTTACATGCAATATATTTGCTAAAACCCAAGTTCTCGTTGGTTAAGTCTCAAAATAGAGTTTCCTCATACAGAAAAGCTGTTAAAACTTAAACAAGTATTCTCTAGCTAAGTTTCAGGAAGATACAAAGAAGTGGTTAAAACAAACGTTTTTTTT
>NW_019211646.1:0-1701 GCF_002443255.2 Varroa destructor | reverse complement strand
CTTTAGAAGTCAAGAAAACCTTTTTGGCCATATTACAAACAGAATCTTACATGTAATATATTTGCTAAAACCGAAGTTCTCGTTGGTCAAATCTAAAAATAGAGTTTCCTCATACAGAAAAGTTGTTAAAACTTAACCAAGTGTTCTCTAGCTAAGTTTCAGGAAGATACAAAGAAGCGGTTAAAATAAACATTTTTTCTGGGCATGTTTTAGGCCAACATTTTCACATACAGAGAAGTTAAAACTTATATAAGTCCCCCATTGGCCAAGTCTCAGGACAAGGTTTCCTCATACAAACAAAAGTCGTTAAGACTCAAACAAGCTTCCTTTAGCTAAATTTCAGACAAAATTTCCGCACACAACAAAATTGTTAAAAGTCAAGGAAATCTTTTTGATCATATTTCAAAACAGAATCTTACATGTAATATATCTGCTAAAACTCAAGTTCTCGTTGGCCAAGTCTCAGTATAGAGTTTCCTCACACAGAAAAGTTGTTAAAACTTAAACAAGTATTCTCTAGCTAAGTTTCAGGGGGATACAAAGAAGTAGTTAAAATAAACATTTTTTCTGGCCATGTTTTAGGACAACATTTCCACATACAAAGAAGTTAAAACTTAAATAAGTCCCGCATTGGCCAAGTCTCAGGACAGAGTTTCCTCATACAAACAAAAGTTGTTAACATTCAAACAAGCTTCCTTTAGCCAAGTTTCAGACAAAATTGCCGCTTACAACAAAATCGTTAAAAGTCAAGGAAATCTTTTTGGTCATATTTCAGAACAGAATCTTACATCTAATATATCTGCTAAAACTCAAGTTCTCGTTGGCCAAGTCTCAGTATAGAGTTTCCTCACACAGAAAAGTTGTTAAAACTTAAACAAGTATTCTCTAGCTAAGTTTCAGGAAGATACAAAGGATTGGTTAAAACAAACATTTTTTCTGGCCATCTTTTAGGACAACATTTCCATATACAAAGAAGTTAAAACTTAAATAAGTTTTCCATTGGCCAAGTCTCAGGACAGAGTTTCCTCATACAAACAAAAGTTGTTAACACTCAAACAAGCTTCTTTTAGCTTAGTTTCAGACAAAATTTCCGCATACAGCAAAATTGTTAGAAGTCAAGAAAATCTTTTTGGTCATATTTCAAAACAGAGTCTTACATGTAATATATCTGCTAAAACTCAGGTTCTCGTTGGCCAAGTTTCAGGGTAGAGTTCCCTCACACAGAAAAGTTGTTAAAACTTAAACAAGTGTTCTCTAGCTAAGTCTCAGGAAGATACAAAGAAGTGGTTAAAACAAACGTTTTTTTTTGGCCATCTTTTAGGACAGCATTTCCACATACAAAGAAGTTAAACTTAAATAAGTCCCCAGAGGCCAAGTCTCAGAACAGAGTTTCCTCATACAAACAAAAGTTGTTAACAGTCAAGCAAGCTTCCTTTAGCCAAGTTTCAGACAAAATTGCCGCTTACAACAAAATCGTTAAAAGTCAAGAAAATTTTTTTGGTCATATTACAAACAGAATCTCACATGTAATATATTTGCTAAAACTCAAGTTCTCGTTGGTCAAGTCTCAGTATAGAGTTTCCTCATACAGAAAAGTTGTTAAAACTTAAACAAGTGTTCTCTAGCTAAGTTTCAGGAAGATACAAAGAAGTGGTTAAAACAAATGTTTTCTTTTGGCCATCTTTTAGGACAACATTTCCA
>NW_019211645.1:0-1103 GCF_002443255.2 Varroa destructor | reverse complement strand
TTCAAAACAGAATCTTACAAGCAACATATTTGCTAAAGCTCAAAGAAGTCTCAGGATGGAGCTCCCTCACACAGAAAAGTTGTTGAAACTTAGACAAGTGTTCCCTATTTAAGTTTCAGGAAGATACAAAGAAGTGGTTAAAATAACCGTTTTTTGCCTGGCCATGTTTTAGGACAACATTACCACATACAAAGAAGTTAGTAAAACTCAAATAAGTCCCCCATTGGCCAAGTCTCAAAACAGAGTTTCCTCATACAAAAAGTTCTTAACACTCAAACAAACTTCCTTTATCTAAGTTTCAGAACAAAACTTCCGCCTACAACAAAATTGTTGGAAGTCAAGGAAATCTTTTTGGCAATATTTCAAAATGGAATCTTACATGCAGTATATTTGCTAAAACTCAAAAAAGTTCTCGTTGACCAAGTCTCAGGACAGAGTTCCCTCACGCAGAAAAGTTGTTAAAACTTAAACAAGTGTTCTTTAGCTAAGTTTCAGGAAGATATAAAGAAGTGGTTGAAACAAGCGTTTTTTTCTAGCCATGTTTTAGGACAACATTTCCACATACAAAGAAGTTGGTAAAACTCAAGTAAGTCCCCCATTGGCCAAGTCTCAGAACAGAGTTTCCTCATACAAAAAGTTGTTAACACTCAAACAAGCTTCCTTTATCTAAGTTTCAGGACAAAACTTCCGCTTACAACAAAATTGTTGAAAGTCAAGGAAATCTTTCTGGCCATATTTCAAAATAGAATCTTACATGCAATATATTTGCTAAAACTCAAAGAAGTCTCAGAATGGAGCTCCCTCACACAGAAAAGTTGTTAAAACTTAGACAAGTATTCCCTAGCTAAGTTTCAGGAAGATACAAAGAAGTGGTTGAAACAAGCGTTTTTTTCTAGTCATGTTTTAGGACAACATTTCCACATACAAAAAAGTTGGCAAAACTCAAATAAGTCCCCCATTGGCCAAGTCTCAGAACAGAGTTTCCTCGTACAAAAAGTTGTTAACACTCAAACAAGCTTTCTTTATCTAAGTTTCAGGACAAAACTTCCGCTTGCAACAAAATTGTTGAAAGTCAAGGAAATCTTTCTGGCCAGATTTCAAAG
>NW_019211644.1:0-2249 GCF_002443255.2 Varroa destructor | reverse complement strand
GGCCAGAAAAAACGTTTGTTTTAACCCGTTCTTTGTATCTTCCTGAAACTTAGCTAGAGAATACTTGTTTAAGTTTTAACAGCTTTTCTGTATGAGGAAACTCTATTTTGAGACTTGACCAACGAGAACTTGGGTTTTAGCAAATATATTGCATGTAAGATTCTGTTTTGAAATAGTGCCAAAAAGATTTCCTTGACTTTTAACAATTTTGTTGTATGCGGAAATTTTGTCTGAAACTTGGCTAAAGGAAGCTTGTTTGAGTGTTAACAACTTTTGTTTGTATGAGGAAACTCTGTCCTGAGACTTGGCCAATGGGGGGCTTATTTAAGTTTTAACTCCTTTGTATGTGGAAATGTTGTCCTAAAACATGGCTAGAAGAAAATGTTTGTTTTAACCACTTCTATCTTCCTGAAACTTAGCTAGAGAATACTTGTTTAAGTTTTAACAGCTTTTCTGTATGAGGAGACTCTATTTTGAGACTTGACCAACGAGAACTTGGGTTTTAGCAAATATACTACATGTAAGATTCTGTTTTGAAATATGGCCAAAAAGATTTCTTTGACTTTTAGCAATTTTATTGTATGCGGAAATTTTGTCTGAAACTTGGCTAAAGGAAGCTTGTTTGAGTGTTAACAACTTTTATTTGTATGAGGACACTCTGTTCTAAGACTTGGCCAATGGGGGACTTATATAAGTTTTAACTTCTTTATATGTAGAAATGTTGTCCTAAAACGTGGCCAGAAAAAACGTTTGTTTTAACCACTTCTATCTTCCTGAAACTTAGCTAGAGAATACTTGTTTAAGTTTTAACAGCTTTTCTGTATGAGGAAACTTTATTTTGAGTCTTGGCTAACGAGAACTTGGGTTTTAGCAAATATATTGCATGTAAGATTCTGTTTTGAAATATGGCCAAAAAGATTTCCTTGACTTTTAACAATTTTGTTGTATGCGGAAATTTTGTCTGAAACTTGGCTAAAGGAAGCTTATTTGAGTGTCAACAACTTTTGTTTGTATGAGGACACTCTGTTCTAAGACTTGGCCAATGGGGGACTTATGTAAGTTTTAACTTCTTTGTATGTGGAAATGTTGTCCTAAAACATGGCAAAAAAAACGTTTGTTTTAACCACTTCTTTGTATCTTCCCGAAACTTAGCTAGAGAACACTTGTTTAAGTTTTAACAACTTTTCTGTGTGAGGGAACTCTATCCTGAGACTTGGCCAACGAGAACTTCTTTGAGTTTTAACAAATATATTGCATGTAAGGTTCTGTATCGAAACATGACCAAATAGGTTTCCTTGACTTTTAATAATTTTGTTGTATGCGGAAATTTTGCCTGAAACTTGGCTAAAGGAAGCTTGTTTGACTGTTAACAACCTTTGTTTGTATGAGGAAACTCTGTTCTAAGACTTGGTCAATGGGGGACTTATATAAGTTTTAACTTCTTTGTATGTAGAAGTGTTGTCCTAAATCATGGCCAAAAAAAACGTTTGTTTTAACCACTTCTTTGTATCTTCTTGAAACTTAGCTAGAGAATACTTGTTTAAGTTTTAACAGCTGTTCTGTATGAGGAAACTCTATTTTGAGTCTTGGTTAACGAGAACTTGGGTTTTAGCAAATATATTGCATGTAAGATTCTGTTTTGAAATATGGCCAAAAAGATTTCCTTGACTTTTAACAATTTTGTTGTATGCGGAAATTTTGTCTGAAACTTGGCTAAAGGAAGCTTATTTGAGTGTCAACAACTTTTGTTTGTATGAGGACACTCTGTTCTAAGACTTGGCCAATGGGGGACTTATATAAGTCTTAACTTCTTTGTATGTGGAAATGTTGTCCTAAAACATGGCAAAAAAAACGTTTGTTTTAACCACTTCTTTGTATCTTCCCGAAACTTAGCTAGAGAACACTTGTTTAAGTTTTAACAACTTTTCTGTGTGAGGGAACTCTATCCTGAGACTTGGCCAACGAGAACTTCTTTGAGTTTTAACAAATATATTACATGTAAGGTTCCGTTTTGAAATATGACCAAAAAGATTTCCTTGACTTTTAACAATTTTGTTGTATGCGGAAATTTTATCTGAAACTTGGCTAAAGGAAGCTTGTTTGAGTGTTAACAACTCTTGTTTGTATGAGGACACTCTGTTCTGAGACTTAGCCAATGGGGGATTTATGTAAGTTTTAACTTCTTTGTATGTGAATTGTTGTCCTAAAACATTGCCAGAAAAAACGTTTGTTTTAACCACTTCTTTGTG
>NW_019211643.1:0-5217 GCF_002443255.2 Varroa destructor | reverse complement strand
TACAACAAAATTGTTAAAAGTCAAGGAAATCTTTTTGGTCATATTTCAAAACAGAACCTTACATGTAGTATATTTGTTAAAACTCTAAGAAGTTCTCGTTGGCTAAGTCTCAGGATAGAGTTCCCTCACACAGAAAAGTTGTTAAAACTTAAACAAGTGTTCTCTACCTTAGTTTCAGAAAGATACAAAGAAGTGGTTAAAACAAACGTTTTTTTTGTCCATGCTTTAGGACAACATTTCCACATACAAAGAAATTAAAACTTATATAAGTCCCCCATTGGCCAAGTCTCAGGACAGAGTTTCCTCATACAAACAAAAGTTGTTAACACTCAAACAAGCTTCCTTTAGCCAAGTTTCAGACAAAATTTCCGCTTACAACAAAATTGTTAAACATCAAGGAAATCTTTTTGACCATATTTCAATACAGAACGTTACATGCAATATATTTGCTAAAACCCAAGTTCTCGTTGGTCAAGTCTCAGGATAGAGTTCCCTCACACAGAAAAGTTGTTAAAACTTAAACCAGTGTTCTCTAGCTAAGTTTCATGAAGATACAAAGAAGTGGTTAAAACAAACGTTTTTTTTTGGCCATGTTTTAGGACAACATTTCCACATACAAAGAAGTTAAAATTTAAATAAGTTCCCCACTGGCCAAGTCTCAGGACAGAGTTTCCTCATACAAACAAAAGTTGTTAATACTCAAACAAGCTTCCTTTAGCCAAGTTTCAGACAAAATTTCCGCATACAACAAAATTATTAAAAGTCAAGGAAATCTCTTTGGTCATGTTTCAATACAGAACCTTATATGCAATATATTTGCTAAAACCCAAGTTCTCGTTGGTCAAGTCTCAAAATAGAGTTTCCTCATACAGAAAAGCTGTTAAAACTTAAACAAGTATTCTCTAGCTAAGTTTCAGGAAGATACAAAGAAGTGGTTAAAACAAACGTTTTTTTTTGGCCATGTTTTAGGACAACATTTCCACATACAAAGAAGTTAAAATTTAAATAAGTCCCCCACTGGCCAAGTCTCAGCACGGAGTTTCCTCATACAAACAAAAGTTGTTAGCACTCAAACAAGCTTCCTTTAGCCAAGTTGCAGACAAAATTTCCGCTTACAACAAAATTGTTAAAAGTCAAGGAAATCTCTTTGGTCATATTTCAAAATAGAACCTTACATGTAGTATATTTGTTAAAACTCTAAGAAGTTCTCGTTGGCTAAGTCTCAGGATAGAGTTCCCTCATACAGAAAAGCTGTTAAAACTTAAACAAGTATTCTCTAGCTAAGTTTCAGGAAGATACAAAGAAGTGGTTAAAACAAACGTTTTTTTTTGGCCATGTTTTAGGACAACATTTCCACATACAAAGCAGTTAAAACTTAAATAAGTCCCCCATTGGCCAAGTCCCAGGACAGAGTTTCCTCATACAAACAAAAGTTGTTAACACTCAAACAAGCTTCCTTTAGCCAAGTTTCAGACAAAATTTCCGCATACAACAAAATTATTAAAAGTCAAGGAAACCTCTTTGGTCATATTTCAAACAGAACCTTACATGCAATATATTTGCTAAAACCCAAGTTCTCGTTGGTCAAGTCTCAAAATAGAGTTTCCTCATACAGAAAAGCTGTTAAAACTTAAACAAGTATTCTCTAGCTAAGTTTCAGGAAGATACAAAGAAGTGGTTAAAACAAACGTTTTTTTTTGGCCATGTTTTAGGACAACATTTCCACATACAAAGAAGTTAAAACTTAATAAGTCCCCCATTGGCCAAGTCTTAGACAGAGTTCCTCATACAAAAAAAGTTGTTAACACTCAAACAAGCTTCCTTTAGCCAAGTTTCAGACAAAATTTCCGCATACAACAAAATTTTAAAAGTCAAGGAAATCTTCTTTGGTCATTTTCAAACAGAACCTTACATGCAATATATTTGCTAAAACCCAAGTTCTCGTTGGTCAAGTCTCAAATAGAGTTTCCTCAACAGAAAAGTGTTAAAACTTAAACAAGTTTCTCTAGCTAAGTTTCAGGAAGATACAAAGAAGTGGTTAAAACAAACGTTTTTTTTTGGCCATGTTTAGGACAACATTTCACATACAAAGAAGTTAAAACTTATATAAGTCCCCCATTGGCCAAGTCTTAGACAGAGTTCCTCATACAAACAAAAGTTGTTAACACTCAAACAAGCTTCCTTTAGCCAAGTTTCAGACAAAATTTCCGCATACAACAAAATTTTAAAAGTCAAGGAAACTCTTTGGTCATTTTCAAACAGAACCTTACATGCAATATATTTGCTAAAACCCAAGTTCTCGTTGGTCAAGTCTCAAATAGAGTTTCCTCAACAGAAAAGTGTTAAAACTTAAACAAGTTTCTCTAGCTAAGTTTCAGGAAGATACAAAGAAGTGGTTAAAACAAACGTTTTTTTTGGCCATGTTTAGGACAACATTTCACATACAAAGAAGTTAAAACTTAATAAGTCCCCCATTGGCCAAGTCTTAGACAGAGTTCCTCATACAAACAAAAGTTGTTAACACTCAAACAAGCTTCCTTTAGCCAAGTTTCAGACAAAATTTCCGCATACAACAAAATTTTAAAAGTCAAGGAAATCTTTTGGTCATTTTCAAACAGAACCTTACATGCAATATATTTGCTAAAACCCAAGTTCTCGTTGGTCAAGTCTCAAAATAGAGTTTCCTCAACAGAAAAGTGTTAAAACTTAAACAAGTATTCTCTAGCTAAGTTTCAGGAAGATACAAAGAAGTGGTTAAAACAAACGTTTTTTTTTGGCCATGTTTTAGGACAACATTTCCACATACAAAGAAGTTAAAACTTAAATAAGTCCCCCATTGGCCAAGTCTCAGACAGAGTTTCCTCATACAAACAAAAGTTGTTAACACTCAAACAAGCTTCCTTTAGCCAAGTTTCAGACAAAATTTCCGCATACAACAAAATTGTTAAAAGTCAAGGAAACTCTTTGGCATTTTCAAACAGAACCTTACATGCAATATATTTGCTAAAACCCAAGTTCTCGTTGGTCAAGTCTCAAAATAGAGTTTCCTCATACAGAAAAGCTGTTAAAACTTAAACAAGTATTCTCTAGCTAAGTTTCAGGAAGATACAAAGAAGTGGTTAAAACAAACGTTTTTTTTTGGCCATGTTTTAGGACAACATTTCCACATACAAAGAAGTTAAAACTTAATAAGTCCCCCATTGGCCAAGTCTCAGACAGAGTTTCCTCATACAAACAAAAGTTGTTAACACTCAAACAAGCTTCCTTTAGCCAAGTTTCAGACAAAATTTCCGCATACAACAAAATTTTAAAAGTCAAGGAAATCTTTTTGGTCATTTTCAAAACAGAACCTTACATGCAATATATTTGCTAAAACCCAAGTTCTCGTTGGTCAAGTCTCAAAATAGAGTTTCCTCATACAGAAAAGCTGTTAAAACTTAAACAAGTATTCTCTAGCTAAGTTTCAGGAAGATACAAAGAAGTGGTTAAAACAAACGTTTTTTTTGGCCATAAGTTTTCAGGCAACAACATTTCCACAAACAAAAGAAGTTGCTAAAACTTAAATAAGTCCCTTCCATTGGTCAAGTCTCAGGATAGAGTTTCCTCATACAGAAAAGCTGTTAAACTTAAACAAGTATTCTCTAGCTAAGTTTCAGAAGATACAAAGAAGTGGTTAAACAAACTTTTTTTGGCCATGTTTTAGGACAACATTTCCACATACAAAGAAGTTAAAATTAAATAAGTCCCCCATGGCCAAGTCTCAGGACAGAGTTTCCTCATACAAACAAAAGTTGTTAACACTCAAACAAGCTTCCTTTAGCCAAGTTCAGACAAAATTTCCGCATACAACAAAATTGTTAAAAGTCAAGGAAATCTTTTTGGCATATTTCAAAACAGAACTTACATGCAATATATTTGCTAAAACCCAAGTTCTCGTTGTCAAGTCTCAAAATAGAGTTTCCTCATACAGAAAAGCTGTTAAAACTTAAACAAGTATTCTCTAGCTAAGTTTCAAGAAGATACAAAGAAGTGGTTAAAACAAACTTTTTTTGGCCATGTTTTAGGACAACATTTCCACATACAAAGAAGTTAAAACTAAATAAGTCCCCCATTGGCCAAGTCTCAGGACAGAGTTTCCTCATACAAACAAAAGTTGTTAACACTCAAACAAGCTTCCTTTAGCCAAGTTTCAGACAAAATTTCCGCATACAACAAAATTGTTAAAAGTCAAGAAATCTTTTTGGCCATATTTCAAACAGAATCTTACATGAATATATTTGCTAAAACCAAGTTCTCGTTGGTCAAGTCTCAATAGAGTTTCCTCAACAGAAAAGTTGTTAAAACTTAAACAAGTATTCTCTAGCTAAGTTTCAGGAAGATACAAAGAATGGTTAAAACAAACTTTTTTTGGCCATGTTTTTGGACAACATTTCCACATACAAAGAAGTTAAAACTTAATAAGTCCCCCATTGGCCAAGTCTCAGAACAGAGTTTCCTCATACAAACAAAAGTTGTTAACACTCAACAAGCTTCCTTTAGCCAAGTTTCAGACAAAATTCCGCTTACAACAAAATTGTTAAAAGTCAAGAAATCTTTTTGGCATATTACAAACAGAACTTACATGTAATATATTTGCTAAAACCAAGTTCTCGTTGGTCAAGTCTCAGATAGAGTTCCTCACACAGAAAAGTTGTTAAAACTTAAACAAGTGTTCTCTAGCTAAGTTTCAGGAAGATACAAAGAAGTGGTTAAAACAAACGTTTTTTTTGGCCATGTTTTAGGACAACATTTCCACATACAAAGAAGTTAAAACTAAATAAGTCCCCCATTGGCCAAGTCTCAGACAGAGTTTCCTCATACAAAAAAAAGTTGTAACACTCAAACAAGCTTCCTTAGCCAAGTTTCAGACAAAATTTCCGCATACAACAAAATTGTTAAAAGTCAAGAAATCTTTTGCATATTTCAAAACAGAACCTTACATGCATATATTTGTTAAAACTCAAGAAGTTCTCGTTGGCCAAGTCTCAGGATAGAGTTCCCTCACACAGAAAAGTTGTTAAAACTTAAACAAGTGTCTCTAGCTAAGTTTCGGAAGATACAAAGAAGTGGTTAAAACAAACGTTTTTTTTTGGCCATGTTTTAGGACAACATTTCCACATACAAAGAAGTTAAAACTAAATAAGTCCCCCATTGGCCAGTCTCAGACAGAGTTTCCTC
>NW_019211642.1:0-2110 GCF_002443255.2 Varroa destructor | reverse complement strand
TTGGGTTTTAGCAAATATATTGCATGTAAGATTCTGTTTTGAAATATGGCCAAAAAGATTTCCTTGACTTTTAACAATTTTGTTGTAAGCGGAAATTTTGTCTGAAACTTGGCTAAAGGAAGCTTGTTTGAGTGTTAACAACTTTTGTTTGTATGAGGAAACTCTGTCCTGAGACTTGGCTTAAACAAGTATTCTCTAGCTAAGTTTCAGGAAGATACAAAGAAGTGGTTAAAACAAACGTTTTTTTTTTGGCCATGTTTTAGGCCAACATTTCCACATACAAAGGAGTTAAAACTTATATAAGTCCCCCATTGGCCAAATCTCAGGACAGAGTTTCCTCATACAAATAAAAGTTGTTAACACTCAAACAAGCTTCCTTTAGCCAAATTTCAGGCAAAATTTCCGCTTACAACAAAATTGTTAAAAGTCAAGGAAATCTTTTTGGTCATATTTCAAAACAGAACCTTACATGTAGTATATTTGCTAAAACTCAAGTTGTCGTTGGTCAAGTCTCAAAATAGAGTTTCCTCATACAGAAAAGCTGTTAAAACTTAAACAAGTATTCTCTAGCTAAGTTTCTGGAACATAGAAGTGGTTAAAACAAACATTTTTTCTAGCCATGTTTTAGGATAACATTTCCACATACAAAGAAGTTAAAACTTATATAAGTCCCCCATTGGCCAAGCCTCAGAACAGAGTTTCCTTATACAAACAAAAGTTGTTAACACTCAAACAAGCTTCCTTTAGCCAAGTTGCAGACAAAATTTCCGCTTACAACAAAATTGTTAAAAGTCAAGGAAATCTCTTTGGTCATATTTCAAAACAGAACCTTACATGTAGTATATTTGTTAAAACTCTAAGAAGTTCTCGTTGGCCAAGTCTCAAAATAGAGTTTCCTCATACAGAAAAGCTGTTAAAACTTAAACAAGTATTCTCTAGCTAAGTTTCATGAAGATACAAAGAAGTGGTTAAAACAAACGTTTTTTTCTAGCCATGTTTTAGGACAACATTTCCACATACAAAGAAGTTGGTAAAACTCAAATAAGTCCCCCATTGGCCAAGTCTCAGAACAGAGTTTTCTCATATAAAAAAGTTGTTAACACTCAAACAAGCTTCCTTTAGCCAAGTTTCAGACAAAATTTCCGCATACAACAAAATTTCTAAAAGTCAAAGAAATCTTTTTGGCCATATTTCAAAACAGAATCTTACATGCAATATATTTGCTGAAACCCAAGTTCTCGTTAGCCAAGACTCAAAATAGAGTTTCCTCATACAGAAAAGCTGTTAAAACTTAAATAAGTATTCTCCAGCTAAGTTTCAGGAAGATAGAAGTGGTTAAAACAAACATTTTTTCTGGTCATGTTTTAGGACAACATTTCCACATTGAAAGAAGTTAAAACTTAAATAAGTCTCCCATTGGCCAAGTCTCAAGACAGAGTTTCCTCATACAAAAAAAAAGTTGTTAACACTCAAACAAGCTTCCTTTAGCCAAGTTTCAGACAGAATTTCCGTATACAACAAAATTATTAAAAGTCAAGGAAATCTTTTTGGCCATATTTCAAAACAGAATCTTACAAGCAATATATTTGCTAAAACTCAAAGGAGTTCTCGTTGACCAAGTCTCAAGAGAGAGTTCCCTCACGCAGAAAAGTTGTTAAAACTTAAACAAGTGTTCTTTAGCTAAGTTTCAGGAAGATATAAAGAAGTGGTTGAAACAAGCGTTTTTTTCTAGCCATGTTTTAGGACAACATTTCCACATACAAAGAAGTTGGTAAAACTCAAATAAGTCCCCCGTTGGCCAAGTCTCAGAACAGAGTTTTCTCATACGAAAAAGTTGTTAACACTCAAACAAGTTTCCTTTATCTAAGTTTCAGAACAAAACTTCCGTCTACAGCAAAATTGTTGAAAGTCAAGGAAATCTTTTTGGCTATATTTCAGAACAAAATCTTACAAGCAATATATTTGCTAAAGCTCAAAGAAGTCTCAGGATGGAGCTCCCTCACACAGAAAAGTTGTTAAAACTTAGACAAGTGTTCCCTAGCTAAGGTTCAGGATGATACAAAGAAGTGGTTAGAACAAACGTTTTTTTTTGGCCATGATTTAGGACAAC
>NW_019211641.1:0-3610 GCF_002443255.2 Varroa destructor | reverse complement strand
TACAACAAAATTGTTAAACATCAAGGAAATCTTTTTGGCCATATTTCAATACAGAACCTTACATGCAATATATTTGTTAAAACCCAAGTTTTCGTTGGTCAAGTCTCAGGATAGAGTTCCCTCACACAGAAAAGTTGTTAAAACTTAAACCAGTGTTCTCTAGCTAAGTTTCATGAAGATACAAAGAAGTGGTTAGAACAAACGTTTTTTTTGGCCATGTTTTAGGACAACATTTCCGCATACAAAGAAGTTAGAATTTAAATAGGTCCTCCACTGGCCAAGTCTCAGAACAGAGTTTCCTCATACAAACAAAAGTTGTTAACACTCAAACAAGCTTCCTTTAGCCAAGTTTCAGACAAAATTTCCGCTTACAACAAAATTGTTAAACATCAAGGAAATCTTTTTGGCCATATTTCAATACAGAACCTTACATGCAATATATTTGCTAAAACCCAAGTTTTCGTTGGTCAAGTCTCAGGATAGAGTTCCCTCACACAGAAAAGTTGTTAAAACTTAAACCAGTGTTCTTTAGCTAAGTTTCATGAAGATACAAAGAAGTGGTTAGAACAAATGTTTTTTTCTGGCCATGTTTTAGGACAACGTTTCCACCTACAAAGAAGTTGTTAAAACTCAAATAAGTCCCCCATTGGCCACGTCTCAGAACAGAGTGTCCTCATACAAACAAAAGTTGTTGACACTCAAACAAGCTTCCTTTAGCCAAGTTTCAGACAAAATTTCCGCATACAACAAAATTGTTAAAAGTCAAGGAAATCTTTTTGGTCATATTTCAAAACAGAATCTTAAGGTAATATATTTGCTAAAACCCAAGTTCTCGTTGGTCAAGTCTCAAGATAGAGTTTCTTCATACAGAAAAGTTGTTAAAACTTAACCAAGTGTTCTCTATTTAAATTTCAGGAAGATACAAAGAACGGGTTAAAACAAACGTTTTCTCTGGTCATGTTTTAGGACAACATTTCCACATTGAAAGAAGTTAAAACTTAAATAAGTCTCCCATTGGCCAAGTCTCAGGACAGAGTGTCCTCATACAAACAAAAGTTGTTAACACTCAAACAAGCTTCCTTTAGCCAAGTATCAGACAAAATTTCCGCTTACAACAAAATTGTTAAAAGTCAAGGAAATCTTTTTGGCCATATTTCGAAACAGAATCCTAACGTAGTATATTTGCTAAAACCCAAGTTCTCGTTGGTCAAGTCTCAAAATAAAGTTTCCTCATATGGAAAAGCTGTTAAAACTTAAACAAGTATTCTCTATCTAAGTTTCAGGAAGATACAAAGAAGTGGTTAAAACAAACGTTTTTCTGGCCATGTTTTAGGACAACGTTTCCACATTGAAAGAAGTTAAAACTTAAATAAGTCTCCCATTGACCAAGTCTCAGGACAGAGTGTCCTCATACAAACAAAAGTTGTTGACACTCAAACAAGCTTCCTTTAGCCAAGTTTCAGACAAAATTTCCGCATACAACAAAATTGTTAAAAGTCAAGGAAATCTTTTTGGTCATATTTCAAAACAGAATCTTAAGGTAATATATTTGCTAAAACCCAAGTTCTCGTTGGTCAAGTCTCAAGATAGAGTTTCTTCATACAGAAAAGTTGTTAAAACTTAACTAAGTGTTCTCTATTTAAGTTTCAGGAAGATACAAAGAACGGGTTAAAACAAACGTTTTCTCTGGTCATGTTTTAGGACAACATTTCCACATTGAAAGAAGTTAAAACTTAAATAAGTCTACCATTGGCCAAGTCTCAGGACAGAGTGTCCTCATACAAACAAAAGTTGTTGACACTCCAACAAGCTTCCTTTAGCCAAGTTTCAGACAAAATTTCCGCTTACAACAAAATTGTTAAAAGTCAAGGAAATCTTTTTGGTCATATTTCAAAACAGAATCCTAACGTAGTATATTTGCTAAAACCCAAGTTCTCGTTGGTCAAGTCTCAATATAGAGTTTCCTCATACAGAAAAGTTGTTAAAACTTAACCAAGTATTCTCTATCTAAGTTTCAGGAAGGTACAAAGAACGGGTTAAAACAAACATTTTTTCTGGCCATGTTTTAGGACAACGTTTCTATCTACAAAGTTGTTAAAACTCAAATAAGTCCCCCATTGGCTACGTCTCAGAACAGTGTGTCCTCATACAAACAAAAGTTGTTGACACTCAAACAAGCTTCCTTTAGCCAAGTTTCAGACAAAATTTCCGCATACAACAAAATTGTTAAAAGTAAAGGAAATCTTTTTGGTCATATTTCAAAACAGAATCTTACATGTAGTGTATTTGTTAAAACTCAAAGAAGTTCTCGTTGGCCAAGTCTCAAAATAGAGTTTCCTCATATAGAACAGCTGTTAAAACTTAAACAAGTATTCTCTAGCTAAGTTTCAAGAAGATAGAAGTGGTTAAAACAAACATTTTTTCTGGCCATGTTTTAGGACAACATTTCCACATACAAAGAAGTTAAAACTCAAATAAGTCCCCCATTGGCTACGTCTCAGAACAGTGTGTCCTCATACAAACAAAAGTTGTTAACACTCAAACAAGTTTCCTTTAGCCAAGTTTCAGACAAAATTTTCGCATACAACAAAATTGTTAAAAGTCAAGGAAATCTTTTTGGTCATATTTCAAAACAGAACCTTACATGTAATATATTTGTTAAAACTCAAAGAAGTTCTCGTTGGCCAAGTCTCAGGATAGAGTTCCCTTACACAGAAAAGTTGTTAAAACTTAAACAAGTGTTCTCTAGCTAAGTTTCAAGAAGATAGAAGTGGTTAAAACAAACATTTTTTCTGGCCATGTTTTAGGACAACATTTCCACATACAAAGAAGTTAAAACTCAAATAAGTCCCCCATTGGCCACGTCTCAGAACAGAGTTTCCTCATACAAAAAAAAGTTGTTAATACTCAAACAAGCTTCCTTTAGCCAAGTTTCAGATAAAATTTCCGCATACAACAAAATTGTTAAAAGTCAAGGAAATCTTTTTGGTCATATTTCAAAACAGAACCTTACATGTAGTGTATTTGTTAAAACTCAAAGAAGTTCTCGTTGGTCAAGTCTCAAAATAGAGTTTCCTCACACAGAAAAGTTGTTAAAACTTAAACAAGTATTCTCTAGCTAAGTTTCAGGAAGATACAAAGAACGGGTTAAACCAAACGTTTTTCTGGCCATGTTTTAGGACAACATTTCCACATACAAAGAAGTTAAAATTTAAATAAGTCCCCCACTGGCCAAGTCTCAGGACAGAGTTTCCTCATACAAGCAAAAGCTGTTAACACTCAAACAAGCTTCCTTTAGCCAAGTTTCAGACAAAATTTCCGCTTACAACAAAATTGTTAAAAGTCAAGGAAATCTTTTTGGTCATATTTCAAAACAGAATCCTAACGTAGTATATTTGCTAAAACCCAAGTTCTCGTTGGTCAAGTCTCAATATATAGTTTCCTCATACAGAAAAGTTGTTAAAACTTAACCAAGTATTCTCTATCTAAGTTTCAGGAAGGTACAAAGAACGGGTTAAAACAAACATTTTTTCTAACCATGTTTTAGGACAACATTTCCACATACAAAGAAATTAAAACTTAAATAAGTCCCCCATTGGCCATGTCTCAG
>NW_019211640.1:0-1397 GCF_002443255.2 Varroa destructor | reverse complement strand
AAAAAGATTTCCTTGACTTTCAACAATTTTGCTGTAGGCGGAAGTTTTGTTCTGAAACTTAGATAAAGGAAGCTTGTTTGAGTGTTAACAACTTTTTTGTATGAGAAAACTCTGTTCTGAGACTTGGCCAATGGGGGACTTATTTGAGTTTTACCAACCTCCTTGTATGTGGAGATGTTGTCCTAAAACATGGCAAGGAAAAAACGTTTGTTTCAACCACTTCTTTATATCTTCCTGAAACTTAGCTAAAAACACTTGTTTAAGTTTTAACAACTTTTCTGTGTCAGGGAACTCTTCCTGAGACTTGGTCAACGAGAACTTCTTTGAGTTTTAGCAAATATACTGCATGTAAGATTCCATTTTGAAATATGGCCAAAAAGATTTCCTTGACTTTCAACAATTTTGTTGTAGGCGGAAGTTTTGTTCTGAAACTTAGATAAAGGAAGCTTGTTTGAGTGTTAACAACTTTTCGTATGAGGAAACTCTGTTCTGAGACTTGGCCAATGGGGGACTTATTTGAGTTTTACCAACCTCCTTGTATGTGGAGATGTTGTCCTAAAACATGGCAAGGAAAAAACGTTTGTTTCAACCACTTCTTTATATCTTCCTGAAACTTAGCTAAAAAACACTTGTTTAAGTTTTAACAACTTTTCTGCGTGAGGGAACTCTGTCCTGAGACTTTGTCAACGAGAACTCCTTTGAGTTTTAGCAAATATACTGCATATAAGACTCCATTTTGAAATATCGCCAAAAAGATTTCCTTGACTTTCAACAATTTTGTTGTAGGCGGAAGTTTTGTTCTGAAACTTAGATAAAGGAAGCTTGTTTGAGTGTTAACAACTTTTCGTATGAGGAAACTCTGTTCTGAGACTTGGCCAATGGGGGACTTATTTGAGTTTTACCAACTTCTTTGTATGTGGTAATGTTGTCCTAAAACATGGCCAGAAAAAAAAACGGTTGTTTTAACCACTTCTTTGTATCTTCCTGAAACTTAGCTAGGGAACACTTATCTAAGTTTTAACAACTTTTCTGCGTGAGGGAACTCTGTCCTGAGACTTCTTTGAGCTTTAGCAAATATATTGCATGTAAGATTCTATTTTGAAATATGACGAAAAGGATTTCCTTGACTTTCAACAATTTTGCTGTAGGCGGAAGTTTTGTTCTGAAACTTAGGTAAACGAAGCTTGTTTGAGTGTTAACAACTTTTTTGTATGAGAAAACTCTGTTCTGAGACTTGGCCAGTGGGGGACTTATTTGAGTTTTACCAACTTCTTTGTATGTGGAAATGTTGTCCTAAAACATGGCTAGAAAAAAACGCTTGTTTCAACCACTTCTTTATATCTTCCTGAAACTTAGCTAAAGAACACTTGTTTAAGTTTTAACAACTTTTCTGCGTG
>NW_019211639.1:0-1609 GCF_002443255.2 Varroa destructor | reverse complement strand
AAAAAAAAATTTTTAAACTCCAAAAAACCTCCTTTTACCAAATTTCAAAAAAAAATTTTGCAAAAAAAAAAAATGTTAAAAAGGCAAGAAAACTTTTTGAGAAAAATTTAAAACAAAAACCTTCATGCAAAATATTTTCTAAAAACCAAGTTCTCGTTGGTCAAGTCTCAAAATAGAGTTTCCTCATATAGAAAAGCTGTTAAACAAGTATTCTCTAGCTAAGTTTCAGGAGGATACAAAGAAGTGGTTAGAACAAACGTTTTTTTTGGCCATGTTTTAGGACAACATTTCCACATACAAAAAAATTAAAACTTAAATAAGTCCCCCATTGGCCATGTCTCAGAACAGAGTTTCCTCATACAAACAAAAGTTGTTAACACTCAAACAAGCTTCCTTTAGCCAAGTTTCAGACAAAATTTCCGCATACAACAAAATTATTAAAAGTCAAGGAAACCTCTTTGGTCATGTTTCAATACAGAACCTTACATGCAGTATATTTGCTAAGACCCAAGTTCTCGTTGGTCAAGTCTCAAAATAGACTTTCCTCATACAGAAAAGCTGTTAAAACTTAAACAAGTATTCTCTAGCTAAGTTTCAGGAAGATACAAAGAAGTGGTTAAAACAAACATTTTTTTTGGCCATGTTTTAGGACAACATTTCCACATACAAAGCAGTTAAAACTTATATAAGTCCCCCATTGGCCAAGTCTTAGAACAGTGTCCTCATACAAACAAAAGTTGTTAACACTCAAACAAGCTTCCTTTAGCCAAGTTTCAGACAAAATTTCCGCACACAACAAAATTGTTAAAAGTCAAGGAAATCTTTTTGGTCATGTTTTAATACAGAACCTTACATACAATATATTTGGTAAAACTCAAGCTCTCGTTGGTCAAGTTTCAGGATAGAGTTCCCTCACACAGAAAAGTTGTTAAAATCTAAACCAGTGTTCTCTAGCTAAGTTTCATGAAGATACAAAGAAGTGGTTAAAACAAGCGTTTTTTTTTGGCCATGTTTTAGGACAACATTTCCACATACAAAGAAGTTAAAATTTAAATAAGTCCCCCACTGGCCAAGTCTCAGGACAGAGTTTCCTCATACAAACAAAAGTTGTTAACACTCAAACAAGCTTCCTTTAGCCAAGTTTCAGACAAAATTTCCGCATACAACAAAATTATTAAAAGTCAAGGAAACCTCTTTGGTCATGTTTCAATACAGAACCTTGCATGCAGTATATTTGCTAAAACCCAAGTTCTCGTTGGTCAAGTCTCAAAATAGACTTTCCTCATACAGAAAAGCTGTTAAAACTTAAACAAGTATTCTCTAGCTAAGTTTCAGGAAGATACAAAGAAGTGGTTAAAACAAACATTTTTTTTGGCCATGTTTTAGGACAACATTTCCACCTACAGAGCAGTTAAAACTTATTAAGTCCCCCATTGGCCAAATCTTAGAACAGTGTCCTCATACAAACAAAAGTTGTTAACACTCAAACAAGCTTCCTTTAGCCAAGTTTCGGACAAAATTTCCGCATACAACAAAATTGTTAAAAGTCAAGGAAATCTTTTTGGCCATATTTCAAAACAGAATCTTACGTGCAATATATTTGCTAAAA
>NW_019211638.1:0-1498 GCF_002443255.2 Varroa destructor | reverse complement strand
GGATGGAGCTCCCTCACACAGAAAAGTTTTTAAAACTTAGATAAGTGTTCCCTAGCTAAGTTTCAGGAAGATACAAGGAAGTGGTTAAAATAACCGTTTTTTTTCTGGCCATGTTTTAGGACAACATTTCCACATACAAAGAAGTTGGTAAAACTCAAATAAGTCCCCCATTGGCCAAGTCTCAGAACAGAGTTTCCTCATACAAAAAGTTGTTAACACTCAAACAAGCTTTCTTTATCTAAGTTTCAGAACAAAACTTCCGCCTACAGCAAAATTGTTGAAAGTCAAGGAAATCTTTTTGGCCATATTTCAAAACAAAATCTTACAAGCAATATATTTGCTAAAGCTCAAAGAAGTCTCAGGATGGAGCTCCCTCACACAGAAAAGTTGTTAAAACTTAGACAAGTGTTCCCTAGCTAAGTTTCAGGAAGATACAAAGAAGTGATTAAAACGACCAGTTTTTTTCTGGCCATGTTTTAGAACAACATTACCACATACAAAGAAGTTGGTAAAACTCAAATAAGTCCCCCATTGACCAAGTCTCAGACCAGAGTTTCCTCATACAAAAAGTTGTTAACACTCAAACAAGCTTTCTTTATCTAAGTTTCAGAACAAAACTTCCGCCTACAACAAAATTGTTGGAGTCAAGGAAATCTTTTTGGCCATATTTCAAAATAGAATCTTACATGCAGTATATTTGCTAAAACTCAAAGAAGTTCTCGTTGACCAAGTCTCAGGACAGAGTTCCCTGACACAGAAAAGTTGTTAAAATTTAAACAAGTGTTCTCTAGCTAAGTTTCAGGAAGATATAAAGGAGTGGTTGAAACAAACGTTTTTTTCTTGCCATGTTTTAGGACAACATTTCCACGTACAAAGAAGTTGTTAAAACTCAAATAAGTCCCCCATTGGCCAAGTCTCAGAACAGAGTTTTCTCATACAAAAAAGTTGTTAACACTCAAACAAGCTTCCTTTATCTAAGTTTCAGAACAAAACTTCCGCTTACAGCAAAATTGTTGAAAGTCAAGGAAATCTTTTTGACCATATTTCAAAACAGAATCTTACGTGCAATATATTTGCTAAAGCTCAAAGAAGTCTCAGGATGGAGCTCCCTCACACAGAAGAGTTGTTAAAACTTAGACAAGTGTTCCCTAGCTAAGTTTCAGGAAGATACAAAGAAGTGGTTAAAACAATCATTTTTTTTCTGGCCATGTTTTAGGACAACATTACCACATACAAAGAAGTTGGTAAAACTCAAATAAGTCCCCCATTGACCAAGTCTCAGACCAGAGTTTCCTCATACAAAAAGTTGTTAACACTCAAAGAAGCTTTCTTTATCTAAGTTTCAGAACAAAACTTCCGCCTACAACAAAATTGTTGAAAGTCAAGGAAATCTTTTTCGTCATATTTCAAAATAGAATCTTACATGCAATATATTTGCTAAAGCTCAAAAAAGTCTCAAGATGGAGCTCCCTCACACAGAAAAGTTGTTAAAAATTAG
>NW_019211637.1:0-1367 GCF_002443255.2 Varroa destructor | reverse complement strand
TCTTTGTATGTGGAAATGTTGTCCTAAAACATGGCTAGAAAAAAACGCTTGTTTCAACCACTTCTTTATATCTTCCTGAAACTTAGCTAAAGAACACTTGTTTAAGTTTTAACAACTTTTCTGCGTGAGGGAACTCTGTCCTGAGACTTGGTCAATGAGAACTCCTTTGAGCTTTAGCAAATATATTGCATGTAAGATTCCATTTTGAAATATGGCCAAAAAGATTTCCTTGACTTTCAACAATTTTGTTGTAGGCGGAAGTTTTGTCCTGAAACTTAGATAAAGGAAGCTCGTTTGAGTGTTAACAACTTTTTGTATGAGGAAACTTTGTTCTGAGACTTGGCCAATGGGGGACTTATTTGAGTTTTACCAACTTCTTTGTATGTGGAAATGTTGTCCTAAAACATGGCTAGAAAAAAACGCTTGTTTCAACCACTTCTTTATATCTTCCTGAAACTTAGCTAAAGAACACTTGTTTAAGTTTTAACAACTTTTCTGCGTGAGGGAACTCTGTCCTGAGACTTGGTCAATGAGAACTCCTTTGAGCTTCAGCAAATATACTGCATGTAAGATTCCATTTTGAAATATGGCCAAAAAGATTTCCTTGACTTTCAACAATTTTATTGTAGGCGGAAGTTTTGTTCTGAAACTTAGATAAAGGAAGCTCGTTTGAGTGTTAACAACTTTTTGTATGAGGAAACTTTGTTCTGAGACTTGGCCAATGGGGGACTTATTTGAGTTTTACCAACTTCTTTGTATGTGGAAATGTTGTCCTAAAACATGGCTAGAAAAAAACGCTTGTTTCAACCACTTCTTTATATCTTCCTGAAACTTAGCTAAAGAATACTTGTTTAAGTTTCAACAACTTTTCTGCGTGAGGGAACTCTGTCCTGAGACTTGGTCAATGAGAACTCCTTTGAGCTTTAGCAAATATATTGCATTTAAGATTCTATTTTGAAATATGACAAAAAAGATTTCCTTGACTTTCAACAATTTTGTTGTAGGCGGAAGTTTTGTTCTGAAACTTAGATAAAGAAAATTTATTTGAGTGTTAACTACTTTTTGTATGAGGAAACTCTGTTCTGAGACTTGGCCAGTGGGGGACTTATTTGAGTTTTACCAACTTCTTTGTATGTGGTAATGTTGTCCTAAAACATGGCCAGAAAAAAAACGGTTGTTTTAACCACTTCTTTGTATCTTTCTGAAACTTAGCTAAGGAACACTTGTCTAAGTTTTAACAACTTTTCTGTGTGAGGGAGCTCCATCCTGAGACTTCTTTGAGCTTTAGCAAATATATTGCATGTAAGATTCTATTTTGAAATATGACGAAAAAGATTTCCTTGACTTTCAACAATTTTGTTGTAGGC
>NW_019211636.1:0-9762 GCF_002443255.2 Varroa destructor | reverse complement strand
TAGAGTTTCCTCATACAGAAAAGCTGTTAAAACTTAAACAAGTATTCTCTACTAAGTTTCAGGAAGATACAAAGAAGTGGTTAAAACAAACGTTTTTTCTGGCCATGTTTTAGGACAACATTTCCACATACAAAGAAGTTAAAACTTATATAAGTTCCCCATTGGCCAAGTCTCAGAACAGAGTGTCCTCATACAAACAGAAGTTGCTAACACTCAAACAAGCTTCCTTTAGCCAAGTTTCAGACAAAATTTCCGCTTACAACAAAATTGTTAAAAGTCAAGGAAATCTTTTTGGCCTATATTTCAAAACAGAATCTTAACGGAATATATTTGCTAAAACCCAAGTTCTCGTTGGTCAAGTCTCAAAATAGAGTTTCCTCATACAGAAAAGCTGTTAAAACTTAAACAAGTATTCTCTATCTAAGTTTCAGGAAGATACAAAGAAGTGGTTAAAACAAACGTTTTTTTTGGCCATGTTTTAGGACAACATTTCCACATACAAAGAAGTTAAAACTTATATAAGTCCCCCATTGGCCAAGTCTCAGAACAGAGTGTTCCTCATACAACAAAAGTTGTTAACACTCAAACAAGCTTCCTTTAGCCAAGTTTCAGACAAAATTTCCGCTACAACAAAATTGTTAAAAGTCAAGGAAATCTTTTTGGCCATATTTCAAAACAGAATCTTACATGCAATATATTTGCTAAAACCCAAGTTCTCGTTGGTCAAGTCTCAAAATAGAGTTTCCTCATACAGAAAAGCTGTTAAAACTTAAACAAGTATTCTCTAGCTAAGTTTCAGGAAGATACAAAGAAGTGGTTAAAACAAACGTTTTTTTTTGGCCATGTTTTAGGACAACATTTCCACATACAAAGAAGTTAAAACTTAAATAAGTCCCCCATTGGCCAAGTCTCAGGACAGAGTTTCCTCATACAAAAAAAGTTGTTAACACTCAAACAAGCTTCCTTTAGCCAAGTTTCAGACAAAATTTCCGCATACAACAAAATTTTAAAAGTCAAGGAAATCTTTGGATCATATTTCAAAACAGAACTTACATGCAATATATTTGTAAAACCCAAGTTCTCGTTGGTCAAGTCTCAAAATAGAGTTTCCTCATACAGAAAAGCTGTTAAAACTTAAACAAGTATTCTCTAGCTAAGTTTCAGGAAGATACAAAGAAGTGGTTAAAACAAACGTTTTTTCTGGCCATGTTTTAGGACAACATTTCCACATACAAAGAAGTTAAAACTTATATAAGTTCCCCATTGGCCAAGTCTCAGAACAGAGTGTCCTCATACAAACAGAAGTTGCTAACACTCAAACAAGTTTCCTTTAGCCAAGTTTCAAACAAAATTTCCGCTTACAACAAAATTGTTAAAAGTCGAGGAAATCTTTTTGGCCATACTTCAAAACAGAATCTTAACGTAATATATTTGCTAAAACCCAAGTTCTCGTTGGTCAAGTCTCAAAATAGAGTTTCCTCATACAGAAAAGCTGTTAAAACTTAAACAAGTATTCTCTATCTAAGTTTCAGGAAGATACAAAGAAGTGGTTAAAACAAACGTTTTTTCTGGCCATGTTTTAGGACAACATTTCCACATACAAAGAAGTTAAAACTTATATAAGTTCCCCATTGGCCAAGTCTCAGAACAGAGTGTCCTCATACAAACAAAAGTTGTTAACACTCAAACAAGCTTCCTTTAGCCAAGTTTCAAACAAAATTTCCGCTTACAACAAAATTGTTAAAAGTCAAGGAAATCTTTTTGGCCATACTTCAAAACAGAATCTTAACGTAATATATTTGCTAAAACCCAAGTTCTCGTTGGTCAAGTCTCAAAATAGAGTTTCCTCATACAGAAAAGCTGTTAAAACTTAAACAAGTATTCTCTATCTAAGTTTCAGGAAGATACAAAGAAGTGGTTAAAACAACCGTTTTTTTTTGGCCATGTTTTAGGACAACATTTCCACATACAAAGAAGTTAAAACTTAAATAAGTCCCCCATTGGCCAAGTCTCAGGACAGAGTTTCCTCATATAAAAAAGTTGTTAACACTCAAACAAACTTCCTTTAGCCAAGTTTCAGACAAAATTTCCGCTTACAACAAAATTGTTAAAAGTCAAGGAAATCTTTTTTGGCTATATTTCAAAACAGAATCTTAACGGAATATATTTGGCAAAACCCAAGTTCTCGTTGGTCAAGTCTCAAAATAGAGTTTCCTCATACAGAAAAGCTGTTAAAACTTAAACAAGTATTCTCTATCTAAGTTTCAGGAAGATACAAAGAAGTGGTTAAAACAAACGTTTTTTTTGGCCATGTTTTAGGACAACATTTCCACATACAAAGAAGTTAAAACTTAAATAAGTCCCCCATTGGCCAAGTCTCAGGACAGAGTTTCCTCATAAACAAAAGTTGTTAACACTCAAACAAGCTTCCTTTAGCCAAGTTTCAGACAAAATTTCCATATACAACAAAATTTTAAAAGTAGGGAAATCTTTTTGTCATATTTCAAAACAGAATCTTACATGCAATATATTTGTTAAAACTCAAAGAAGTTCTCGTTGGCCAAGTCTCAGGATAGAGTTCCCTCACACAGAAAAGTTTTAAAACTTAAACAGATGTTCTCTAGCTAAGTTTCAGGAAGATACAAAGAAGTGGTTAAAACAAACGTTTTTTTTGGCCATGTTTTAGGACAACATTTCCACATACAAAGAAGTTAAAACTTATATAAGTTCCCCATTGGCCAAGTCTCAGAACAGAGTGTCCTCATACAAACAGAAGTTGCTAACACTCAAACAAGTTTCCTTTAGCCAAGTTTCAAACAAAATTTCCGCTTACAACAAAATTGTTAAAAGTCGAGGAAATCTTTTTGGCCATACTTCAAAACAGAATCTTAACGTAATATATTTGCTAAAACCCAAGTTCTCGTTGGTCAAGTCTCAAAATAGAGTTTCCTCATACAGAAAAGCTGTTAAAACTTAAACAAGTATTCTCTATCTAAGTTTCAGGAAGATACAAAGAAGTGGTTAAAACAAACGTTTTTTTGGCCATGTTTTAGGACAACATTTCCACATACAAAGAAGTTAAAACTTAAATAAGTCCCCATTGGCCAAGTCTCAGACAGAGTTTCCTCATAAAAAAAGTTGTTAACACTCAAACAACTTCCTTTAGCCAAGTTTCAGACAAAATTTCCGCTTACAACAAAATTGTTAAAAGTCAAGGAAATCTTTTTTGGCTATATTTCAAAACAGAATCTTAACGGAATATATTTGGCAAAACCCAAGTTCTCGTTGGTCAAGTCTCAAAATAGAGTTTCCTCATACAGAAAAGCTGTTAAAACTTAAACAAGTATTCTCTATCTAAGTTTCAGGAAGATACAAAGAAGTGGTTAAAACAAACGTTTTTTCTGGCCATGTTTTAGGACAACATTTCTACATACAAAGAAGTTAGAACTTATAAGTCCCCCATTGGCCAAGTCTCAGAACAGAGTGTTCCTCATACAACAAAAGTTGTTAACACTCAAACAAGCTTCCTTTAGCCAAGTTTCAGACAAAATTTCCGCATACAACAAAATTGTTAAAAGTCAAGGAAATCTTTTTGGCCATATTTCAAAACAGAATCTTACATGCAATATATTTGCTAAAACCCAAGTTCTCGTTGGCAAGTCTCAAAATAGAGTTTCCTCATACAGAAAAGCTGTTAAAACTTAAACAAGTATTCTCTAGCTAAGTTTCAGGAAGATAAGAAGTGGTTAAAACAAACGTTTTTTTTGGCCATGTTTTAGGACAACATTTCCACATACAAAGAAGTTAAAACTTAAATAAGTCCCCCATTGGCCAAGTCTCAGGACAGAGTTTCCTCATACAAACAAAAGTTGTTAACATCAAACAAGCTTCCTTTAGCCAAGTTTCAGACAAAATTTCCGCATACAACAAAATTTTAAAAGTCAAGGAAACTCTTTGGTCATTTTCAAACAGAACCTTACATGCAATATATTTGCTAAAACCCAAGTTCTCGTTGGTCAAGTCTCAAAATAGAGTTTCCTCATACAGAAAAGCTGTTAAAACTTAAACAAGTATTCTCTAGCTAAGTTTCAGGAAGATACAAAGAAGTGGTTAAAACAAACGTTTTTTTTGGCCATGTTTTAGGACAACATTTCCACATACAAAGAAGTTAAAACTTAAATAAGTCCCCCATTGGCCAAGTCTCAGGACAGAGTTTCCTCATACAAACAAAAGTTGTTAACACTCAAACAAGCTTCCTTTAGCCAAGTTTCAGACAAAATTTCCGCTACAACAAAATTGTTAAAAGTCAAGGAAATCTTTTTGGCCATATTTCAAAACAGAATCTTAAGCAATATATTTGCTAAAACCCAAGTTCTCGTTGGTCAAGTCTCAAAATAGAGTTTCCTCATACAGAAAAGCTGTTAAAACTTAAACAAGTATTCTCTATCTAAGTTTCAGGAAGATACAAAGAAGTGGTTAAAACAAACGTTTTTTCTGGCCATGTTTTAGGACAACATTTCCACATACAAAGAAGTTAAAACTTATATAAGTTCCCCATTGGCCAAGTCTCAGAACAGAGTGTCCTCATACAAACAGAAGTTGCTAACACTCAAACAAGTTTCCTTTAGCCAAGTTTCAAACAAAATTTCCGCTTACAACAAAATTGTTAAAAGTCGAGGAAATCTTTTTGGCCATACTTCAAAACAGAATCTTAACGTAATATATTTGCTAAAACCCAAGTTCTCGTTGGTCAAGTCTCAAAATAGAGTTTCCTCATACAGAAAAGCTGTTAAAACTTAAACAAGTATTCTCTAGCTAAGTTTCAGGAAGATACAAAGAAGTGGTTAAAACAAACGTTTTTTTTTGGCCATGTTTTAGGACAACATTTCCACATACAAAGAAGTTAAAACTTAAATAAGTCCCCCATTGGCCAAGTCTCAGGACAGAGTTTCCTCATACAACAAAAGTTGTTAACACTCAAACAAGCTTCCTTTAGCCAAGTTTCAGACAAAATTTCCGCATACAACAAAATTGTTAAAAGTCAAGGAAATCTTTTTGGCATATTTCAAACAGAACTTACATGCAATATATTTGCTAAAACCCAAGTTCTCGTTGGTCAAGTCTCAAAATAGAGTTTCCTCATACAGAAAAGCTGTTAAAACTTAAACAAGTATTCTCTAGCTAAGTTTCAGGAAGATACAAAGAAGTGGTTAAAACAAACGTTTTTTCTGGCCATGTTTTAGGACAACATTTCCACATACAAAGAAGTTAAAACTTATATAAAGTCCCCCATTGGCCAAGTCTCAGAACAGAGTGTTCCTCATACAAACAAAAGTTGTTAACACTCAAACAAGCTTCCTTTAGCCAAGTTTCAGACAAAATTTCCGCATACAACAAAATTGTTAAAAGTCAAGGAAATCTTTTTGGCCATATTTCAAAACAGAATCTTACATGCAATATATTTGTAAAACCCAAGTTCTCGTTGGCAAGTCTCAAAATAGAGTTTCCTCATACAGAAAAGCTGTTAAAACTTAAACAAGTTTCTCTAGCTAAGTTTCAGGAAGATAGAAAGTGGTTAAAACAAACTTTTTTTGGCCATGTTTTAGGACAACATTTCCACATACAAAGAAGTTAAAACTTATATAAGTCCCCCATTGGCCAAGTCTCAGACAGAGTTCCTCATACAAACAAAAGTTGTAACACTCAAACAAGCTTCCTTTAGCCAAGTTTCAAGACAAAATTTCCGCTTACAACAAAATTGTTAAAAGTCAAGGAAATCTTTTTGGCCATATTCAAAACAGAATCTTAACGTAATATATTTGCTAAAACCCAAGTTCTCGTTGGTCAAGTCTCAGATAGAGTTCCCTCAACAGAAAAGTGTTAAAACTTAAACAAGTGTTCTCTAGCTAAGTTTCAGGAAGATACAAAGAAGTGGTTAAAACAAACGTTTTTTTTGGCCATGTTTTAGGACAACATTTCCACATACAAAGAAGTTAAAACTTAAATAAGTCCCCCATTGGCCAAGTCTCAGGACAGAGTTTCCTCATACAAACAAAAGTTGTTAACACTCAAACAAGCTTCCTTTAGCCAAGTTTCAGACAAAATTTCCGCTACAACAAAATTGTTAAAAGTCAAGGAAATCTTTGGTCATTTTCAAACAGAACTTACATGCAATATATTTGCTAAAACCCAAGTTCTCGTTGGTCAAGTCTCAAAATAGAGTTTCCTCATACAGAAAAGCTGTTAAAACTTAAACAAGTATTCTCTAGCTAAGTTTCAGGAAGATACAAAGAAGTGGTTAAAACAAACGTTTTTTCTGGCCATGTTTTAGGACAACATTTCCACATACAAAGAAGTTAAAACTTATATAAATCCCCCATTGGCCAAGTCTCAGAACAGAGTGTTCCTCATACAAACAAAAGTTGTTAACACTCAAACAAGCTTCCTTTAGCCAAGTTTCAGACAAAATTTCCGCTACAACAAAATTGTAAAAGTCAAGGAAATCTTTTTGGCCATATTTCAAAACAGAATCTTACATGCAATATATTTGCTAAAACCCAAGTTCTCGTTGGTCAAGTCTCAAAATAGAGTTTCCTCATACAGAAAAGCTGTTAAAACTTAAACAAGTATTCTCTAGCTAAGTTTCAGGAAGATCAAGAAGTGGTTAAAACAAACATTTTTTCTGGCCATGTTTTAGGACAACATTTCCACATACAAAGAAGTTAAAACTTATATAAGTCCCCATTGGCCAAGTCTCAGAACAGAGTTTCCTCATACAAACAAAAGTTGTAACACTCAAACAAGCTTCCTTTAGCCAAGTTTCAGACAAAATTTCCGCTACAACAAAATTGTTAAAAGTCAAGGAAATCTTTTTGGCCATATTTCAAAACAGAATCTTACATGCAATATATTTGCTAAAACCCAAGTTCTCGTTGGTCAAGTCTCAAAATAGAGTTCTCCTCACACAGAAAAGTCTGTTAAAACTTAAACAAGTATTCTCTAGCTAAGTTTCAGGAAGATACAAAAAGTGGTTAAAACAAACGTTTTTTTGGCCATGTTTTAGGACAACATTTCCACATACAAAGAAGTTAAAACTTAATAAGTCCCCCATTGGCCAAGTCTCAGGACAGAGTTTCCTCATACAAACAAAAGTTGTTAACACTCAAAAAGCTTCTTTAGCAAGTTTCAGACAAAATTTCCGCATACAACAAAATTGTTAAAAGTCAAGGAAATCTTTTTGGTCATATTTCAAAACAGAACCTTACATGTAATATATTTGTAAAACTCAAAGTTCTCGTTGGCAAGTCTCAGATAGAGTTTCCTCACACAGAAAAGTTGTTAAAACTTAAACAAGTGTTCTCTAGCTAAGTTTCAGGAAGATACAAAGAAGGGTTAAAACAAACTTTTTTTGGCCATGTTTTAGGACAACATTTCCACATACAAAGAAGTTAAAACTTAAATAAGTCCCCATTGGCCAAGTCTCAGGACAGAGTTTCCTCATACAAACAAAAGTTGTTAACACTCAAACAAGCTTCCTTTAGCCAAGTTTCAGACAAAATTTCCGCTTACTTTTGAGTCTTGACCAACGAGAACTTGGGTTTTAGCAAATATATTACGTTAAGATTCTGTTTTGAAGTATGGCCAAAAAGATTTCCTCGACTTTTAACAATTTTGTTGTAAGCGGAAATTTTGTTTGAAACTTGGCTAAAGGAAACCTGTTTGAGTGTTAGCAACTTCTGTTTGTATGAGGACACTCTGTTCTGAGACTTGGCCAATGGGGAACTTATATAAGTTTTAACTTCTTTGTGTGTGGAAATGTTGTCCTAAAACATGGCCAAAAAAAACGTTTGTTTTAACCACTTCTTTGTATCTTCCTGAAACTTAGCTAGAGAATATCTGTTTAAGTTTCAACGACTTTTCTGTGTGAGGGAACTCTATCCTGAGACTTGGCCAACGAGAACTTCTTTGAGTTTTAACAAATATATTGCATGTAAGATTCTGTTTTGAAATATGATCAAAAAGATTTCCCTGACTTTTGATCATTTTGTTGTATATGGAAATTTTGTCTGAAACTTGGCTAAAGGAAGCTTGTTTGAGTGTTAACAACTTTTTTATATGAGGAAACTCTGTCCTGAGACTTGGCCAATGGGGGACTTACTTAAGTTTTAACTTCTTTGTATGTGGAAATGTTGTCCTAAAACATGGCCAAAAAAAAACGGTTGTTTTAACCACTTCTTTGTATTTTCTTGAAACTTAGCTAGAGAATACTTGTTTAAGCTTTAACAGCTTTTCTGTATGAGGAAACTCTGTTTTGAGACTTGACCAACGAGAACTTGGGTTTTGCCAAATATATTCCGTTAAGATTCTGTTTTGAAATATAGCCAAAAAAGATTTCCTTGACTTTTAACAATTTTCTTGTAAGCGGAAATTTTGTCTGAAACTTGGCTAAAGGAAGTTTGTTTGAGTGTTAACAACTTTTTTATATGAGGAAACTCTGTCCTGAGACTTGACCAATGGGGGACTTATTTAAGTTTTAACTTCTTTGTATGTGGAAATGTTGTCCTAAAACATGGCCAAAAAAAACGTTTGTTTTAACGACTTCTTTGTATCTTCCTGAAACTTAGATAGAGAATAGTTGTTTAAATTTTAACAGCTTTTCTGTATGAGGAAACTCTATTTTGAGACTTGACCAACGAAAACTTGGGTTTTAGCAAATATATTACGTTAAGATTCTGTTTTGAAGTATGGCCAAAAAGATTTCCTCGACCTTTAACAATTTTGTTGTAAGCGGAAATTTTGTTTGAAACTTGGCTAAAGGAAGCTTGTTTGAGTGTTAACAACTTCTATTTGTATGGGGACACTCTGTTCTGAGACTTGGCCAATGGGGAACTTATATAAGTTTTAACTTCTTTGTATGTGGAATTGTTGTCCTAAAACATGGCCAGAAAAAACGTTTGTTTTAACCACTTCTTTGTATCTTCTTGAAACTTAGCTAGAGAATACTTGTTTAAGTTTTAGCAGCTTTTCTGTATGAGGAAACTCTACTTTGAGACTTGACCAACGAGAACTTGGGTTTTAGCAAATATATTACGTTAAGATTCTGTTTTGAAGTATGGCCAAAAAGATTTCCTCGACTTTTAACAATTTTGTTGTAAGCGGAAATTTTGTTTGAAACTTGGCTAAAGGAAACCTGTTTGAGTGTTAGCAACTTCTGTTTGTATGAGGACACTCTGTTCTGAGACTTGGCCAATGGGGAACTTATATAAGTTTTAACTTCTTTGTGTGTGGAAATGTTGTCCTAAAACATGGCCAAAAAAAACGTTTGTTTTAACCACTTCTTTATATCTTCCTGAAACTTAGCTAGAGAATATCTGTTTAAGTTTTAACGACTTTTCTGTGTGAGGGAACTCTATCCTGAGACTTGGCCAACGAGAACTTCTTTGAGTTTTAACAAATATATTGCATGTAAGATTCTGTTTTGAAATATGATCAAAAAGATTTCCCTGACTTTTGATAATTTTGTTGTATATGGAAATTTTGTCTGAAACTTGGCTAAAGGAAGCTTGTTTGAGTGTTAACAACTTTTTTATATGAGGAAACTCTGTCCTGAGACTTGGCCAATGGGGGACTTATTTAAGTTTTAACTTCTTTGTATGTGGAAATGTTGTCCTAAAACATGGCCAAAAAAAAACGGTTGTTTTAACCACTTCTTTGTATTTTCTTGAAACTTAGCTAGAGAATACTTGTTTAAGTTTTAACAGC
>NW_019211635.1:0-1715 GCF_002443255.2 Varroa destructor | reverse complement strand
ATTAAAACTTAAATAAGTCCGCTATTGGCCATGTCTCAGAACAGAGTTTCCTCATACAAACGAAAGTTGTTAACACTCAAACAAGCTTCCTTTAGCCAAGTTTCAGACAAAATTTCCGCATACAACAAAATTGTTAAAAGTCAAGGAAATTTTTTTGGCCATATTTCAAAACAGAATCTTACATGCAATATATTTGCTAAAACCCAAGTTCTCGTTGGTCAAGTCTCAAAATAGAGTTTCCTCATACAGAAAAGCTGTTAAAACTTAAACAAGTATTCTCTAGCTAAATTTCATGAAGATACAAAGAAGTGGTTAAAGCAAACGTATTTTTTTGGCCATGTTTTAGGACAACATTTCCACATACAAAGAAGTTAAAACTTATATAAGTCCCCCATTGGCCATGTCTCAGAACAGAGTTTCCTCATACAAACAAAAGTTGTTAACATTCAAACAAGCTTCCTTTAGTCAAGTTTCAGACAAAATTTCCACATGCAACAAAATTATTAAAAGTCAAGGAAACCTCTTTGGTCATGTTTCAATACAGAACCTTACATGCAATATATTTGCTAAAACCCAAGTTCTCGTTGGTCAAGTCTCAGGCTAGAGTTCCCTCACACAGAAAAGTTGTTAAAACTTAAACCAGTGTTCTCTAGCTAAGTTCCATGAAGGTACAAAGAAGTGGTTAAAACAAACGTTTTTTTTGGCCATGTTTTAGGACAACATTTCCACATACAAAGAAGTTAAATAAGTTCCCCACTGGCCAAGTCTCAGGACAGAGTTTCCTTATACAAACAAAAGTTGTTAACACTTAAACAAGCTTCCGTTAGCCAAGTTTCAGACAAAATTTCCGCATACAACAAAAGTGTTAAAAGTCAAGGAAATCCTTTTGGCCATATTTCAAAACAGAATCTTACATGCAATATATTCGCTAAAACCCAAGTTCTCGTTGGTCAAGTCTCAAAATAGAGTTTCCTCATACAGAAAAGCTGTTAAAACTTAAACAAGTATTCTCTAGCTAAGTTTCAGGAAGATACAAAGAAGTGGTTAAAGCAAACGTTTTTTTTTTGGCCATGTTTTAGGACAACATTTCCACATACAAAGAAGTTAAAACTTATATAAGTCCCCCATTGGCCATGTCTCAGAACAGAGTTTCCTCATACAAACAAAAGTTGTTAACACTCAAACAAGCTTCCTTTAGTCAAGTTTCAGACAAAATTTCCACATACAACAAAATTTTTAAAAGTCAACGAAATCTTTTTGGTCATATTTCAATACAGAACCTTACATGTAAAATATCTGTTAAAACTCAAAGAAGTTCTCGTTAGCCAAGTCTCAGGACTGAGTTCCCTCACATAGAAAAGTTATTAAAACTTAAACAAGTGTTCCCTAGCTAAGTTCCAGGAAGATACAAAGAAGTGATTAAAACAAATGTTTTTTTCTGGTCATGTTTGAGTACAACAGTTCCACGTACAAAGAAGTTAAAGGGGTCTCCCACTGGCCAAGTCTCAGGACAGAGTTTCCTCATACAAAAAAAAGTTGTTAACACTCAAACAAGCTTCCTTTAGCCAAGTTTCAGACAAAATTTCCGCATACAATAAAATTGCTAAAAGTCAAAGAAATCTTTTTGGCCATATTTCAAAAGAGAATCTTATATGCAATATATTTGCTAAAACCCAAGTTCTCGTTGGTCAAGACTCAAAATAGAGTTTCCTCAT
>NW_019211634.1:0-1188 GCF_002443255.2 Varroa destructor | reverse complement strand
GTTGGGGACTTATTTGACTTTTACCGACTTCTTTGTATGTGGAAATGTTGTCTTAAAACATGGCTAGAAAAAAACGCTTGTTTCAACCACTTCTTTATGTCTTCCTGAAACTTAGCTAAAGAACGCTTGTTCAAGTTTTAACAACTTTTCTGCGTGAGGGAACTCTGTCCTGAGACTTCTTTGAGTTTTAGTAAATATACTGCATGTAAGATTCCGTTTTGAAATATGGCCAAAAAGATTTCCTTGACTATCAATAATTTTGTTGTAGGCGGAAGTTTTGTTCTGAAACTTAGATAAAGAAAGCTTGTTTGAGTGTTAACAACTTTTTTGTATGAGGAAACTCTGTTCTAAGACTTGGCCAATGGGGGACTTATTTGAGTTTTACCAACTTCTTTGTATGTGGTAATGTTGTCCTAAAACATGGCCAGAAAAAAAACGGTTGTTTTAACCACTCATTTGTATCTTCCTGAAACTTAGCTAGGGAACACTTGTTTAAGTTTTAACAACTTTTCTGTGTGAGGGAGCTCCATCCGGAGACTTCTTTGAGTTTTAGCAAATATATTGCGTGTAAGATTCTGTTTTGAAATATGGCCAAAAACATTTCCTTGACTTTCAACAATTTTGTTGTAGGCGGAAGTTTTGTTCTGAAACTTAGATAAAAAAAGCTTGTTTGAGTGTTAACAGCTTTTTTATATGAGGAAACTCTGTTCTGAGACTTGGCCAATGGGGGACTTATTTGAGTTTTAACAACCTCTTTGTATGTGGTAATACTGTCCTAAAACATGGCCAGAAAAAAAACGGTTGTTTTAACCACTTCTTTGTATCTTCCTGAAACTTAGCTAAAGAACGCTTGTTTAAGTTTTAACAACTTTTCTGTGTGAGGGAGCTCCATCCGGAGACTTCTTTGAGCTTTAGCAAATATATTGCATGTAAGATTTTATTTTGAAATATGGCCAAAAAGATTTCCTTGACTTTCAACTATTTTGTTGTAGGCGGAAGTTTTGTTCTGAAACTTAGATAAAGGAAGCTTGTTTGAGTGTTAACAACTTTTTTGTATGAGGAAACTGTGTTCTGAGACTTGGCCAATTGGGGACTTATTTGACGTTTACCGACTTCTTTGTATGTGGAAATGTTGTCCTAAAACATGGCTAGAAAAAAACGCTTGTTTCAACCACTTCTTTATATCTT
>NW_019211633.1:0-2815 GCF_002443255.2 Varroa destructor | reverse complement strand
CAAAGAAGTTAAAACTTAACTAAGTCCCCCATTGGCCAAGTCTCAGGACACAGTTTCCTCATACAAATAAAAGTTGGTAACACTCAAACAAGCTTCCGTTAGCCAAGTTTCAGACAAAATTTCCGCATACAATAAAATTGTTAAAAGTCAATGAAATCTTTTTGGCCATGTTTTAAAACAGAATCTTACATGCAAAATATTTGCTAAAACCCAAGTTCTCGTTAGTCGAGTCTCAAAATAGAGTTTCCTCACACAGAAAAGTTGTTAAAACTTAAACAAGTATTCTCTAGCGAAGTTTCAGGAAGATAGAAGTGGTTAAAATAAACATTTTTTCTAACCATGTTTTAGGACAACATTTCCACATACAAAGAAATTAAAACTTAAATAAGTGTCCCGTTGGCCAAGTTTCAGGACAGAGTTTCCTCATACAAACAAAAGTTGTTAACACTCAAACAAGCTTCCTTTAGCCAAGTTTCAGACAAAATTTCCGCTTACAACAAAATTGTTAAACATCAAGGAAATCTTTTTGGCCATATTTCAATACAGAACCTTACATGCAATATATTTGCTAAAACCCAAGTTCTTGTTGGTCAAGTCTCAGGATAGAGTTCCCTCATACACAAAAGTTGTTAAAACTTAAACCAGTGTTCTCTAGCTAAGTTTCAGGAAGATAGAAATGGTTAAAACAAACATTTTTTCTGGTCATATTTTAGGACAATATTTCCACATTGAAAGAAGTTAAAACTTAAATAAGTCCCCCATTGGCCAAGTCTCAGGACAGAGTTTCCTCATACAAAAAAAAAGTTGTTAACACTCAAACAAGCTTTCTTTAGCCAAGTTTCAGACAGAATTTCCGTATACAACAAAACTGTTAAAAGTCAAGGAAATCTTTTTGGTCATATTTCAAAACAGAACCTTACATGTAATATATTTGTTAAAACTCAAAGAAGTTCTCCTTAGCCAAGTCTCAGGATAGAGTTCCCTTACACAGAAAAGTTGTTAAAACTTAAACAAGTGTTCTCTAGCTAAGTTTCAGGAAGGTACAAAAAAGTGGTTAAAACAAACGTTTTTTTTTTGGCCATGTTTTAGGACAACATTTCCACATACAAAGAAGTTAAAGTTTAAATAAGTCCCCCCACTGGCCAAGTCTCAGGACAGAGTTTCCTCATACAAACAAAAGTCGTTAACACTCAAACAAGCTTCCTTTAGCCAAGTTGCAGACAAAATTTCCGCTTACAACAAAATTGTTAAAAGTCAAGGAAATCTCTTTGGTCATATTTCAAAATAGAACCTTACAAGTAGTATATTTGTTAAAACTCTAAGAAGTTCTCGTTGGCTAAGTCTCAGGATAGAGTTCCCTCATACAGAAAAGTTGTTAAAACTTAAACAAGTGTTCTCTACCTAAGTTTCAGGAAGATACAAAGAAGTGGTTAAAACAAACGTTTTTTTTTTGCCATGCTTTAGGACAACATTTCCACATACAAAGAAATTAAAACTTATATAAGTCCCCCATTGGCCAAGTCTCAGGACAGAGTTTCCTCATACAAACAAAAGTTGTTAACACTCAAACAAGCTTCCGTTAGCCAAGTTTCAGACAAAATTTCCGCATACAACAAAATTGTTAAAAGTCAAGGAAATCTTTTTGGCCATATTTCAAAACAGAATCTTACATGCAATATATTTGCTAAAACCCAAGTTCTCGTTGGTCAAGTCTCAAAATAGAGTTTCCTCATACATAAAAGCTGTTAAAACTTAAACAAGTATTCTCTAGCTAAGTTTCAGGAAGATAGAAATGGTTAAAACAAACATTTTTTCTGGTCATATTTTAGGACAATATTTCCACATTGAAAGAAGTTAAAACTTAAATAAGTCCCCCATTGGCCAAGTCTCAGGACAGAGTTTCCTCATACAAAAAAAAAGTTGTTAACACTCAAACAAGCTTTCTTTAGCCAAGTTTCAGACAGAATTTCCGTATACAACAAAATTGTTAAAAGTCTAGAAAATCTTTTTGGCCGTATGACAAACAGAGTCTTACATGTAATATATTTGCTAAAACTCAAGTTCTCGTTGGTCAAGTCTCAGTATAGAGTTTCCTCACACAGAAAAGTTGTTAAAACTTAAACAAGTATTCTCTAGCTAAGTTTCAAGAAGATACAAGTGGTTAAAACAAACATTTTTTCTGGCCATGTTTTAGGACAACATTTCCACATACAAAGAAGTTAAAACTTAAATAAGTCCCCCATTGGCCACGTCTCAGGACAAAGTGTCCTCATATAAAAAAGTTGTTAACACTCAAACAAGCTTTTTTAGCTAGGTTGCAGGACAAAATTTCCGCTTACAACGAAATCGTTAAAAGTCAAGAAAATCTTTTTGGCTATATTACAAACTGAACCTTACATGTAATATATTTGCTAAAACTCAAGTTTTCGTTGGTCAAGTCTCAGTATAGAGTTTCCTCACACAGAAAAGTTGTTAAAACTTAAACAAGTGTTCTCTAGCTAAGTTTCAGGAAAATACAAAGAAGTGGTTAAAACAAACGTCTTCTTTTGCCCATCTTTTAGGACAACATTTTCACATACAAAGAAGTTAAAACTTAAATAAGTCCCCCATTGGCCAAGTCTCAGGACAGACTTTCCCCATACAAACAAAAGTTGTTAACGGTTAAGCAAGCTTCCTTTAGCCAAGTTTCAGACAAAATTGCCGCTTACGACAAAATCGTTAAAAGTCAAGAAAATCTTTTTGGCCATATTACAGACAGAATCTTACATGTGATATATTTGCTAAAACTCAAGTTCTCGTTGGTCAAGTCTCAGTG
>NW_019211632.1:0-1007 GCF_002443255.2 Varroa destructor | reverse complement strand
ATTGTGGCAGAAAAGAGAGGCATCTAGTACCGGAAAGCCCTAACAAGTTTTGTCATCTAGTCGTTTTGGTGAAAAAGAAAGTTGTCTGGTGATTCAAAGTCCCAATAAGTTTGGTCATCTGAGCGTTGTGGCAGATAAAAGAGTCATGGGTACTTAAAAACCCAAACGAGTTTTGCCATTACCATCAAGAACCGCCTGTTACTTGAAAACCTTAACGAGTTTGGCCGTTTAGTCGTTGTGGCAGGGAGGGGAGCTACCTGGTGCTTGAAACTCCTAACAAGTTTGGTTATCTAGCCGTTTTGGTGAAAGAGAAAATTATCTGGTAATTCAAAGTCCCAACAAGTTTGGCCATCTGGCCATTGTGGCAAATAAGAAAGTCACTGTTACTTAAAAGTCCAAACGAGTTTTGCCGTCACCATCGAGGACCACCTGGTACTTGAAAACCGTAACGAGTTTGGCCGTTTAGCCGTTTAGCCGTTGTGGCAGGGGAGGGAGCTATCTGGTACTTGAAACTCCTAACAAGTTTGGTCATCTAGCCGTTTCGGTGAAAAAGAAAGTCGTCTGGTAATTCAAAGTCCCAACAAGTTTGGCCATCTGGGCGTTGTGGCAGAGAAACGAGTCGTTGGTACTTAAAAGCCCAAACGAGTTTTGCCATCAACATCGAGAACCACCTGGTACTTAAAAAACTTTAACGAGTTTAGCCGTTTAGCCATTGTGGCAGGGAAGAGAACCACCTGGTACTTAAAAAACTTTAACGAGTTTAGCCGTTTAGCCATTGTGGCAGGGAAGAGAACCACCTGGTACTTAAAAAACTTTAACGAGTTTAGCCGTTTAGCCATTGTGGCAGGGAAGAGAACCACCTGGTACTGGAAAGCCCTAACAAGTTTGGTCATCTAGCTGTTGCGGTAAAAAAGAAAGTTATCTGGTAATTCAAAGTCCCAACAAGTTCGGTCATCTGGCTGTTGTGGCAGATAAAAGAGTCATTGGCACTTAAAAGCCCAAACGAG
>NW_019211631.1:0-1516 GCF_002443255.2 Varroa destructor | reverse complement strand
AGTTTCCTCATACAAACAAAAGTTGTTAACACTCAAACAAGCTTCCGTTAGCCAAGTTTCAGACAAAAGTTCCGCATACAACAAAATTGTTAAAAGTTGAGGAAATCTTTTTGGCCATATTTTAAAACAGAATCTTACATGCAATATATTTGCTAAAACCCAAGTTCTCATTGGTCAAGTCTCAAAATAGAGTTTCCTCATACAGAAAAGCTGTTAAAACTTAAACAAGTATTCTCTAGCTAAGTTTCAGGAAGATAGAAGTGGTTAAAACAAACATTTTTTCTAACCATGTTTTAGGACAACATTTCCACATACAAAGAAGTTAAAACATATATAAGTCCCCCATTGGCCAAGTCTCAGAACAGAGTTTCCTCATACAAACAAAAGTTGTTAACACTCAAACAAGCTTCCTTTAGCCAAGTCGCAGACAAAATTTCCGCTTACAACAAAATCTTTAGAAGTCAAGAAAATCTTTTTGGCCATATTACAAACAGAATCTTACATGTAATATATTTGCTAAAACCGAAGTTCTCGTTGGTCAAATCTCAGAATAGAGTTTCCTCATACAGAAAAGTTGTTAAAACTTAACCAAGTGTTCTCTAGCTAAGTTTCAGGAAGATACAAAGAAGCGGTTAAAACAAACATTTTTTCTGGGCATGTTTTAGGCCAACATTTCTACATACAAAGAAGTTAAAACTTATATAAATCCCCCATTGGCCAAGTCTCAGGACAAAGTCTTCTCATACAAACAAAAGTCGTTAAGACTCAAACAAGCTTCTTTTAGTTAAGTTTCAGACAAAATTTCCGCAAAATTGTTAAAAATCAAGGAAATCTTTTTGGCCATATTGCAAAACAGAACCTTACATGTAATATATTTGCTAAAACTCAAGTTCTCGTTGACCAAGTCTCAGTATAGAGTTTCCTCACACAGAAAAGTTGTTAAAACTTAAACAAGTGTTCTCTAGCTAAGTCTCAGGAAGATACAAAGACTTGGTTAAAACAAACATTTTTTCTGGCCATGTTTTTGGACAACATTTCCACGTACAAAGAAGTTAAAACTTATATAAGTCCCCCATTGGCCAAGTCTCAGAACAGAGTTTCCTCATACAAACAAAAGTTGTTAACACTCAAACAAGCTTCCTTTAGCCAAGTTTCAGACAAAATTGCCGCTTACAACAAAATCTTTAGAAGTCAAGAAAATCTTTTTGGCCATATTACAAACAGAATCTTACATGTAATATATTTGCTAGAACCGAAGTTCTCGTTGGTCAAATCTCAGAATAGAGTTTCCTCATACAGAAAAGTTGTTAAAACTTAACCAAGTGTTCTCTAGCTAAGTTTCAGGAAGATACAAAGAAACGGTTAAAACAAACATTTTTTCTGGGCATGTTTTAGGCCAACATTTCTACATACAAAGAAGTTAAAACTTATATAAGTCCCCCATTGGCCAAGTCTCAGGACAAAGTCTTCTCATACAAACAAAAGTCGTTAAGACTCAAACAAGCTTCTTTTAGTT
>NW_019211630.1:0-1677 GCF_002443255.2 Varroa destructor | reverse complement strand
CAAAGAAGTTCTCGTTGACCAAGTCTCAGCACAGAGTTCCCTGACACAGAAAAGTTGTTAAAACTTAAACAAGTGTTCTCTAGCTAAGTTTCAGGAAGATATAAAGAAGTGGTTGAAACAAACGTTTTTTTCTGGCCATGTTTTAGGACAACATTTCCACATACAAAGAAGTTGTTAAAACTCAAATAAGTCCCCCATTGGCCAAGTTTCAGAACAGATTTTCCTCATACAAAAAAGTTGTTAACACGCAAACAAGCTTTCTTTATCTAAGTTTCAGAACAAAACTTCCGCCTACAACAAAATTGTTGAAAGTCAAGGAAATCTTTTTGACCATATTTCAAAATAGAATCTTACATGTAATATATCTGCTAAAGCTCAAAGAAGTCTCAGGATGGAGCTCCCTCACACAGAAAAGTTGTTAAAACTTAGACAAGTGTTCCCTAGCTAAGTTTCAGGAAGATACAAAGAAGTGGTTAAAACAACCGTTTTTTTTCTGGCCATGTTTTAGAACAACATTACCACATACAGAGAAGTGGGTAAAACTCAAATAAGTCCCCCATTGGCCAAGTCTCAGAACAGAGTTTCCTCATACAAAAAGTTGTTAACACTCAAACAAGTTTTCTTTATCTAAATTTCAGACAAAATTTCCGCTTACAACAAAATTGTTAAAAGTCAAGGAAATCTTTTTGGCCATATTTCAAAACAGAATCTTACATGCAATATATTTGCTAAAACCCAAGTTCTCATTGGTCAAGTCTCAAAATAGAGTTTCCTCATACGGAAAAGCTGTTACAACTTAAACAAGTATTCTCTAGCTAAGTTTCAGGAAGATAGAAGTGGTTAAAACAAACATTTTTTCTAACCATGTTTTAGGACAACATTTCCACATACAAAGAAGTTAAAACTTAAATAAGTCCCCCATTGGCCATGTCTCAGAACAGAGTTTCCTCATACAAACAAAAGCTGTTAACACTCAAACAAGCTTCCTTTAGCCAAGTTTCAGACAAAATTTCCGCTTACAACAAAATTGTTAAACATCAAGGAAATCTTTTTGGCCATATTTTAAAACAGAACCTTACATGCAATATATTTGCTAAAACCCAAATTCTCGTTGGTCAAGTCTCAGGATAGAGTTCTTTCACACGGAAAAGTTGTTAAAACTTAAACCAGTGTTCTCTAGCTAAGTTTCATGAAGATACAAAGAAGTGGTTAAAACAAACGTTTTTTTTGGCCATGTTTTAGGACAACATTTCCACATACAAAGAAGTTTAAATTTAAATAAGTTCTCCACTGGCCAAGTCTCAGGACAGAGTTTCCTCATACAAACAAAAGTTGTTAACACCCAAACAAGCTTCCGTTAACCAAGTTTCAGACAAAAGTTCCGCATACAACAAAATTGTTAAACGTCAAGGAAATCTTTTTGGCCATATTTCAAAACAGAATCTTACATGCAATATATTTGCTAAAACCCAAGTTCTCGTTGGTCAAGTCTCAAAATAGAGTTTCCTCATACAGAAAAGCTGTTAAAACTTAAACAAGTATTCTCTAGCTAAGTCTCAGGAAAATACAAAGAAGTGGTTAAAACAAACGTTTTTTTTTGACCATGTATTAGGACATTTCCACATACAAAGAAGTTAAAATTTAAATAAGTCCCCCACTGGCCAAGTCTCAGGACAG
>NW_019211629.1:0-2485 GCF_002443255.2 Varroa destructor | reverse complement strand
CCAAGTCTCAGAACAGAGTTTCCTCATACAAACAAAAGTTGTTAACAGTCAAGCAAGCTTCCTTTAGCCATGTTTCAGACAAAATTGCCGCTTACAACAAAATCGTTAAAAGTCAAGAAAATCTTTTTGGCCATATTACAAACAGAATCTTACATGTAATATATTTGCTAAAACCGAAGTTCTCGTTGGTCAAATCTCAAAATAGGGTTTCCTCATACAGAAAAGTTGTTAAAACTTAAACAAGTGTTCTCTAGCTAAGTTTCAGGAAAATACAAAGAAGTAGTTAAAACAAACGTCTTCTTTTGGCCATCTTTTAAGACAACATTTCCACATACAAAGAAGTTAAAACTTAAATAAGTCCCCAGAGGCCAAGTCTCAGGACAGAGTTTCCTTATACAAACAAAAGTTGTTAACAGTCAAGCAAGTTTCCTTGAGCCAACTTTCAGACAAAATTGCCGCTTACAACAAAATCGTTAAAAGTCAAGAAAATTTTTTTGGCCATATTACAAACAGAATCTTACATGTAATATATTTGCTAAAACTCAAGTTCTCGTTGGCCAAGTCTCAGGATAGAGTTCCCTCACACAGAAAAGTTGTTAAAACTTAAACAAGTGTTCTCTAGCTAAGTCTCAGGAAGATACAAAGAATTGGTTAAAACAAACATTTTTTCTGGCCATGTTTTTGGACACCATTTCCACATACAAAGAAGGTAAAACTTATATAAATCACCCATTGGCCAAGTTTCAGAACAGAGTGTCCTCATACAAACAAAAGTTGTTAACACTCAAACAAGCTTCTTTTAGCTTAGTTTCAGACAAAATTTCCGCATACAGCAAAATTGTTAAAAGTCAAGGAAATCTTTTTGGTCATATTTCAAAACAGAATCTTACATGTAATATATCTGCTAAAACTCAAGTTCTCGTTGGCCAAGTCTCAGGATAGAGTTCCCTCACACAGAAAAGTTGTTAAAACTTAAACAAGTGTTCTCTAGCTAAGTTTCAGGAAAATACAAAGAAGTAGTTAAAACAAACGTCTTCTTTTGGCCATCTTTTAAGACAACATTTCCACATACAAAGAAGTTAAAACTTAAATAAGTCCCCAGAGGCCAAGTCTCAGGACAGAGTTTCCTTATACAAACAAAAGTTGTTAACACTCAAACAAGCTTCCTTTAGCCAAGTTTCAGACAAAATTGCCGCTTACAACGAAATCTTTAGAAGTCAAGAAAATCTTTTTGGCCATATTACAAACAGAATCTTACATGTAATATATTTGCTAAAACCGAAGTTCTCGTTGGTCAAATCTCAAAATAGGGTTTCCTCATACAGAAAAGTTGTTAAAACTTAAACAAGTGTTCTCTAGCTAAGTTTCAGGAAGATACAAAGAAGTGGTTAAAACAAACGTTTTCTTTTGGCCATCTTTTAGGACAACATTTCCACATACAAAGAAGTTAAAACTTATGTAAGTCCCCCATTGGCCAAGACTCAGAACAGTGTCCTCATATAAACGAAAGTCGTTAACACTCAAACAAGCTTCCTTTAACTAAGTTTCAGACAAAATTTCCGCATACAGTAAAATTGTTAGAAGTCAAGGAAATCTTTTTGGTCATATTTCAAAACAGAATCTTACATGTAATATATCTGCTAAAACTCAAGTTCTCGTTGGTCAAGTCTCAGTATAGAGTTTCCTCATACAGAAAAGTTGTTAAAACTTAAACAAGTATTCTCTAGCTAAGTTTCAGGAAGATACAAAGAATTGGTTAAAACAAACATTTTTTCTGGCCATGTTTTTGGACAACATTTCCACATACAAAGAAGTTAAAATTTAAATAAGTCCCCCGTTGGCCAAGTCTCAGGACAGAGTTTCCTCATACAAACAAAAGTTGTTAACACTCAAACAAGCTTCCTTTAGCCAAGTTTCAAACAACATTGCCGCTTACAACAAAATCGTTAAAAGTCAAGAAAATCTTCTTGGCCATATTACAAACAGAATCTTACATGTAATATATTTGCTAAAACTCAAGTTCTCGTTGGCCAAGTCTCAGTATAGAGTTTCCTCACACAGAAAAGTTGTTAAAACTTAAACAAGTATTCTCTAGCTAAGTTTCAGGAAGATATAAAGAAGTGGTTAAAACAAACGTTTTCTTTTGGCCATCTTTTAGGACAACATTTCCACATACAAAGAAGTTAAAACTTATGTAAGTCCCCCATTGGCCAAGTCTCAGAACAGTGTCCTCATATAAACGAAAGTCGTTAACACTCAAACAAGCTTCTTCTAGCTTAGTTTCAGACAAAATTTCCGCATACAGCAAAATTATTAAAAGTCAAGGAAATCTTTTTGGTCATATTTCAAAACAGAGTCTTACATGTAATATATCTGCTAAAACTCAGGTTCTCGTTGGCCAAGTCTCAGGGTAGAGTTCCCTCACACAGAAAAGTTGTTAAAACTTAAACAAGTGTTCTCTAGCTAAGTCTCAGGAAGATACAAA
>NW_019211628.1:0-8807 GCF_002443255.2 Varroa destructor | reverse complement strand
AAGTTAAAATTTAAATAAGTCTCCCACTGGCCAAGTCTCGGGACAGAGTTTTCTCATACAAGCAAAAGTTGCTAACACTCAAACAAGCTTCCGTTAGCCAAGTTTCAGACAAAATTTCCGCATACAACAAAATTATTAAAAGTGAAGGAAATCTTTTTAGCCATATTTCAAAACAGAACCTTACATGTAATATATTTGTTAAAACTCGAAGAAGTTCTCGTTGGCCAAGTCTCAGGATATGAGTTCCCTCACACAGAAGAGTTGTTAAAACTTAAAGAAGTGTTCTCTACCTAAGTTTCAGGAAGATACAAAGAAGTGGTTAGAACAAACGTTTTTTTTGGCCATGTTTTAGGACAACATTTCCACATACAAAGAGGTTAAAACTTATATAAGTCCCCCATTGGCCAAGTCTTAGAACAGAGTTTCCTCATACAAACAAAAGTTGTTAACACTCAAACAAGCTTCCCTTAGGCAAGTTTCAGACAAAATTTCCGCATACAACAAAATTATTAAAAGTCAAGGAAACCTCTTTGGTCATGTTTCAATACAGAACCTTACATGCAATATATTTGATAAAACTCAAGTTCTCGTTGGCCAAGTCTCAAAATAGAATTTCCTCATACAGAAAAGCTGTTAAAACTTAAGCAAGTATTCTCTAGCTAAGTTTCAGGAAGATACAAAGAAGTGGTTAAAACAAAAATTTTTTTTTGGCCATGTTTTAGGACAACATTTCCACATACAAAAGTTAAAACTTATATAAGTCCCCCATTGGCCAAGTCTCAGAACAGAGTTTCCTCATAGAAACAAAAGTTGTTAACAGTCAAACAAGCTTCCTTTAGCCAAGTTTCAGACAAAATTTCCGCATACAACAAAATTGTTAAAAGTCAAGAAAATCTTTTTGGCCATATTACAAACAGAATCTTACATGTAATATATTTGCTAAAACTCAAGTTCTCGTTGGTCAAGTCTCCGTATAGAGTTTCCTCACACAGAAAAGTTGTTAAAACTTAAACAAGTGTTCTCTAGCTAAGTTGCAGGAAGATACAAAGAAGTGGTTAAAACAAACGTTTTTTTCTGGCCATGTTTTAGGACAACATTTCCACATACAAAGAAGTTAAAACTTACATAAGTCCCCCATTGGCCAAGTCTCAGAACAGAGTGTCCTCACACAAACAAAAGTTGTTAACACTCAAACAAGCTTCCTTTAGCTAAGTCTCAGACAAAATTTCCGCATACAACAAAATTGTTAAAAGTCAAGGAAATCTTTTTGGTCATATTTCAAAACAGAACCTTACATGTAATATATCTGTTAAAACTCAAAGAAGTTCTCGTTGGCCAAGTCCCGTATAGAGTTTCCTCACACAGAAAAGTTGTTAAAACTTAAACATGTGTTCTCTAGCTAAGTTTCAGGAAGATACAAAAAAGTGGTTAAAACAAACGTTTTTTTCTGGCCATGTCTTAGGACAACATTCCCACATACAAAGAAGTTAAAACTTACATAAGTCCCCCATTGGCCAAGTCTCAGAACAGAGTGTCCTCACACAAACAAAAGTTGTTAACACTCAAACAAGCTTCCTTTAGCTAAGTTTCAGACAAAATTTCCGCATACAACAAAATTGTTAAAAGTCATAATATATTTGCTAAAACTCAAGTTCTCGTTGGCCAAGTCTCCGTATAGAGTTTCCTCACACAGAAAAGTTGTTAAAACTTAAACAAGTGTTCTCTAGCTAAGTTTTAGGAAGATACAAAGAATGGTTAAAACAAACGTTTTTTCTGGCCATGTTTTAGGACAACATTTCCACATAAAAGAAGTTAAAACTTATAATAAGTCCCCCATTGGCCAAGTCTCAGGACAGAGTTTCCTCATACAAACAAAAGTTGTTAACACTCAAACAAGCTTCCTTTAGCCAAGTTTCAGACAAAATTTCCGCTATACAACAAAATCTGTTAAAGTCAAGAAAATCTTTTTGGCCATATTACAAACAGAATCTTACATGTAATATATTTGCTAAAACTCAAGTTCTCGTTGGTCAAGTCTCGTATAGAGTTTCCTCACACAGAAAAGTTGTTAAAACTTAAACAAGTGTCTCTCTAGCTAAGTTTCAGGAAGATACAAAGAACTGGTTAAAACAAACGTTTTTTTCTGGCCATGTTTTAGGACAACATTTCCACATACAAAGAAGTTAAAACTTAAATAAGTCCCCCATTGGCCAAGTCTCAGGACAGAGTTGTCCTCATACAAACAAAAGTTGTTAACACTCAAACAAGCTTCCTTTAGCCAAGTTTCAGACAAAATTTCCGCATACAACAAAATTGTTAAAAGTCAAGAAAATCTTTTTGGCCATATTACAAACAGAATCTTACATGTAATATATTTGCTAAAACTCAAGTTCTCGTTGGTCAAGTCTCAGTATAGAGTTTCCTCACACAGAAAAGTTGTTAAAACTTAAACAAGTGTTCTCTAGCTAAGTTTTAGGAAGATACAAAGAACTGGTTAAAACAAACGTTTTTTCTGGCCATGTTTTAGGACAACATTTCCACATACAAAGAAGTTAAAACTTAAATAAGTCCCCCATTGGCCAAGTCTCAGGACAGAGTTTCCTCATACAAACAAAAGTTGTTAACAGTCAAACAAGCTTCCTTTAGCCAAGTTTCAGACAAAATTTCCGCATACAACAAAATTGTTAAAAGTCAAGAAAATCTTTTTGGCCATATTACAAACAGAATCTTACATGTAATATATTTGCTAAAACTCAAGTTCTCGTTGGTCAAGTCTCAGTATAGAGTTTCCTCACACAGAAAAGTTGTTAAAACTTAAACAAGTGTTCTCTAGCTAAGTTTCAGGAAGATACAAAGAAGTGGTTAAAACAAACGTTTTTTCTGGCCATGTTTTAGACAACATTTCCACATACAAAGAAGTTAAAACTTATATAAGTCCCCCATTGGCCAAGTCTCAGAACAGAGTGTCCTCAACAAACAAAAGTTGTTACACTCAAACAAGCTTCCTTAGCTAAGTTTCAGACAAAATTGATTTAAAAGTCAAGAAATCTTTTTGGTCATATTTCAAAACAGAACCTTACATGTAATATATTTGTTAAAACTCAAAGAAGTTCTCGTTGGCCAAGTCTCAGGATAGAGTTCCCTCACACAGAAAAGTTGTTAAAACTTAAACAAGTGTTCTCTAGCTAAGTTTCAGGAAGATACAAAGAAGTGGTTAAAACAAACGTTTTTTTCTGGCCATGTTTTAGGACAACATTTCCACATACAAAGAAGTTAAAACTTATATAAGTCCCCCATTGGCCAAGTCTCAGAACAGAGTTTCCTCATACAAACAAAAGTTGTTAACACTCAAACAAGCTTCCTTTAGCCAAGTTTCAGACAAAATTTCCGCATACAACAAAATTGTTAAAAGTCAAGGAAATCTTTTTGGCATATTTCAAAACAGAACCTTACATGTAATATATTTGTTAAAACTCAAAGAAGTTCTCGTTGGCCAAGTCTCAGGATAGAGTTCCCTCACACAGAAAAGTTGTTAAAACTTAAACAAGGTTGCTTTAGCTAAGTTTCAGGAAATAAGTTACAACTTTAGCATGTTTTACGACAACATTATCTACAAGAATCTGCATATCAAAAGAGACCTTGACATGCAATAATTTAACTCAAAAAGTCTCCCTTGGCCAAGTCTCAGGACTAGAGTTTCCTCATACAAAAAAGTTGTTAACACTCAAACAAGCTTCTTTTTAGCTAAGTTTAGGACAAAATTTCCGCTTACACAAAATTGTTAAAGTCAAGGAAATTTTTTGGCCATATTTCAAAACAGAATCCTTACATGCAATATATTTGCTAAAACTAGTCTCATGGGCAAGCTCAGGAGATTCCTCACAAAGGTAATGAAAGCTAGCTAGTTGCTCCTACACAAAGAACAAGGAAATCTTTTTGGCATATTCAAGTCTGTATAATTGTAAACCATTTCTGTCAAGTCTAAATAGTTCCACAGATGTTAAAACCAGTGTCTAGCTAAGTTTCAGGAAGATACAAAGAAGTGGTTAAAACAACGTTTTTTTTCTGGCCATGTTTTAGGACAACATTTCCACATACAAAGAAGTTTAAAACTCATATATAAGTCCCCCATTGGCTAAGTCTCAGAGACAGAGTTTCCTCATACAAAAAAAGTTGTTAACACTCAAACAAGCTTTCCTTTAGCTAAGTTTCAGAACAAAACTTGCCGCCTACAACAAAATTCGTTAAAGTCAAGGAAATCTTTTTGCCATATACAAAATCAGAATCTTACATGCAATATATTTGCTAAACTCAAAGGGTTCTCAGTTGGCCAAGTCTCAGAAGAGTTTCCTCACGCAGAAAAGTTGTTAAAACTTAAACAAGTGTTCTCTAGCTAAGTTTTAGGAAGATATCAAAGAAGTGGTTGAAACAAGACGTTTTTTTCTAGGCCATGTTTTAGGACAACATTTCCACATACAAAGAAGTTGTAAAACTCAAATAAGTCTCCCCATTGGCCAAGTCTCAGAACAGAGTTGTCCTCATACAAAAAAGTTGTTAACACTCAAACAAGCTTCCTTTAGCTCAAGTTTCAGAACAAAATTGTCCATACAGCAAAATTTTGAAAAGTCAGGAAATCTTTTTGGCATCATATTTCAAAACAGAATCTTACAATGCAATATATTTGTAAAACTCAAAGAGTTCTCGTTGCCAAGTCTCAGAAGAGTCCTCACGAAGTTACTCAAACTCGGGCAGTCGAGCCTACAGAAAAGTTGTTAAAACTTAAACAAGACTTCTCTCTAGCTAAGTTTCAGGAAATAAGAGAACAACTTCACATTTCTTACGACAACGAAATTGTCTAAAGCAGATCTTGCATATCAAAAGAGTTTGCATGTATTAAAGCTCAAAAAGTCTCCCGTTGGCCAAGTCTCAGAACAGAGTTCACTACACAAAAAGTTGTTAACACTAAACAAGCTTCCTTCTATCTAAGTTTCAGAGACAAAACTTCCCCTACAGAAAATTGTTGAAAGTCAAGGAAATCTTTTTGGCCATATTTCAAAAAAAATCTTACAGCAATATATTTGCTAAAGCTCAAAGAAGTTCTCAGTTGCCATCTAGGAAGAGTCCCTCACACAGAAAAGTTGTTAAAACTTAACAAGTGTTCCTCTGCTAAGTTTCAGGACAGATTCACAAAAGAAGTGGTTAAAACAACGTTTTTTTCTAGGCCATGTTTTAGGACAACATTTCCACATACAAAGAAGTTGTAAAACTCAAATAAGTCCCCCATTGGCCAAGTCTCAGAACAGAGTTTCCTCATACAAAAAAGTTGTTAACACTCAAACAAGCTTCTTTAGCTAAGTTTCAGAACAAAACTTCCGCACTTACAACAAAATTGTTAAAGTCAAGGAAATCTTTTTGGCCATATTTCAAAATAGAACCTTACATGCAATATATTTGTAAAGCTCAAAGTAGTTCTCGTTGCCAAGTCTCAAGAAGAGTTCCCTCACCAGAAAAGTTGTTAAAACTTAAACAAGTGTTCTTAGCTAAGCTTCAGGAAGATAAAAGAAGTGGTTAAAACAAACGTTTTTTTTCTGCCACGTTTTAGGACAACATTTCCACATACAAAGAAGTTGGTAAAACTCAAATAAGTCCCCCATTGGCCAAGTCTCAGAAACAGAGTTTTGTCATACAAAAAAGTTGTTAACAGCTGAAACAACTTCCTTTACCAAGTTTTAGGACAAAACTTTCCGCCTATAGACAAAATTGTTGAAAAGTCAAGGAAATCTTTTGGCCATATTTCAAACAGAATCTTACACAGCAATATATTTGCTAAAGCTCAAAGATCTATGAAATCTCAGGACGAGTTCCCTCACGCAGAAAAGATTGTTACAAACTTAAACAAGATGTTCTCTAGCTAAGTTTCAGGAAATACAAAGAAGTGGTTGAAAACAACATGTTTTTTTTCTGCCATGTTTTCAGGACAACATTTCCACATACAAAGAAGTTGGCTAAAACTCAAATAAATTCCCCATTGGCCAAGTCTCAGAACAGAGTTTGCCTCATACAAAAAGTTGTTAACACTCCAAACAACTTCCTTTATCTAAGTCTTCAGAACAAAACTTCCGCCTACACAAAATTGTTGAAAGTCAAGGAAATCTTTTTGGCCATATTTCAAAACAAAATCTTACATGCAATATATTTGCTAAACTCAAAGAGCTACAGTCTCAGGACGGAGCTCCCTCACACAGAAAAAGTTGTTAAAACTTAACAAGTGTTCCTCTAGCTAAGTTTCAGGAAGATACAAAGAAGTGGTTAAAACAACCGTTTTTTTCTAGCCATGTTTTAGGACAACATTACACATAAAAGAAGTTGTAAAACTCAAATAAGTCCCCCATTGGCAAATCTCAGAACAGAGTTTGTCATACAAAAAAGTTGTTAACACTCAAACAAGCTTCTTTTATCTAAGTTTCAGAACAAAATTCTCGCCTACACAAAATTGTTGGAAGTCGAAGGAAATTTTTTGGCCATTTTCAAAACAGAATCTTACAATGCAATATATTTCATTAAAACCAAAGAAGCTTCTCGTGACCCTCAGGAGCATTCCCTGACACGAAAAGTTGTTAAAACTTAGACACAGGTCTCTCTAGCTAAGTTTCAGGAAGATACTAAAGAAGTGGTTGAAACAACGTTTTTTCTGGCCATGTTTTAGGACAACATTCTTCACATAAAAGAAGTTGTTAAAACTCAAATAAGTCCCCCATTGGCAATCTCAGAACAGAGTTTTCTCATAACAAAAAAGTTGTTAACACTCAAACAAGCTTCTATTATCTAAGTTTCAGGACAAAACTTCCGCCTACAACAAAATTGTGAGAAGTCAAGGAAATTTTTTTGGCCATATTTCAAAACAGATCTTACAAGCAATATATTGCTAAGCTCAGTTCATGACAAGTCTCGCAAGTCTCACGCAAAAATTTACTTAACAGTTCTTGCTAATTCGAAGAAATAATATCAAACTAAAGGAGTTCTCATGCCAAGCTCGACAGAGTTCCCTGCACGAGAAAAGTTGTTAAAACTTAAACAGTGTTCTTCTCTAGCTAAGTTTCAGGAAGATATAAAGAAGTGGTTGAAACAAGCGTTTTTTTCTGGCCATGTTTTAGGAAACATTTCCACATACAAAGGAAGTTGGTAAAACTCAAATAAGTCCCCCATTGGCCAAGTCTCAGAACAGAGTTTGCCTCATACAAAAAAGTTGTTAACACTCAAACAAGCTTCCTTTATCTAAGTTTCAGAACAAAACTTCCGCCTACACAAAATTGTTAAAGTCAAGGAAATCTTTTTGGCCATATTTCAAAGCAGAATCTTACCAGCAATATATTTGCTAAAGCTCAAAGAAGTCTCAGGATGGAGCTCCCTCACACAGAAAATTGTTAAAACGTAAACAAGTGTTCCTAGCTAAGTTTCAGGAAAGTACAAAAAGTGGTTAAAACAACGTTTTTTTTCTGGCCATGTTTCAGGACAACATTACCACATACAAAGAAGTTGTAAAACTCAAATAATCTCCCCATTGGCCAAGTCTCAGAACAGAGTTTTCCTCATACAAAAAGTTGTTAACACTCAAACAAGCTTCCTTTATCTAAGTCTTCAGAACAAAACTTCCGCCTACACAAAATTGTTCAAAGTCAAGGAAATCTTTTTGGCCATATTTCAAAACAGAATCTTACATGCAATATATTTGCTAAAGACTCAAAGGAGTTTCATGACATCTCAGGACAGGAGCTTCCCTCACGACAAAAAGTTGTTAAAACCTAAACAAGTGTTCTTAGCTAAGTTTCAGGAAGATATAAAGAAGTGGTTAAACAAGCGTTTTTTCTAGGCCATGTTTTAGGACAACATTTTCACTAAAAGAAGTTGTAAAACTCAAATAAGTCCCCCATTGGCTAATCTCAGAACAGAGTTTTCCTCAACAAAAAAGTTGTTAACACTCAAACAAAGCTTTATTATCTAAGTTTCAGAACAAAATTCCTGCCTACAACAAAATTGTTGGAAGTAAGGAAATCTTTTTGGCCATATTTCAAAACAAAATCTTACAAGCAATATATTTGCTAAAGCTCAAAGGAGTTCTCGTTGACCAAGTCTCAGGACAGAGCTCCCTCACACAGAAAAGTTGTTAAAACTTAGACAAGTGTTCCCTAGCTAAGTTTCAGGAAGATACAAAGAAGTGGTTAAAACAACCGTTTTTTTTCTAGCCATGTTTTAGGACAACATTTCCACATACAAAGAAGTTGGTAAAACTCAAATAAGTCCCCCATTGGCCAAGTCTCAGAACAGAGTTTTGTCATACAAAAAAGTTGTTAACACTCAAACAAGCTTCCTTTATCTAAGTTTCAGAACAAAACTTCCGCCTACAGCAAAATTGTTGAAAGTCAAGGAAATCTTTTTGGCCATATTTCAAAACAGAATCTTACAAGCAATATATTTGCTAAAGCTCAAAGAAGTCTCAGGATGGAGCTCCCTCACACAGAAAAGTTGTTAAAACTTAGACAAGTGTTCCCTAGCTAAGTTTCAGGAAGATACAAAGAAGTGGTTAAAACAACCGTTTTTTTTCTGGCCATGTTTTAGGACAACATTACCACATACAAAGAAGTTGGTAAAACTCAAATAAGTCCCCCATTGGCCAAGTCTCAGAACAGAGTTTTCTCATACAAAAAAGTTGTTAACACTCAAACAAGCTTCCTTTATCTAAGTTTCAGAACAAAACTTCCGCCTACAGCAAAATTGTTGAAAGTCAAGGAAATCTTTTTGGCCATTTC
>NW_019211627.1:0-2944 GCF_002443255.2 Varroa destructor | reverse complement strand
TTTTTTTGGCCATGCTTTAGGACATTTCCACATACAAAGAAGTTAAAACTTAAATAAGTCCCCAATTGGCCAAGTCTCAGGACAGAGTTTCCTCATACAAACAAAAGTTGTTAACAGTCAAACAAGCTTCCTTTAGCCAAGTTTCAGACAAAATTTCCGCATATAACAAAATTATTAAAAGTCAAGGAAGCCTCTTTGGTCATGTTTCAATACAGAACCTTACATGCAGTATATTTGCTAAAACCCAAGTTCTCGCTGGTGAAGTCTCAAAATAGAGTTTCCTCATACAGAAAAGCTGTTAAAACTTAAACAAGTATTCTCTAGCTAAGTTTCAAGAAGATAGAAGTGGTTAAAACAAACATTTTTTCTGGCCATGTTTTAGGACAACATTTCCACCTACAAAGAAGTTGTTAAAACTCAAATAAGTCCCCCATTGGCCACGTCTCAGAACAGAGTTTCCTCATACAAAAAAAAAGTTGTTAACACTCAAACAAACTTCCTTTAGCCAAGTCTCAGACAAAATTTCCGCTTACAACAAAATTGTTAAAAGTCAAGGAAATCTTTTTGGTCATATTTCAAAACAGAACCTTACATGCAATAGATTTGCTAAAACCCAAGTTCTCGTTGGTCAAGTCTCAAAATAGAGTTCCCTCACACAGAAAAGTTGTTAAAACTTAAACAAGTGTTCTCTACCTAAGTTTCATGAAGATACAAAGAAGTGGTTAAAACAAACGTTTTTTTTGGCCACGTTTTAGGACAACATTTCCACATACAAAGAAGTTAAAATTTAAATAAGTCCCCCACTGGCCAAGTCTCAGGACAGAGTTTCCTCATACAAACAAAAGTTGTTAACAGTCAAACAAGCTTCCTTTAGCCAAGTTTCAGACAAAATTTCCGCATACAACAAAATTATTAAAAGTCAAGGAAATCTTTTTGGTCATGTTTCAATACAGAACCTTACATGCAGTATATTTGCTAAAACCCAAGTTCTCGCTGGTGAAGTCTCAAAATAGAGTTTCCTCATACAGAAAAGCTGTTAAAACTTAAACAAGTACTCTCTAGCTAAGTTTCAAGAAGATAGAAGTGGTTAAAACAAACATTTTTTCTGGCCATGTTTTAGGACAACATTTCCACCTACAAAGAAGTTGTTAAAACTCAAATAAGTCCCCCATTGGCCACGTCTCAGAACAGAGTTTCCTCATACAAAAAAAAAGTTGTTAACACTCAAACAAACTTCCTTTAGCCAAGTCTCAGACAAAATTTCCGCTTACAACAAAATTGTTAAAAGTCAGGGAAATCTTTTTGGTCATATTTCAAAACAGAATATTAACGGAATATATTTGCTAAAACCCAAGTTCTCGTTGGTCAAGTCTCAGGATAAGGTTCCCTCACACAGAAAAGTTGTTAAAACTTAAACAGATGTTCTCTAGCTAAGTTTCAGGAAGATACAAAGAAGTGGTTAAAACAAACGTTTTTTTTTTGGCCATGTTTTAGGACAACATTTCCACATACAAAGAAGTTAAAACTTAAATAAGTCCCCCATTGGCCAAGTCTCAGGACAGATTTTCCTCATATAAAAAAGTTGTTAACACACAAACAAGCTTCCTTTAGCCAAGTTTCAGACAAAATTTCCGCATACAACAAAATTATTAAAAGTCAAGGAAGCCTCTTTGGTCATGTTTCAATACAGAACCTTACATGCAATATATTTGCTAAAATCCAAGTTCTCGTTGGTCAAGTCTCAGGATAGAGTTCCCTCACACAGAAAAGTTGTTAAAACTTAAACAAGTATTCTCTAGCTAAGTTTCAAGAAGATAGAAGTGGTTAAAACAAACATTTTTTCTGGCCATATTTTAGGACAACATTTCCACCTACAAAGAAGTTGTTAAAACTCAAATAAGTCCCCCATTGACCACGTCTCAGAACAGAGTTTCCTCATACAAAAAAAAAAGTTGTTAACACTCAAACAAACTTCCTTTAGCCAAGTTTCAGACAAAATTTCCGCATACAACAAAATTGTTAAAAGTCAAGGAAATCTTTTTGGTCATGTTTCAAAACAGAACCTTACATGTAATATATTTGCGAAAACCCAAGTTCTCATTGGTCAAGTCTCAAAATAGAGTTTCCTCATACAGAAAAGTTGTTAAAACTTAAACAAGGGTTCTCTAGCTAAGTTTCAGGAAGATACAAAGAAGTGGTTAAAACAAACGTTTTCTTTTGGCCATCTTTTAGGACAACATTTCCACATACAAAGAAGTTAAAACTTATGTAAGTCCCCCATTGGCCAAGTCTCAGAACAGTGTCTTCATACAAACAAAAGTCGTTAACATTCAAACAAGCTTCTTTTAGCTAAGTTTCAGACAAAATTTCCGCATACAACAAAATTGTTAAAAGTCAAGGAAATCTTTTTGGTCATATTTCCAAACAGAATCTTACATGTAATATATTTGCTAAAACTCAAGTTCTCGTTGGTCAAGTCTCAGTATAGAGTTTCCTCACACAGAAAAGTTGTTAAAACTTAACCAAGTATTCTTTAGCTAAGTTTCAGGAAGATACAAAAAATTGGTTAAAACAAACATTTTTTCTGGCCATATTTTCGGACAACATTTCTATATACAAAGAAGTTAAAACTTATATAAGTCCCCCATTGGCCAAGTCTCAGAACAGTGTCCTCATACAAACAAAAGTCGTTAACATTCAAACAAGCTTCCTTTAGCTAAGTTTCAGACAAAATTTCCGCATACAACAAAATCGTTAAAAGTCAAGAAAATCTTTTTGGCCATATTACAAACAGAATCTTACATGTAATATATTTGCTAAAACTCAAGTTCTCGTTGGTCAAGTCTCAGGATAGAGTTCCCCCACACAGAAAAGTTGTTAAAACTTAAACAAGTATTCTCTAGCTAAGTTTCAGGAAGATTCAAAGAAGTGGTTAAAACAAACA
>NW_019211626.1:0-1094 GCF_002443255.2 Varroa destructor | reverse complement strand
CCTGAAACTTAGCTAGAGAATACTTGTTTAAGTTTTAACAGCTTTTCTGTATGAGGAAACTCTATTTTGAGACTTGACCAACGAGAACTTGGGTTTTAGCAAATATATTGCATGTAAGGTTCTGTTTTGAAATATGGCCAAAAAGATTTCCTTGACTTTTAACAATTTTGTTGTATGCGGAAATTTTGTCTGAAACTTGGCTAACGGAAGCTTGTTTGAGTGTTAACAACTTTTGTTTGTATGAGGAAACTCTGTCCTGAGACTTGGCCAATGGGGGACTTATTTAACTTCTTTGTATGTGGAAATGTTGTCCTAAAACATGGTCAGAAAAAAACATTTGTTTTAATCACTTCTATGTATCTTCCTGGAACTTAGCTAGAGAACACTTGTTTAAGTTTTAATAACTTTTCTGTGTGAGGGAACTCTGTCCTGAGACTTGGCTAACGAGAACCTCTTTGAGTTTTGACAAATATATTGCATGTAAGGTTCTGTTTTGAAATATGACCAAAAAGATTTCCTTGACTTTTAACAATTTTGTTGTATGCGGAAATTTTGTCTGAAACTTGGCTAAAGGAAGCTTGTTTGAGTGTTAACAACTTTTTTTTGTATGAGGAAACTCTGTACTGAGACGTGGCCAATGGGGGACTTATTTGAGTTTTAACAACTTCTTTGTAGGTGGAAATATTGTCCTAAAACATGCCAGAAAAAATGTTTGTTTTAACCACTTCTATCTTCTTGAAACTTAGTTAGAGAATACTTGTTTAAGTTTTAACAGCTGTTCTATATGAGGAAACTCTATTTTGAGACTTGACCAACGAGAACTTGGGTTTTAGCAAATATATTGCATGTAAGGTTCTGTTTTGAAACATGACCAAAAAGATTTCCTTGACTTTTAACAATTTTGTTGTATACGGAAATTCTGTCTGAAACTTGGCTAAAGGAAGCTTGTTTGAGTGTTAACAACTATTTTTTGTATGAGGAAACTCTGTCCTGAGACTTGGCCAATGGGAGACTTATTTAAGTTTTAACTTCTTTCAATGTGGAATTGTTGTCCTAAAACATGACCAGAAAAAAACGTTTGTTTTAACCACTTC
>NW_019211625.1:0-1341 GCF_002443255.2 Varroa destructor | reverse complement strand
AAAAGAAGTGGTTAAAATAAATGTTTTCTTTTGGCCATCTTTTAGGACAACATTTCCACATACAAAGAAGTTAAAACTTAAATAAGTCTCCCATTGGCCAAGTCTCAGGACAGAGTTTCCTCATACAAACAAAAGTTGTTAACTCAAACAAGCTTCCTTTAGCCAAGTTTCAGACAAAATTGTCGCTTACAACAAAATCGTTAAAAGTCAAGAAAATCTCTTTGGCCATATTACAAACAGAATCTTACATGTAATATATTTGCTAAAACTCAAGTTCTCGTTGGTCAAGTCTCAGTATAGAGTTTCCCCACACAGAAAAGTTGTTAAAACTTAAACAAGTATTCTTTAGCTAAGTTTCAGGAAGATACAAAGAAGTAGTTAAAACAAAGTTTTTTTCTGGCCATGTTCTAGGACAACATTTCTACATACAAAGAAATTAAAACTTATGAGTCCCCCATTGGCCAAGTCTCAGAACAGAGTGTCCTCATACAAACAAAAGTTATTAACACTCAAACAAGCTTCCTTTAGCTAAGTTTCAGACAAAATTACCGCATACAACAAAATTGTTAAAAATCAGGGAAATCTTTTTGGTCATATTTCAAAACAGAATATTAACGGAATATATTTGCTAAAACCCAAGTTCTCGTTGGTCAAGTCTCAGGATAAGGTTCCCTCACACAGAAAAGTTGTTAAAACTTAATCAGGTGTCCTCTAGCTAAATTTCAGGAAGATACAAAGAAGTGGTTAAAACAAACGTTTTTTTTGGCCATGCTTTAGGACAACATTTCCACATACAAAGAAGTTAAAACTTAAATAAGTCCCCCATTGGCCAAGTCTCAGGACAGAGTTTCCTCATATAAAAAAGTTGTTAACACACAAACAAGCTTCCTTTAGCCAAGTTTCAGATAAAATTTCCGCATATAACAAAATTGTTAAAAGTCAGGGAAATCTTTTTGGTCATATTTCAAAACAGAATCTTACATGTAATATATTTGCTAAAACTCAAGTTCTCGTTGGCCAAGTCTCAGGATAGAGTTCCCTCACACAGAAAAGTTGTTAAAACTTAAACAGATGTTCTCTAGCTAAGTTTCAAGAAGATACAAAGAAGTGGTTAAAACAAACGTTTTTTTTTGGCCATGTTTTAGAACAACATTTCCACATACAAAGAAGTTAAAACTTAAATAAGTCCCCCATTGGCCAAGTCTCAGGACAGAGTTTCCTCATATAAAAAAGTTGTTAACACACAAACAAGCTTTCTTTAGCCAAGTTTCAGACAAAATTACCGCATACAACAAAATTGTTAAAAATCAGGGAAATCTTTTTGATCATATTTCAAAACAG
>NW_019211624.1:0-2334 GCF_002443255.2 Varroa destructor | reverse complement strand
GGTTAAGTTTTAACAACTTTTCTGTGTGAGGGAACTCTATCCTGAGACTTGGCCAACGAGAACTTCCTTGAGCTTTAACAAATATATTGCATGTAAGGTCCTCTTTTGAAATATGGCCAAAAAGATTTCCTTGACTTTTAATAATTTCGTTGTACGAGGAAATTTTGTCCTGAAACTTAGCTAGAGAGCCCTTGTGTTTAAGTTTTAACAACTTTTCTGTGTGACGGAACTCTATCCTGAGACTTGGCCAACGAAAACTTCTTTGAGCTTTAACAAATATATTGCATGTAAGGTTCTCTTTTGAAATATGGCCAAATAGATTTCCTTGACTTTTAACAATTTCATTGTAAGTGGAAATTTTATCCTGAAACTTAGCTAGAGAATACTTGTTTAACAACTTTTCTGTATGAGGAAACTCTATATTGAGACTTGACCAATGAGAACTTGAGTTTTAGCAAATATATTACATGTAAGATTCTGTTTGTAATATGGCCAAAAAGATTTTCTTGACTTTTAACGATTTTGTTGTAACCGGCAATTTTGTCTGAAACTTGGCTAAAGGAAGCTTGTTTGAGTGTTAACAACTTTTGTTTGTATGAGGAAACTCTGTCCTAAGACTTGGCCAATGGGAGACTTATTTAAATTTTAACTTCTTTGTATGTGGAAATGTCCTAAAAGATGGCCAAAAGAAAACGTTTGTTTTAACCACTTCTTTGTATCTTCCTGAAACTTAGCTAGAGAACACTTGTTTAAGCTTTAACATCTTTTCTATGTGAGGGAGCTCTATGCTGAGATTTGGCCAACGAGAACTTCTTTGAGTTTTAACAAATATATTGCATGTAAGGTTCTCTTTTGAAATATGGCCAAAAAGATTTCCTTGACTTTTAACAACTTTGTTGTAAGTGGAAATTTTCTCCTGAAACTTAGCTAAAGGAAGCTTGTTTGAGTGCTAATAACTTTTCTTGTATGAGGAAACTCTGTTCTGAGACTTGGCCAATGGGGGACTTATTACGAGTTTTAACAACTCCTTTGTATACGATAATGTTGTCCTAAAACATGGCCGGAAAAAAGCATTTGTTTTAACCACTTCTTTGTATGTGGAACTTCTGTCCTGAGACTTGGCCAACGAGAACTCCTTTGAGCTTTAACAAATGTATTGCATGCAAGGTTCTCTTTTGAAATATGGCCGAAAAGATTTCCTTGACTTTTAACAATTTCATTGTAAGTGGAAATTTTATCCTGAAACTTAACTAGAGGAAGCTTGTTTGAGTGTTAACAACTTTTTTGTATGAGGAAACTCTGTTCTGAGACTTGGCCAATGGGGGACTTATTTGAGTTTTAACAGCTTCTTTGTATGTGGAAATGTTGTCCTAAAACATGGCAAGAAAAAAACGTTTGTTTCAACCACTTCTTTATATCTTCCTGAAACTTAGCTAGAGAACACTTGTTTAAGTTTTAACAACTTTTCTGTGTCAGGGAACTCTGTCCTGAGACTTGATCAACGAGAACTTCTTTGAGTTTTAGCAAATATATTCCATTAATATTCTGTTTTGAAGTATGGCCAAAAAAGATTTCCTTGACTTTCAACAATTTTGTTGTAAGCGGAAATTTTGTCTGATACTTGGCTAAAGAAAGCTTGTTTGAGTGTTAACAACTTTTGTTTGTATGAGGAAACTCTGTCCTGAGACTTGGCTAATGGGGGACTTATTTAAGTTTAACTTCTTTATATGTGGAAATGTTGTCCTAAAGCATGGCCAAAAAAAACGTTTGTTTTAACCACTTCTTTGTATCTTCCTGAAACTTACCTAGAGAACACTTGTTTAAGTTTTAACAACTTTTCTGTATGAGGAAACTTTATACTGAGACTTGACCAACGAGAACTTGAGTTTTAGCAAATATATTACATGTAAGATTCTGTTTGTAATATGGCCAAAAAGATTTTCTTGACTTTTAACGATTTTGTTGTAAGCGGCAGTTTTGTCTGAAACTTGGCTAAAGGAAGTTTGCTTGACTGTTAACAACTCTTGTTTGTATGAGGAAACTCTGTTCTGAGACTTGGCCAATGGGGGACTTATATAAGTTTTAACTTCTTTGTACGTGGAAATGTTGTCCAAAGACATGGCCAGAAAAAAATGTTTGTTTTAACCACTTCTTTGTATTTTCCTGAAACTTAGCTAGAGAACACTTGTTTAAGTTTTAACAACTTTTCTGTATGAGGAAACTCTATACTGAGACTTGACCAACGAGAACTTGGGTTTTAGCAAATATATTACATGTAAGATTCTGTTTGTAATATGACCAAAAAGATTTCCTTAACTTTTAACAATTTCGTTG
>NW_019211623.1:0-2765 GCF_002443255.2 Varroa destructor | reverse complement strand
ATTTGTTAAAACTCAAAGAAGTTCTCGTTGGCCAAATCTCAGCATAGAGCTCCCTCACATAGAAAAGTTGTTAAAACTTAAACAAGCTTCCTCTAGTTAAGTTTCAGGATAAAATTTCCACTTACAATGAAATTGTTAAAAGTCAAGGAAATCTTTTTGGCCATATTTCAAGAGAGAACCTTACATGCAATATATTTGTTAAAGCTCAAAGAAGTTCTCGTTGGCCAAGTCTCAGGATAGAGTTCCCTCACACAGAAAAGTTGTTAAAACTTAAACACAAGTGCTCCCTAGGTAAGTTTCAGGACAGAAGTTCCACATACAAAGAAGTGGTTAAAACAAACGCTTTTTTTCTGGCCATGTTTTAGGACAACATTACCATATACAAAGAAGTTGTTAAAACTCATAATAAGTCCCCCATTGGCCAAGTCTCAGAACAGAGTTTCCTCATACAAAAAAAGTTATTAGCACTCAAACAAGCTTCCTCTAGTTAAGTTTCAGGATAAAATTTCACTTACAATGAAATTGTTAAAAGTCAAGGAAATCTTTTTGCCATATTTCAAGAGAGAACCTTACATGCAATATATTTGTTAAAGCTCAAAGAAGTTCTCGTTGGCCAAGTCTCAGGATAGAGTTCCCTCACACAGAAAAGTTGTTAAAACTTAAACAAGTGTCTCTAGGCTAAGTTTCAGGACAGAAGTTCACATACAAAGAATGGTTAAAACAAACGTTTTTTTCTGGCATGTTTTAGGACAACATTCCAATACAAAGAGTTGTTAAAACTCAAATAAGTCCCCCATTGGCCAAGTCTCAGAACAGAGTTTCCTCATACAAAAAAAGTTATTACACTCAAACAAGCTTCCTTTAGCTAAGTTTCAGGAGAAAATTTCCTCTTACAACGAAATTGTTAAAAGTCAAGGAAATCTTTTTGGCCATATTTCAAAAGAGAACCTTACATGCAATATATTTGTTAAAGCTCAAAGAAGTTCTCGTTGGCCAAGTCTCAGGATAGAGTTCCCTCACACAGAAAAGTTGTTAAAACTTAAACAAGTGTTCTCTGGCTAAGTTTCAGGACAGAAGTTCCACATACAAAGAAGTGGTTAAAACAAACGCTTTTTTTCTGGCCATGTTTTAGGACAACATTACCATATACAAAGGAGTTGTTAAAACTCATAATAAGTCCCCCATTGGCCAAGTCTCAGAACAGAGTTTCCTCATACAAAAAAAGTTATTAGCACTCAAACAAGCTTCCTTTAGCTAAGTTTCAGGAGAAAATTTCCACTTACAACAAAGTTGTTAAAAGTCAAGGAAATCTTTTTGGCCATATTTCAAAAGAGAACCTTACATGCAATATATTTGTTAAAACTCAAAGAAGTTCTCGTTGGCCAAATCTCAGATAGAGTTCCCTCACACAGAAAAGTTGTTAAAACTTAAACACAAGTGCTCCCTAGGTAAGTTTCAGGACAGAAGTTCCGCATACAAAGAAGTGGTTAAAACAAACGTTTTTTTTCTGGCCATGTTTTAGGACAACATTTCCACATACAAAGGAGTTGTTAAAACTCAAATAAGTCCCCCATTGGCCAAGTCTCAGAACAGAGTTTCTTCATACAAAAAAAAGTTACTAACACTCAAACAAGCTTCCTCTAACTAAGTTTCAGGACAAAATTTCCCTTACAACGAAATTGTTAAAAGTCAAGGAAATCTTTTTGGCCATATTTCAAAAGAGAACCTTACATGCAATATATTTGTTAAAACTCAAAGAAGTTCATATTGCATATAAGGTTCTCTTCTGAAATATGGCCAAAAAGATTTCCTTGACTTTTAACAATTTCGTTGTAAGAGGAAATTTTGTCCTGAAACTTAGTTAGAGGAAGCTTGTTTGAGCGTTAGCAACTTTTTTTTGTATGAAGAAACTCTGTTCTGAGACTTGGCCAATGGGGGACTTATTTGAGTTTTAACAACTCCTTTGTATGTGGAAATGTTGTCCTAAAACATGGCCAGAAAAAAAACGTTTGTTTTAACCACTTCTTTGTATGCGGAACTTCTGTCCTTAAACCTACCTAGGGAGCACTTGTGTTTAAGTTTTAACAACTTTTCTGTGTGAGGGAACTCTATCCTGAGACTTGGCTAACGAGAACTTCTTTGAGCTTTAACAAATATATTGCATGTAAGGTCCTCTTTTGAAATATGGCCAAAAAGATTTCCTTGACTTTTAACAACTTTGTTGTAAGTGGAAATTTTCTCCTGAAACTTAGCTAAAGGAAACTTGTTTGAGTGCTAATAACTTTTTTTGTATGAGGAAACTCTGTTCTGAGACTTGGCCAATGGGGGACTTATTATGAGTTTTAACAACTTCTTTGTATATGGTAATGTTGTCCTAAAAATTAGCCAGAAAAAAAATGTTTGTTTTAACCACTTCTTTGTATGTGGAACTTCTGTCCTGAAACTTAGCCAGAGAACACTTGTTTAAGTTTTAACAACTTTTCTGTGTGAGGGAACTCTATCCTGAGACTTCGCCAACGAGAACTTCTTTGAGCTTTAACAAATATATTGCATGTAAGGTTCTCTCTTGAAATATGGCCAAAAAGATTTCCTTGACTTTTAACAATTTCATTGTAAGTGGAAATTTTATCCTGAAACTTAACTAGAGGAAGCTTGTTTAAGTTTTAACTACTTTTCTATGTGAGGGAGCTCTATGCTGAGATTTGGCCAACGAGAATTTCTTTGAGTTTTAACAAATATATTGCATGTAAGGCTCTCTTTTGAAA
>NW_019211622.1:0-2910 GCF_002443255.2 Varroa destructor | reverse complement strand
GGCCAAGTCTCAGGACAGTTTCCTCATACAAACAAAAGTTGTTAACAGTCAAACAAGCTTCCTTTAGCCAAGTTTCAGACAAAATTTCCGCATACAACAAAATTGTTAAAAGTCAAGGAAATCTTTTTGGTCATATTTCAAAACAGAACCTTACATGTAATATATTTGTTAAAATTCAAAGAAGTTCTCGTTGGCCAAGTTCAGGATAAAGTTTCCTCACATAGAAAAGTTGTTAAAATTTAAACAAGTGTTCTCTAGCTAAGTTTTAGGAAGATACAAAGAACTGGTTAAAACAAACGTTTTTTTTGGCCATGTTTTGGGACGACATTTCCACACACAAAGAAGTTAAAACTTAAACAAGTCCCCCATTGGCCAAGTCTCAGGACAGAGTTTCCTCATACAAACAAAAGTTGTTAGCAGTCAAACAAGCTTCCTTTAGCCAAGTTTCAGACAAAATTTCCGCATACAACAAAATTGTTAAAAGTCAAGGAAATCTTTTTGGTCATATTTCGAAACAGAAGCTTACATGTAATATATTCGTTAGAACTCAAAGAAGTTCTCGTTGGTCAAGTCTCAGGATAAAGTTCCCTCACACGGAAAAGTTGTTAAAACTTAAACAAGTGTTCTCTACCTAAGTTTCAGGAAGATACAAAGAAGTGGTTAAAACAAACGTTTTTTTTGGCCATGTTTTAGGCCAACATTTCCACATACAAAGAAGTTAAAACTTATATAAGTCCCCCATTAGCCAAGTCTCAGGACAGAGTTTCCTCATACAAACAAAAGTTGTTAACACTCAAACAAGCTTCCTTTAGCCAAGTTTCAGACAAAATTGCCGCGTACAACAAAATCGTTAGAAGTCAAGAAAATCTTTTTGGCCATATTACAAACAGAATCTTACATGTAATATATTTGCTAAAAGTCAAGTTTTCGTTGGTCAAGTCTCAGTATAGAGCTTCCTCACACAGAAAATTTGTTAAAACTTAAACAAGTGTTCTCTAACTAATTTTTAGGAAGATACAAAGAACTGGTTAAAACAAACGTTTTTTCTGGCCATGTTTTAGGACAACATTTCCACATACAAAGAAGTTAAAACTTAAATAAGTCCCCCATTGGCCAAGTCTCAGGACAGAGTTTCCTCATACAAACAAAAGTTGTTAATAGTCAAACAAGCTTCCTTTATCTAAGTTTCAGACAAAATTTCCACATACAACAAAATTGTTAAAAGTCAAGGAAATCTTTTTGGTCATATTTCAAAACAGAACCTTACATGTAATATATTTGTTAAAACTCAAAGAAGTCCTCGTTGGCCAAGTCTTAGGATAGAGTTCCCTCACACAGAAAAGCTGTTAAAACTTAAACAAGTATTCTCTAGCTAAGTTTCAGGAAGATAGAAGTGGTTAAAACAAACGTTTTTTCTGGTCATGTTTTAGGACAACATTTCCACATTGAAAGAAGTTAAAATTTAAATAACTCTCCCATTGGCCAAGTCTCAGGACAGAGTGTCCTCATACAAACAAAAGTTGTTAACACTCAAACAAGCTTCCTTTAGCCAAGTTGCAGACAAAATTTCTGCTTACAACAAAATTGTTAAAAGTCAAGGAAATCTCTTTGGTCATATTTCAAAAGAGAACCTTACATGTAGTATATTTGCTAAAACCCAAGTTCTCGTCGGCTAAGTCTCAGGATAGAGTTTCCTCATACAGAAAAGCTGTTAAAACTTAAACAAGTGTTCTCTGGCTAAGTTTCAGGACAGAAGTTCCACATACAAAGAAATGGTTAAAACAAACGCTTTTTTTCTGGCCATGTTTTAGGACAACATTACCACATACAAAGAAGTTGTTAAAACTCAAATAAGTCCCCCATTGGCCAAGTCTCAGAACAGAGTTTCCTCATACAAAAAAAATTATTAACACTCAAACAAGCTTCCTTTAGCTAAGTTTCAGGACAAAACTTCCACTTACAACAAAATTGTTAAAAGTCAAGGAAATCTTTTTGGCCATATTTCAAAAGAGAACCTTACATGCAATATATTTGTTAAAACTCTAAGAAGTTCTCGTCGGCTAAGTCTCAGGATAGAGTTTCCTCATACAGAAAAGCTGTTAAAACTTAAACAAGTATTCTCTAGCTAAGTTTCAGGAAGATACAAAGAAGTGATTAAAACAAACGTTTTTTTTGGCCACGTTTTAGGACAACATTTCCACATACAAAGAAGTTAAAACTTATATAAGTCTCCCATTGGCCAAGTCTCAGGACAGAGTTTCCTCATACAAATAAAAGTTGTTAACACTCAAACAAGCTTCCTTTAGCCAAATGTCAGACAAAATTTCCGCTTACAACAAAATTGTTAAAAGTCAAGGAAATCTTTTTGGTCATATTTCAAAACAGAACCTTAAATGTAGTATATTTGCTAAAACCCAAGTTCTCGTTGGTCAAGTCTCAAAATAGAGTTTCCTCATATAGAAAAGCTGTTAAAACTTAAACAAGTATTCTCTAGCTAAGTTTCAGGAAGATAAAAGTGGTTAAAACAAACATTTTTTCTAACCATGTTTTAGGACAACATTTCCACATACAAAGAAGTTAAAACTTACATAAGTCCCCCATTGGCCAAGTCTCAGAACAGAGTTTCCTCATACAAGCAAACGTTGTTAACACTCAAACAAGCTTCCTTTAGCCAAGTTGCAGACAAAATTTCCGCTTACAACAAAATTGTTAAAAGTCAGGGAAATTTCTTTGGTCATATTTCAAAACAGAACCTTACATTTGTTAAAACTCTAAGAAGTTCTCGTTGACCAAGTCTCAGGATAGAGTTCCCTCACACAGAAAAGTTGTTAAAACTTAAACACAAGTGCTCTCTAGCTAAGTTTCAGGAAGACACAAAGAAGTGGTTAAAACAAGCGTTTTTTTGGCCAT
>NW_019211621.1:0-4565 GCF_002443255.2 Varroa destructor | reverse complement strand
TTTAACAACTTTTCTGTGTGAGGAAACTCTATACTGAGACTTGACCAACGAGAACTTGAGTTTTAGCAAATATATTATATGTAAGATTCTGTTAGTAATATGGCCAAAAAAATTTTCTTGACTTTTAACGATTTTGTTGTAAGCGGCAATTTTGTCTGAAACTTGGCTAAAGGAAGCTTGCTTGACTGTTAACAACTTTTATTTGTATGAGGACACTCTGTTCTGAGACTTGGCCAATGGGGGACTTATATAAGTTTTAACTTCTTTGTACGTGGAAACGTTGTCCTAAAAGATGGCCAAAAGAAAACGTTTGTTTTAACCACTTCTTTGTATCTTCCTGAAACTTAGCTAGAGAACACTTGTTTAAGTTTTAACAACTTTTCTGTATGAGGAAACTCTATACTGAGACTTGACCAACGAGAACTTGAGTTTTAGCAAATATATTAGATGTAAGATTCTGTTTGTAATATGGCCAAAAAGATTTTCTTGACTTTTAACGATTTTGTTGTAAGCGGCAATTTTGTCTGAAACTTGCCTAAAGGAAGCTTGCTTGACTGTTAACAACATTTTGTTTGTATGAGGAAACTCTGTCCTGAGACTTGGCCTTTGGGGACTTATTTAAGTTTTAACTTCTTCGTATGTGGAAATGTTGTCCTAAAAGATGGCCAAAAAAACGTTTGTTTTAACCACTTCTTTGTATCTTCCTGAGACTTAGCCAGAGAACACTTGTTTAAGTTTTAACAACTTTTGTGTGTGAGGGAACTCTATCCTGAGACTTGGCCAACGAGAACTTGAGTTTGAGCAAATATATTACATGTAAGATTCTGTTTTGAAATATGGCCAAAAAGATTTTCTTGACTTTTAACGATTTTGTTGTAAGCGGCAATTTTGTCTGAAACTTGGCTAAAGGAAGCTTGCTTGACTGTTAACAACTTTTGTTTGTATGAGGAAACTCTGTCCTGAGACTTGGCCAATGGGGGACTTATTTAAGTTTTAACTTCTTTGTATGTGGAAATGTTGTCCTAAAAGATGGCCAAGAAAAAAACGTTTGTTTTAACCAATTCCTTGTATCTTCCTGAAACTGAGCTAGAGAATACTTGTTTAAGTTTTAACAACTTTTCTGTATGAGGAAACTCTATACTGAGACTTGACCAACGAGAACTTGAGTTTTAGCAAATATATTAGATGTAAGATTCTGTTTGTAATATGGCCAAAAAGATTTTCTTGACTTTTAACGATTTTGTTGTAAGCGGTAATTTTGTCTGAAACTTGCCTAAAGGAAGCTTGCTTGACTGTTAACAACTTTTGTTTGTATGAGGAAACTCTGTCCTGAGACTTGGCCAATGGGGGACTTATTTAAGTTTTAACTTCTTTGTATGTGGAAATGTTGTCCTAAAAGATGGCCAAGAAAAAAACGTTTGTTTTAACCAATTCCTTGTATCTTCCTGAAACTTAGCTAGAGAATACTTGTTTAAGTTTTAACAACTTTTCTGTGTGAGGAAACTCTATACTGAGACTTGACCAACGAGAACTTGAGTTTTGGCAAATATATTACACGTAAGATTCTGCTTGTAATATGGCCAAAAAAATTTTCTTGACTTTTAATGATTTTGTTGTAAACGGCAATTTTGTCTGAAACTTGGCTAAAGGAAGCTTGCTTGACTGTTAACAACTTTTGTTTGTATGAGGAAACTCTGTTCTGAGACTTGGCCAATGGGGGACTTATATAAGTTTTAACTTCTTTGTACGTGGAAATGTTGTCCAAAAACATGGCCAGAAAAAATGTTTGTTTTAACCAATTCTTTGTATCTTCCTGAAACTTAGCTAAAGAACACTTGTTTAAGTTTTAACAACTTTTCTGTGTGAGGGAACTCTATCCTGAGACTTGGCCAATGAGAACTTGAGTTTTAGCAGATATATTACATGTAAGATTCTGTTTTGAAATATGACCAAAAAGATTTCCTTGACTTTTAACAATTTTGTTGTATGCGGAAGTTTTGTCTGAAACTTAGCTAAAGGAAGCTTGTTTGAGTGTTAACGACTTTCGTTTATATGAGGACACTGTTCTGAGACTTGGCCAATGGGGTATTTATATAAGTTTTAACTTCTTTGTATGTGGAAATGTTGTCCAAAAACATGGCCAGGAAAAATGTTTGTTTTAACCACTTCTTTTTATTTTCCTGAAACTTAGCTAGAGAATACTTGTTTAAGTTTTAACAACTTTTCTGTGTGAGGAAACTCTATACTGAGACTTGACCAACGAGAACTTGAGTTTTAGCAAATATATTATATGTAAGATTCTGTTTGTAATATGGCCAAAAAGATTTTCTTGACTTTTAACGATTTTGTTGTAAGCGGCAATTTTGTCTGAAACTTGGCTAAAGGAAGCTTGTTTGAGTGTTAACAACTTTTGTTTGTATGAGGAAACTCTGTTCTGAGACTTGGCCAATGGGGGACTTATTTAAGTTTTAACTTCTTCGTATGTGGAAATGTTGTCCTAAAAGATGGCCAAAAAAACGTTTGTTTTAACCACTTCTTTGTATCTTCCTGAGACTTAGCTAGAGAACACTTGTTTAAGTTTTAACAACTTTTGTGTGTGAGGGAACTCTATCCTGAGACTTGGCCAACGAGAACTTGAGTTTTAGCAAATATATTACATGTAAGATTCTGTTTTGAAATATGGCCAAAAAGATTTTCTTGACTTTTAACAATTTTGTTGTAAGCGGCAATTTTGTCTGAAACTTGGCTAAAGGAAGCTTGCTGGACTGTTAACAACTTTTGTTTGTATGAGGAAACTCTGTCCTGAGACTTGGCCAATGGGGGACTTATTTAAGTTTTAACTTCTTTGTATGTGGAAATGTTGTGCTAAAAGATGGCCAAAAAAACGTTTGTTTTAACCACTTCTTTGTATCTTCCTGAGACTTAGCTAGAGAACACTTGTTTAAGTTTTAACAACTTTTGTGTGTGAGGGAACTCTATACTGAGACTTGACCAACGAGAACTTGAGTTTTAGCAAATATATTATATGTAAGATTCTGTTAGTAATATGGCCAAAAAAATTTTCTTGACTTTTAACGATTTTGTTGTAAGCGGCAATTTTGTCTGAAACTTGGCTAAAGGAAGCTTGCTTGACTGTTAACAACTTTTGTTTGTATAAGGAAACTCTGTCCTGAGACTTGGCCAGTGGGGGACTTATTTAAATTTTAACTTCTTTGTATGTGGAAATGTTATCCTAAAAAATGGCCAAAAGAAGACGTTTGTTTTAACTACTTCTTTGTATTTCCTGAAACTTAGCTAGAGAACACTTCTTTAAGTTTTAACAACTTTTCTGTGTGAGGAAACTCTATACTGAGACTTGACCAACGAAAACTTGAGTTTTAGCAAATATATTACATGTGAGATTCAGTTTGTAATATAGCCAAAAAGATTTTTTTGACTTTTAACAATTTTGTTGTAAGCGGAAATTTTGTCTGAAACTTAGCTAAAAAAGCTTGTTTGAGTGTTAACAACTTTTATTTGTATGAGGACACTCTGTTCTGAGACTTGGCCAATGGGGGACTTATTTGAGTTTTAACAGCTTCTTTATATGCGGAAATGTTGTCCTAAAACATGGCCAACAAAAAACGTTTGTTTTAACCACTTCTATCTTCTTGAAACTTAGCTAGAGAACACATGTTTAAGTTTTAACAGCTGTTCTGTATGAGGAAACTCTATTTTGAGACTTGGCCAACGAGAATTTAGGTTTTAGCAAATATACTACGTTAGGATTCTGTTTCGAAATATGGCCAAAAAGATTTCCTTGACTTTTAACAATTTTGTTGTATGCGGAAATTTTGTCTGAAACTTGGTTAAAGGAAGCTTGTTTGAGTGTTAACAACTTTTGTTTGTATGAGGAAACTTTGTCCTGAGACTTGGCCAGTGAGGGACTTATTTAAGTTTTAACTTCTTTGTATGTGGAAATGTTGTCCTAAAAGATAGCCAAAAAAGAACGTTTGTTTTAACCACTTCTTTGTATCTTCCTGAAACTTAGCTAGGGAACACTTGTTTAAGTTTTAACAACTTTTCTGTATGAGGAAACTCTATTTTAAGACTTGACTAACGAGAACTTGAGTTTTAGCAAATATATTACATGTAAGATTCTATTTGTAATATGGCCAAAAAGATTTCCTTGGCTTTTGACAATTTTGTTGTATGCGGAAATTTTGTCTGAAACTTGGCTAAAGGAAGCTTGTTTGAGTGTCAACAACTTTTGTTTGTATGAGGAAACTCTGTTCTGAGACTTGGCCAGTGGGGGACTTATTTAAATTTTAACTTCTTTGTATGTGGAAATGTTGTCCTAAAACATGGCCAGAAAAAACGTTTGTTTTAACCCGTTCTTTGTATCTTCCTGAAACCTAAATAGAGAACACTTGGTTAAGTTTTAACAGCTTTTCCGTATGAGGAAACTCTATTTTGAGACTTGACCAACGAGAACTTGGGTTTTAGCAAATATACTACGTTAGGATTCTGTTTCGAAATATGGCCAAAAAGATTTCCTTGACTTTTAACAATTTTGTTTTAAGCGG
>NW_019211620.1:0-1663 GCF_002443255.2 Varroa destructor | reverse complement strand
ATCTAATATATTTGCTAAAACTCAAGTTCTCGTTGGTCAAGTCTCAGTATAGAGTTTCCTCACACAGAAAAGTTGTTAAAACTTAAACAAGTATTCTCTAGCTAAGTTTCAGGAACATACAAAGAAGTGGTTAAAACAAACGTTTTTTTTTCTGGCCATGTTTTAGGACAACATTTCCACATGCAAAGAAGTTTTTAAAACTTAAATAAGTCACCCATTGGCCAAGTCTCAGAACAGAGTGTCCTCATACAAACAAAAGTTGTTAACACTCAAACAAGCTTCTTTTAGCTTAGTTTCAGACAAAATTTCCGCATACAACAAAATTGTTAAAAGTCAAGGAAATCTTTTTGGTCATATTTCAAAACAGAACCTTACATGTAATATATTTGTTAAAACTCAAAGGAGTTCTCGTTGGCCAAGTCTCAGGATAGAGTTCCCTCACACAGAAAAGTTGTTAAAACTTAAACAAGTGTTCTCTGGCTAAGTTTCAGGACAGAAGTTCCACATACAAAGAAGTGGTTAAAACAAATGTTTTTTTTCTGGCCATGTTTTAGGACAATATCACCACATACAAAGAAGTTGGTAAAACTCAAATAAGTTCCCCGTTGGCCAAGTCTCAGAACAGAGTTTCCTCATACAAAAAAGTTCTTAACACTCAAGCAAGCTTCCTTTAGCTAAGTTTCAGACAAAATTTCCGCATACAACAAAATTGTTAAAAGTCAAGGAAATCTTTTTGGTCATATTTCAAAACAGAATCTTACATATAATATATTTGCTAAAACTCAAGTTCTCGTTGGTCAAGTCTCACTATAGAGTTTCCTCACACAGAAAAGTTGTTAAAACTTAAACAAGTATTCTCTAGCTAAGTTTCAGGAAGATACAAAGAATTGGTTAAAACAAACATTTTTTCTGGCCATGTTTTTGGACAACATTTCCACATACAAAGAAGTTAAAACTTATATAAGCCCCCCATTGGCCAAGTTTCAGAACAGAGTTTCCTCATACAAACAAAAGTTGTTAACAGTCAAGCAAGCTTCCTTTAGCCAAGTTTCAGACAAAATTGCCGCTTACAACAAAATCGTTAAAAGTCAAGAAAATCTTTTTGGCCATATTACAAACAGGATCTTACATGTAATATATTTGCTAAAACTCAAGTTCTCGTTGGTCAAGTTTCAGTATAGAGTTTCCTCACACAGAAAAGTTGTTAAAACTTAACCAAGTGTTCTCTATTTAAGTTTCAGGAAGATACAAAGAAGTGGTTAAAACAAACGTTTTTTTTTGGCCATCTTTTAGGACAACATTTCCACATACAAAGAAGTTAAAACTTAAATAAGTCCCCCATTGGCCAAGTCTCAGGACAGAGTTTCCTCATACAAACAAAAGTTGTTAACACTCAAACAAGCTTCCTTTAGCCAAGTTTCAGACAAAATTTCCGTATACAACAAAATTGTTAAAAGTCAAGGAAATCTTTTTGGTCATATTTCAAAACAGAACCTTACATGTAATATATTTGTTAAAACTCAAAGAAGTTCTCGTTGGCCAAGTCTCAGGATAGAGTTCCCTCACACAGAAAAGTTGTTAAAACTTAAACAAGTGTTCTCTAGCTAAGTTTCAGGAAGATACAAAGAAGTGGTTAAAACAAACGTTTTTTTTGGCCATGTTT
>NW_019211619.1:0-2664 GCF_002443255.2 Varroa destructor | reverse complement strand
TCGTTGACCAAGTCTCAGGACAGAGTTCCCTCACGCAGAAAAGTTGTTAAAACTTAAACAAGTGTTCTTTAGCTAAGTTTCAGGAAGATATAAAGAAGTGGTTAAAACAAACTTTTTTTTTGGCCATGTTTTTGGACAACATTTCCACATACAAAGAAGTTAAAACTTATATAAGCCCCCATTGGCCAAATCTTAGAACAGAGTTTCCTCATACAAACAAAAGTTGTTAACAGTCAAGCAAGCTTCCTTTATCTAAGTTTCAGAACAAAGCTTCCGCCTACAGCAAAATTGTTGAAAGTCAAGGAAATCTTTTTGGCCATATTTCAAAACAGAACCTTACATGTAATATATTTGTTAAAACTCAAAGAAGTTCTCGTTGGCCAAGTCTCAGGATAGAGTTCCCTCACACAGAAAAGTTGTTAAAACTTAAACAAGTGTTCTCTAGCTAAGTCTCAGGAAGATACAAAGAAGTTAAAACTTAAATAAGTCCCCCATTGGCCAAGTCTCAGGACAGAGTTTCCTCATACAAACAAAGGTTGTTAACAGTCAAGCAAGCTTCCTTTAGCCAAGTTTCAGACAAAATTGCCGCTTACAACAAAATTGTTAAAAGTCAAGAAAATTTTTTTGGCCATAATACAAACAGAATCTTACATATAATATATTTGCTAAAACTCAAGTTCTCGTTGGTCAAGTCTCAGTATAGAGTTTCCTCACACAGAAAAGTTGTTAAAACTTAAACAGATGTTCTCTAGCTAAGTTTCAGGAAGATACAAAGAAGTGGTTAAAACAAACTTTTTTTTTGGCCATGTTTTAGGACAACATTTCCACATACAAAGAAGTTAAAACTTATATAAGTCTCCATTGGCCAAATCTTAGAACAGAGTTTCCTCATACAAACAAAAGTTGTTAACAGTCAAGCAAGCTTCCTTTAGCCAAGTTTCAGACAAAATTTCCGCATACAACAAAATTGTTAAAAGTCAAGGAAATCTTTTTGGTCATATTTCAAAACAGAACTTTACATGCAATATATTTGCTAAAACCCAAGTTCTCGTTGGTCAAGTCTCAAAATAGAGTTTCCTCATATAGAAAAGCTGTTAAAACTTAAACAAGTATTCTCTAGCTAAGTTTCAGGAAGACTCAAAGAAGTGGTTAAAACAAACTTTTTTTGGCCATGTTTTAAGACAACATTTCCACATACAAAGAAGTTAAAACTTAAATAAGTTCCCCATTGGCCAAGTCACAGGACAGAGTTTCCTCATACAAACAAAAGTTGTTAACACCCAAACAAGCTTCCTTTAGCCAAGTTTCAGACAAAATTTCCGCATACAACAAAATTGTTAAAAGTCAAGGAAATCTTTTTGATCATATTTCAAAACAGAACCTTACATGTAATATATTTGTTAAAACTCAAAGAAGTTCTCGTTGGCCAAGTCTCAGGATAGAGTTCCCTCACACAGAAAAGTTGTTAAAACTTAAATAGATGTTCTCTAGCTAAGTTTCAGGAAGATACAAAGAAGTGGTTAAAACAAACTTTTTTTTTGGCCATGTTTTAGGACAACATTTCCACATACAAAGAAGTTAAAACTTAAATAAGTGTCCCATTGGCCAAATTTCAGGACAAAGTTTCCTCATATAAAAAAGTTGTTAACACTCAAACAAACTTCCTTTAGCCAAGTTTCAGACAAAATTTCCGCATACAACAAAATTATTAAAAGTCAAGGAAACCTCTTTGGTCATGTTTCAGTATAGAACCTTACATGCAATATATTTGCTAAAACCCAAGTTCTCGTTGGCCAAGTCTCAAAATAGAGTTTCCTCATACAGAAAAGCTGTTAAAACTTAAACAACTATTCTCTAGCTAAGTTTCAGGAAGATACAAAGAAGTGGTTAAAACAAACTTTTTTTTTGGCCATGTTTTAGGACAACATTTCCACATACAAAGAAGTTAGAACTTATAAGTCCCCCATTGGCCATGTCTCAGAACAGAGTTTCCTCATACAAACAAAAGTTGTTAACAGTCAAACAAGCTTCCTTTAGCCAAGTTTCAGACAAAATTTCCGATTACAACAAAATTGTTAAAAGTCAAGGAAATCTTTTTTGGCCATATTTCAAAACAGAACCTTAACGGAATATATTTGGTAAAACCCAAGTTCTCGTTGGTCAAGTCTCAAAATAGAGTTTTCTCACACAGAAAAGCTGTTAAAACTTAAACAAGTATTCTCTAGCTAAGTTTCAGGAAGATACAAAGAAGTGGTTAAAACAAACGTTTTTTTTGGCCATGTTTTAGGACAACATTTCCACATACAAAGAAATTAAAACTTAAATAAGTCCCCCATTGGCCATGTCTCAGAACAGAGTTTCCTCATACAAACAAAAGTTGTTAACAGTCAAACAAGCTTCCTTTAGCCAAGTTTCAGACAAAATTTCCGCATACAACAAAATTATTAAAAGTCAAGGAAACCTCTTTGGTCATGTTTCAATACAGAATCTTACATGCAATATATTTGCCAAAACCCAAGTTCTCGTTGGCCAAGTCTCAAAATAGAGTTTCCTCATACAGAAAAGCTGTTAAAACTTAAACAAGTGTTCTCTAGCTAAGTTTCAGGAAGATAAAAAGAAGTGGTTAAAACAAACATTTTTTTTTGGCCATGTTTTAGCACGACA
>NW_019211618.1:0-3827 GCF_002443255.2 Varroa destructor | reverse complement strand
TTTAACTGCTTTGTATGTGGAAATGTTGGTCTAAAACATGGCCAAAAAAAACGTTTGTTTTAACCACTACTTTGTATCTTCCTGAAACTTAGCTAGAGAACACTGGTTTAAGTTTTAACAACTTTTCTGTGTGAAAGAACTCTATCCTGAGACTTGACCAACGAGAACTTGGGTTTTAGCAAATATATTGCATGTAAGATTCTGTTTTGAAATATGGCCAAAAAGATCTCCTTGACTTTTAGCAATTTTGTTGTAAGCGGAAACTTTGTCTGAAACTTGGCTAAAGGAAGCTTGTTTGAGTGTTAACAACTTTTGTTTGTATGAGGAAACTCTGTCCTGAGACTTGGCCAATGGGGGACTTATTTAAGTTTTAACTGCTTTGAATGTGGAAATGTTGGTCTAAAACATGGCCAAAAAAAAACGTTTGTTTTAACCACTTCTTTGTATCTTCATGAAACTTAGCTAGAGAACACTGGTTTAGGGTTTAACAACTTTTCTGTGTGAGGGAACTCTATCCTGAGACTTGACCAACAAGAACTTGGGTTTTAGCAAATATATTGCATGTAAGGTTCTGTACTGAAACATGACCAAAGAGATTTCCTTGACTTTCAATAATTTTGTTGTATGCGGAAATTTTGTCTGAAACTTGGCTAAAGGAAGCTTGTTTGACTGTTAACAACTTTTGTTTGTATGAGGAAACTCTATCCTGAGACTTGGCCAATGGGGGACTTATTTAAGTTTTAACTTCTTTGTATGTAGACATGTTGTCCTAAAACATGGCCAAAAAAACGTTTGTTTTAACCACTTCTTTGTGTCTTCCTGAAACTTAGCTAGAGAACACTTGTTCAAGTTTTAACAACTTTTCTGTGTGAGAGAACTCTATCCTGAGACTTGGCCAACGAGGACTTGGGCTTTAGCAAATATATTGCATGTAAGGTTCTGTTTTGAAATATGACCAAAAAGATTTCCTTGACTTTTAACAATTTTGTTGTATGCGGAAATTTTGTCTGAAACTTGGCTAAAGGAAGCTTGTTTGAGTGTTAACAACTTTTGTTTGTATGAGGAAACTCTGTCCTGAGACTTGGCCAATGGGGGACTTATTTAAGTTTTAACTTCTTTGTATGTGAAAATGTTGTCCTAAAACATGGCCAAAAAAACGTTTGTTTTAACCACTTCTTTGTGTCTTCCTGAAACTTAGCTAGAGAACACTTGTTCAAGTTTTAACAACTTTTCTGTGTGAGGGAGCTCTATCCTGAGACTTGGCCAACGAGAACTTGGGTTTTAGCAAATATATTGCATGTAAGGTTCTGTATTGAAACATGACCAAAGAGATTTCCTTCACTTTTAATAATTTTGTTGTATGCGGAAATTTTGTCTGAAACTTGGCTAAAGGAAGCTTGTTTGAGTGTTAACAACTTTTGTTTGCATGAGGACACTGTTCTAAGACTTGGCCAATGGGGGACTTATATAAGTTTTAACTGCTTTGTATGTGGAAATGTTGTCCTAAAACATGGCTAAAAAAAAACGTTTGTTTTAATCACTTCTTTGCATCTTCCTGAAACTTAGCTAGAGAATACTTGTTTAAGTTTTAACAGCTTTTCTGTATGAAGAAACTCTATTTTGAGACTTGACCAACGAGAACTTGGGTTTTAGCAAATATATTGCATGTAAGGTTCTGTATTGAAACATGACCAAAGAGGTTTCCTTGACTTTTAATAATTTTGTTGTATGCGGAAATTTTGTCTGAAACTTGGCTAAAGGAAGTTCGTTTGACTGTTAACAACTTTTGTTTGTATGAGGAAACTCTGTCCTGAGACTTAGCCAATGGGGGACTTATTTAAGTTTTAACTGCTTTGTATGTAGACATGTTGTCCTAAAACATGGCCAAAAAAAACGTTTGTTTTAACCACTTCTTTGTGTCTTCCTGAAACTTAGCTAGAGAACACTTGTTCAAGTTTCAACAACTTTCTGTGTGAGAGAACTCTATCCTGAGACTTGGCCAACGAGGACTTGGGCTTTAGCAAATATATTGCATGTAAGGTTCTGTATTGAAACATGACCAAAGAGATTTCCTTCACTTTTAATAATTTTGTTGTAAGCGGAAATTTTGTCTGAAACTTGGCTAAAGAAACCTTGTTTGAGTGTTAACAACTTTTGTTTGTGTGAGGAAACTCTGTCCTGAGACTTGGCCAATGGGGGACTTATTTAAGTTTTAACTTCTTTGTATGTGGAAATGTTGTCCTAAAACATGGCCAGAAAAAACGTTTATTTTAACCACTTCTTTGTATTTTCATGAAACTTAGTTAGAGCACACTGGTATAAGTTTTAACAACTTTTCTGTGTGAGGGAACTCTATCCTGAGACTTGACCAACGAGAACTTGGGTTTTAGCAAATATATTGCATGTAAGATTCTGTTTTGAAATATGGCCAAAAAGATTTCCTTGACTTTTAACAATTTTGTTGTATGCGGAAATTTTGTCTGAAACTTGGCTAAAGGAAGCTTGTTTGAGTGTTAACAACTTTTGCTTGTATGAGGAAACTCTATTCTGAGACTTGGCCAATGGGGGACTTATTTAAATTTTAACTTCTTTGTATGTGGAAATGTTGTCCTAAAACATGGCCAGAAAAAACGTTTGTTTTAATCCGTTCCTTGTATCTTCCTGAAACTTAGCTAGAGAATACTTGTTCAAGTTTTAACAACTTTTCTGTGTGAGGGAATTCTATCCTGAGACTTAGCCAACGAGAACTTCTTAGAGTTTTAACAAATATACTACATGTAAGGTTCTGTTTTGAAATATGACCAAAAAGATTTCCTTGACTTTTAACAATTTTGTTGTATGCGGAAATTTTGTCTGAAACTTGGCTAAAGGAAGCTTGTCTGAGTGTTAGCAACTTTTGTTTGCATGAGGAAACTCTGTCCTGAGACTTGGCCAATGGGGGACTTATTTAAATTTTAACTTCTTTGTATGTGGAAATGTTGTCCTAAAACATGGCCAGAAAAAACGTTTGTTTTAACCCGTTCTTTGTATCTTCCTGAAACTTAGCTAGAGAATACTTGTTCAAGTTTTAACAACTTTTCTGTGTGAGGAAATTCTATCCTGAGACTTGGCCAACGAGAACTTCTTTGAGTTTTAACAAATATATTACATGTAAGGTTCTGTATTCAAATATGGCCAAAAAGATTTCCTTGATGTTTAACAATTTTGTTGTAAGCGGAAATTTTGTCTGAAACTTAGCTAGAGGAAGCTTGTTTGAGTCTTAACGACTTTTGTTTGTATGAGGAAACTTTGTCCTGAGACTTGGCCAATGGGGACTTATATAAGTTTTAACTTCTTTGTATGTGGAAATGTTGGTCTAAAACATGCCCAGAAAAAATGTTTGTTTTAACCGGTTCTTTGTATCTTCCTGAAACTTAGCTAGAGAACACTTGGTTAAGTTTTAACAACTTTTCTGTATGAGGAAACTCTATACTGAGACTTGACCAACGAGAACTTGAGTTTTAGCAAATATATTACATGTAAGATTCTGTTTGTAATATGGCCAGAAAGATTTTCTTGACTTCTAATGATTTCGTTGTAAGCGGCAATTTTGTCTGAAACTTGGCTAAAGGAAGCTTGTTTGAGTGTTAACAACTTTTGTTTGTATGAGGAAACTCTGTCCTGAGACTTGGCCAATGGGGGACTTATTTAAGTTTTAACTTCTTTGTATGTGGAAATGTTGTCCTAAAACATGGCCAGAAAAAATGTTTGTTTTAACCACTTCTTTGTATCCCCCTGAAACTTAGCTAGAGAATACTTGTTTAAGTTTTAACAACTTTTCTGGGTGA
>NW_019211617.1:0-2474 GCF_002443255.2 Varroa destructor | reverse complement strand
TGTTCTCTAGCTAAGTTTCAGGAAGATACAAAGAAGTGGTTGAAACAAGCGTTTTTTTCTAGCCATGTTTTAGGACAACATTTCCACATACAAAGAAGTTGGTAAAACTCAAATGAGTCCCCCATTGGCCAAGTCTTAGAACAGAGTTTCCTCATACAAAAAGTTGTTAACACTCAAACAAGCTTTTTTTAGCTAAATTTCAGGACAAAATTTCCGTTTACAACAAAATTGTTGAAAGTCAAGGAAATCTTTTTGGCAATATTTCAAAATGGAATCTTACATGCAGTATATTTGCTAAAACCCAAGTTCTCGTTGGCCAAGTCTCAGGACAGAGTTCCCTCTCATAGAAAAGTTGTTAAAACTTAAACAAGTGTTCTCTAGCTAAGTTTCAGGAAGATACAAAGAAGTGGTTAAAACAAACGTTTTTTTTGGCCATGTTTTAGGACAACATTTCCACATACAAAGAAGTTAAAACTTATATAAGTCCCCCATTGGCCAAGTCTTAGAACAGAGTGTCCTTGTACAAACAAAAGTTGTTAACACTTAAACAAGCTTCCTTTAGCCAAGTTTCAGACAAAAGTTCCGCATACAACAAAATTGTTGAAAGTCAAGGAAATCTTTTTGGCCATATTTCAAAACAGAATCTTACAAACAATATATTTGCTAAAGCTCAAAGAAGTCTCAGTGTGGAGCTCCCTCACACAGAAAAGTTGTTAAGACTTAGACAAGTGTTCCCTAGCTAAGTTTCAGGAAGATACAAAGAAGTGGTTAAAACAAACATTTTTTTTTGGCCATGTTTTAGGACAACATTTCCACATACAAAGAAGTTAAAACTTAAATAAGTCCCCCATTGGCCAAGTAAGTCTCAGACCAGAGTTTCCTCATACAAACAAACGTTGTTAACAGTCAAACAAGCTTCCTTTAGCCAAGTTGCAGACAAAATTTCCGCTTACAACAAAATTGTTAAAAGTCAAGGAAAGCTTTTCGGCCATATTTCAAAACAGAATCTTAATGTAATATATTTGCTAAAACCCAAGTTCTCATTGGTCAAGTCTCAAAATAGAGTTTCCTCATACAGAAAAGTTGTTAAAACTTAACCAAGTGTTCTCTATTTAAGTTTTAGGAAGATACAAAGAACGGGTTAAAACAAACGTTTTTTTCTGGCCGTGTTTTAGGACAACACGTCCACATACAAAGAAGTTAAAATTTAAATAAGTCCCCCACTGGCCAAGTCTCAGGACAGAGTTTTCCCATACAAACAAAACTTGTTAACACTCAAACAAGCTTCCATTAGCCAAGTTTCAGACAAAATTTCCGCATACAGCAAAATTGTTAAAAGTCAAGGAAATCTTTTTGGCCATATTTCAAAACAGAATCTTACAGGCAATATATTTGTTAAAACTCAAAGAAGTTCTCGTTGGCCAAGTCTCAGGACAGAGTTCCCTCTCACAGAAAAGTTTTTAAAACTTGAACAAGTGTTCTCTAGCTAAGTTTCAGGAAGATACAAGGAAGTGGTAAAAACAAACGTTTTTTTTTGGCCATGTTTTAGGACAACATTTCCACATACAAAGAAGTTAAAACTTAAGTAAGTCCCCCATTGGCCAAGTCTCAGAACAGAGTTTCCTCATACAAACAAAAGTTGTTAACACTCAAACAAGCTTCCTTTAGCCAAGTTGCAAACAAAATTTCTGCTTACAACAAAATTGTTAAAAGTCAAGGAGATCTTTTTGGCCATATTTCAAAACAGAATCTTACATGCAATATATTTGCTAAAACCCAAGTTCTCGTTGGTCAAGTCTCAGGATAGAGTTCCCTCACACAGAAAAGTTGTTAAAACTTAAACAAGTGTTCTCTAGCTAAGTTTCAGGAAGATACAAAGAAGTGGTTAAAACAAACGTTTTTTTTGGCCATGTTTTAGGACAAAATTTCCACACACAAAGAAGTTAAAACTTAAATAAGTCTCCCATTGGCCAAGTCTCAGGACAGAGTTTCCTCATACAAACAAAAGTTGTTAACACTCAAACAAGCTTCCTTTAGTCAAGTTGCAGACAAAATTTCTGCTTACAACAAAATTGTTAAAAGTCAAGGAAATCTCTTTGGTCATATTTCAAAACAGAACCTTACATGTAGTATATTTGTTAAAACTCCAAGAAGTTCTCGTTGGCCAAGTCTCAGGATAGAGTTTCCTCATACAGAAAAGTTGTTAAAACTTAACCAAGTGTTCTCTATTTAAGTTTCAGGAAGATACAAAGAAGTGGTTAAAACAAACGTTTTTTTTTGGCCACGTTTTAGGACAACATTTCCACATACAACAAAGTTAAAACTTAAATAAGTCTCCCATTGGCCAAGTCTCAGGACAGAGTTTCCTCATACAAACAAAAGTTGTTAACACTCAAACAAGCTTCCTTTAGCCAAGTTGCAGACAAAGTTTCTGCTTACAACAAAATTGTTAAAAGTCAAGGAAATCTCTTTGG
>NW_019211616.1:0-1587 GCF_002443255.2 Varroa destructor | reverse complement strand
AAGTTCTCGTTGGTCAAGTCTCAAAATAGAGTTTCCTCATACAGAAAAGCTGTTAAAACTTAAACAAGTATTCTCTAGCTAAGTTTCAGGAAGATACAAAGAAGTGGTTAAAACAAACGTTTTTTTTTGCCATGTTTTAGGACAACATTTCCACATACAAAGAAGTTAAAACTTATATAAGTCCCCAATTGGCCAAGTCTTAGAACAGAGTGTCCTCACACAAACAAAAGTTGTAAACACCCAAACAAGCTTCCCTTAGCCAAGTTTTAGACAAAATTTCCGCATACAACAAAATTGTTAAAAGTCAAGGAAATCTTTTTGGTCATATTTCGAAACAGAACCTTACATGTAATATATTTGTTAAAACTCAAAGAAGTTCTCGTTGGCCAAGTCTCAGGATAGAGTTCCCTCACACAGAAAAGTTGTTAAAACTTAAAGAAGTGTTCTCTACCTAAGTTTCAGGAAGATACAAAGAAGTGGTTAGAACAAACATTTTTTTTTGGCCATGTTTTAGGACAACATTTCCACATACAAAGAAGTTAAAACTTATATAAGTCCCCCATTGGCCAAGTCTTAGAACAGGGTGTCCTCACACAAACAAAAGTTGTTAACACCCAAACAAGCTTCCCTTAGCCAAGTTTCAGACAAAATTTCCGCATACAACAAAATTGTTAAAAGTCAAGGAAATCTTTTTGGTCATATTTCGAAACAGAACCTTACATGTGATATATTTGTTAAAACTCAAAGAAGTTCTCGTTGGTCAAGTCTCAAAATAGAGTTTCCTCATACAGAAAAGCTGTTAAAACTTAAACAAGTATTCTCTAGCTAAGTTTCAGGAAGATACAAAGAAGTGGTTAAAAAAAACGTTTTTTTTTGGCCATGTTTTAGGACAACATTTCCACATACAAAGCAGTTAAAACTTAAATAAGTCTCCCATTGGCCAAGTCGCAGGACAGAGTTTCCTCATACAAACAAAAGTTGTTAACACTCAAACAAGCTTCCGTTAGCCAAGTTTCAGACAAAATTTCCGCATACAACAAAATTGTCATAAGTCAAGGAAATCCTTTTGGCCATATTTCAAAACAGAATTCGACATGCAATATATTTGCTAAAACCCAAGTTCTCGTTGGTAAAGTCTCAAAATAGAGTTTCCTCATACAGAAAAGCTGTTAAAACTTAAACAAGTATTCTCTAGCTAAGTTTCAGGAAGATACAAAGAAGTAGTTAAAACAGACGTTTTTTTTTGGCCATGTTTTCGGACAACATTTCCACATACAAAGAAGTTAAAACTTAAATAAGTCCCCCATTGGCCAAGTCTCAGGACAGAGTTTCCTCATACAAACAAAAGTTGTTAACACTCAAACAAGCTTCCTTTAGCCAAGTTGCAGACAAAATTTCCGCTTACAACAAAATTGTTGAAAGTCAAGGAAATCTTTTTGGTCATGTTTCAAAACAGAACCTCACATGTAATATATTTGCGAAAACCCAAGTTCTCGTTGGCCAAGTCTCAAAATAGAGTTTCCTCATACAGAAAAGCTGTTAAAACTTAAACAAGTATTCTCCAGCTAAGCTTCAGGAAGATACAAA
>NW_019211615.1:0-2875 GCF_002443255.2 Varroa destructor | reverse complement strand
AACTCTATACTGAGACTTGACTAACGAGAACTTGAGTTTTAGCAAATATATTATCTGTAAGATTCTGTTTGTAATATGGCCAAAAAAATTTTCTTGACTTTTAACGATTTTGTTGTAAGCGGCAATTTTGTCTGAAAGTTGGCTAAAGGAAGCTTGCTTGACTGTTAACAACTTCTGTTTGGATGAGGAAACTCTGTCCTGAGACTTGGCCTTTAAGTTTTAACTTCTTTGTATGTGGAAATGTTGTCCTAAAAGATGGCCAAAAGAAGACGTTTGTTTTAACCACTTCTTTGTATTTTCCTGAAACTTAGCTAGAGAACACTTGTTTAAGTTTTAACAACTTTTCTGTGTGAGGAAACTCTATACTGAGACTTGACCAACGAGAACTTGAGTTTTAGCAAATATATTACATGTAAGATTCAGTTTGTAATATAGCTAAAAAGATTTTCTTGACTTTTAACGATTTTGTTGTAAGCGGAAATTTTGTCCTGCAACTTAGCTAAAAAAGCTTGTTTGAGTGTTAACAACTTTTTTATATGAGGAAACTTTGTCCTGAGACTTGGCCAATGGGGGACATATTTAAGTTTTAACTTCTTTGTATGTGGAAATGTTGTCCTAAAACATGGCCAAAAAAAAACGTTTGTTTTAACCACTTCTTTGTATTTTCCTGAAACTTAGATAGAGAATCCTTGTTTAAGTTTTAACAGCTTTTCTGTATGAGGAAACTCTATTTTGAGACTTGACCAACGAGAACTTGGGTTTTAGCGAATATATTACATGTAAGATTCTATTTGTAATATGGCCAAAAAGATTTTCTTGACTTCTAAAGATTTTGTTGTAAGCGGCAATTTTGTCTGAAACTTGGCTAAAGGAAGCTTGTCTGAATGTTAACAACTTTTGTTGGTATGAGGAAACTCTGTCCTAAGACTTGGCCAATGGGGGACTTATTTAAGTTTTAACTTCTTTGTATGTGGAAATGTTGTCCTAAAATATGGCCAGAAAAAATGTTTGTTTTAACCACTTCTTTGTATCCCCCTGAAACTTAGCTAGAGAATACTTGTTTAAGTTTTAGCAACTTTTCTGTGTGAGGAAACTCTATACTGAGACTCAACCAACGAGAACTTGAGTTTTAGCAAATATATTACATGTAAGATTCTGTTTGTAATTTGGCCAAAAAGATTTTCTTGACTTTTAACAATTTTGTTGTAAGCGGCGATTTTGTCTGAAACTTGGCTAAAGGAAGCCTGTTTGAGTGTTAACAACTTTTGTTTCTATGAGGAAACTCTGTCATGACACTTGGCCAATGAGGGACTTATATAAGTTTTAACTTCTTTGTATGTGGAAATGTTGTCCTAAAACATGGCCAGAAAAAATGTTTGTTTTAACCGCTTCTTTGTATCTTCCTGAAACTTAGCTAGGGAACACTTGTTTAAGTTTTAACAATTTTTCTGTGTGAGGGAGCTCCATCCTGAGACTTCTTTGAGTTTTAGCAAATATATTCCATGTAAGATTCTGTTTTGAAATATGGCCAAAAAGATTTCCTTGACTTCTAACAATTTTGTTGTAAGCGGAAGTTTTGTCCTGAAATTTAGCTAAAAAAAAGCTTGTTTGAGTGTTAACAACTTTTTTATATGATTAAACTCTCTTCTGAGACTTGGTCAATGGGGGACTTATTTGAGTTTTACCAACTTCGTTGTATGTGGTAATGTTGTCCTAAAACATGGCCAGAAAAAAACGCTTATTTCAACCACTTCTTTGTATCTTCCTGATACTTAGCTAGAAAACACTTGTTTAAGTTTTAACGACTTTTCTCTGTGAGGGAGCTCCATCCTGAGACTTCTTCGAGTTTTAGCAAATATATTGCATGTAAGATTCTGTTTTGAAATATGGCCAAAAAGATTTCCTTGACTTCTAACAATTTTGTTGTAAGCGGAAATTTTGTCCTGAAATTTAGCTAAAAAAAAGCTTGTTTGAGTGTTAACAACTTTTTGTATGAAGAAACTCTGTTTTGAGACTTGGCCAATGGGGGATTTATTTGAGTTTTACCAACTTCTTTGTATGTGGTAATGTTGTCCTGAAACATGGCCAGAAAAAAAAAACATTTGTTTTAACCATTTTTTTGTATCTCCCTGAAACTTAGCTAGAGAACATTTGTTTAAGTTTTAACAATTTTTCTGTGTGAGGGAGCTCCATCCTGGGACTTCTTTGAGTTTTAGCAAATATATTGCATGTAAGATTCTGTTTTGAAATATGACCGAAAAGATTTCCCTGACTTTTAACAATTTTGTTGTATGCGGTCATTTTGCCTGAAACTTGGCTAAAGGAAGCTTGTTTGAGTGTTAACAACTTTTGTTTGTATGAGGAAACTCTGCCCTGAGACTTGGCCAATGGGGGACTTATATAAATTTTAACTTCTTTATATGTGGAAATGTTGTCCTAAAGCATGGCCAAAAAAAAACGTTTGTTTTAACCACTTCTTTGCATCTTCCTGAAACTTAGCTAGAGAATACTTGTTTAAGTTTTAGTAGCTTTTTTGTATGAGGAAACTCTATTTTGAGACTTGACCAACGAGAACTTGGGTTTTAGCAAATATATTCCGTTAAGATTCTGTTTTGAAGTATGGCCAAAAAAGATTTCCTTGACTTTTAACAATTTTGTTGTAAGCGGAAATTTTGTCTGAAACTTGGCTAAAGGAAGCTTGTTTGAGTGTTAACAAATTTTTTATATGAGGAAACTCTGTCCTGAAACTTGGCCAATGGGGGACTTATTTAAGTTTTAACTTCTTTGTATGTGGAAATGTTGTCCTAAAACATGGCCAAAAAAAAAACGTTTGTTTTAACCACTTCTTTGTATCTTCCTGAAACTTAGCTAGAGA
>NW_019211614.1:0-1881 GCF_002443255.2 Varroa destructor | reverse complement strand
GTTCCCGTTGGCCAAGTCTCAGGATAGAGTTCCCTCACACAGAAAAGTTGTTAAAACTTAAACAAGCTTCCTCTAGCTAAGTTTCAGGACAAAATTTCCTCGTACAACGAAATTGTTAAAAGTCAAGGAGATCTTTTTGGCCATATTTCAAAAGAGAACCTTACATGCAATATATTTGTTAAAGCTCAAAGAAGTTCTCGTTGGCCGAGTCTCAGAATAGAGTTCCCTCACACAGAAAAGTTGTTAAAACTTAAACAAGTGTTCTCTGGCTAAGTTTCAGAACAGAAGTTCCACATACAAAGAAATGGTTAAAACAAACGCTTTTTTTCTGGCCATCTTTTTGGACAACATTACCACATACAAAGATGTTGTTAAAACTCAAATAAGTTCCCCATTGGCCAAGTCTCAGAACAGAGTTTCCTCATACAAAAAACGTTATTAACACTCAAACAAGCTTCCTTTAGTTAAGTTTCAAGACAAAACTTCCGCTTACAACAAAATTGTTAAAAGTCAAGGAAATCTTTTTGGCCATATTCCAAAAGAGAATCTTACATGCAATATATTTGTTAAAGCTCAAAGAAGTTCTCGTTGGCCAAGTCTCAGGTCTTTTCTGTGTGAGGGAAATAGTTCCCTCACACAGAAAAGTTGTTAAAACTTAAACAAGTGTTCTCTGGCTAAGTTTCAGGACAGAAGTTCCACATACAAAGAAATGGTTAAAACAAACGCTTTTTTGTGGCCATGTTTTAGGACAACATTACCACATACAAAGAAGTTGTTAAAACTCAAATAAGTCCCCCATTGGCCAAGTCTCAGAACAGAGTTTCCTCATACAAAAAAAAGTTATTAACACTCAAACAAGCTTCCTCTAGTTAAGTTTCAGGATAAAATTTCCACTTACAACAAAATTGTTAAAAGTCAAGGAAATCTTTTTGGCCATATTTCAAAAGAGAACCTTACATGCAATATATTTGTTAAAGCTCAAAGAAGTTCTCGTCGGCCAAGTCTCAGGATAGAGTTCCCTCACACAGAAAAGTTGTTAAAACTTAAACAAGTGTTCTCTGGCTAAGTTTCAGGACAGAAGTTCCACATACAAAGAAGTGGTTAAAACAAAAGCTTTTTTTCTGGCCATGTTTTAGGACAACATTACCACATACAATGATGTTGTTAAAACTCAAATAAGTCCCCCATTGGCCAAGTCTCAGAACAGAATTTCCTCATAAAAAAAAGTTATTAACACTCAAGCAAGCTTCTTTTAGCTAAGTTTCAGGACAAAATTTCCACTTAAAACGAAATTGTTAAAAATCAAGGAAATCTTTTTGGTCATATTTCAAAAGAGAACCTTAATGCAATATATTTGTTAAAACTCAAAGAAGTTCTCGTTGGCCAAGTCTCAGGATAGAGTTCCCTCACACAGAAGAGTTGTTAAAACTTAAACAAGTGTTCTCTGGCTAAGTTTCAGGACAGAAGTTCCACATACAAAGAAGTGATTAAAATAAACGCTTTTTTTCTGGCCATGTTTTAGGACAACATTATCACATACAAAGAAATTGTTAAAACTCAAATAAGTCCCCCATTGGCCAAGTGTCAGAACAGAGTTTCGTCATACAAAAAAGTTATTGACACTCAAACAAGCTTCCTTTAGTTAAGTTTCAGGACAGAATTTCCACTTACAACAAAATTGTTAAAAGTCAAGGAAATCTTTTTGGCCATATTTCAAAAGAGAACCTTACATGCAATATATTTGTTAAAACTCAAAGAAGTTCTCGTTGGTCAAGTCTCAGGATAGAGTTTCCTCACATAGAAAAGTTGTTAAAACTTAAACAAGCTTCCTCTAGTTAAGTTTCAGGATAAAATTTCCACTTACAATGAAATTGTTAAAAG
>NW_019211613.1:0-1730 GCF_002443255.2 Varroa destructor | reverse complement strand
ACTTCCGCCTACAGCAAAATTGTTGAAAGTCAAGGAAATCTTTTTGGCCATATTTCAAAACAGAATCTTACAAGCAATATATTTGCTAAAGCTCAAAGGAGTTCTCGTTGACCAAGTCTCAGGACAGAGTTCCCTCACGCAGAAAAGTTGTTAAAACTTAAACAAGTGTTCTTTAGCTAAGTTTCAGGAAGATATAAAGAAGTGGTTGAAACAAGCGTTTTTTTCTAACCATGTTTTAGGACAACATCTCCACATACGAAGAGGTTGGTAAAACTCAAATAAGTCCCCCATTGGCCAAGTCTCAGAACAGAGTTTTTTCATACAAAAAGTTGTTAACACTCAAACAAGCTTCCTTTATCTAAGTTTCAGAACAAAACTTCCGCCTACAGCAAAATTGTTAAAAGTCAAGGAAATATTTTTGGCCATATTTCAAAACAGAATCTTACAAGCAATATATTTGCTAAAGCTCAAAGAAGTCTCAGGGTGGGGCTCCCTCACACAGAAAAGTTGTTAAAACTTAGATAAGTGTTCCCTAGCTAAGTTTCAGGAAGATACAAAGAAGTGGTTAAAACAACCGCTTTTTTTCTGGCCATGTTTTAGGACAGTATTACCACATACAAAGAAGTTGGTAAAACTCAACTAAGTCCCCCATTGGCCAAGTCTTAGAACAGAGTTTCCTCATACAAAAAGTTGTTAACACTCCAACAAGCTTCCTTTATCTAAGTTTCAGAACAAAACTTCCGCCTACAACAAAATTGTTGAAAGTCAAGGAAATCTTTTTCGCCATATTTCAAAATGGAATCTTACAAGCAATATATTTGCTACAGCTCAAAGGAGTTCTCGTTGACCAAGTCTCAGGACAGAGTTCCCTCACGCAGAAAAGTTGTTAAAACTTAAACAAGTGTTCTTTAGCTAAGTTTCAGGAAGATATAAAGAAGTGGTTGAAACAAGCATTTTTTTCTAGCCATGTTTTAGGACAACATTTCCACATACAAAGAAATTGGTAAAACTCAAATAAGTCCCCCATTGGCCAAGTCTCAGAACAGAGTTTCCTCATACAAAAAGTTGTTAACACTCAAACAAGCTTCCTTTATCTAAGTTTCAGAACAAAACTCCCGCCTACAACAAAATTGTTGAAAGTCAAGGAAATCTTTTTGGCCATATTTCAAAATGGAATCTTATATGCAGTATATTTGCTAAAACTCAAAGGAGTTCTCGTTGACCAAGTCTCAGGACAGAGTTTCCTCACGCAGAAAAGTTGTTAAAACTTAAACAAGTGTTCTTTAGCTAAGTTTCAGGAAGATATAAAGAAGTGGTTGAAACAAGCGTTTTTTTCTAACCATGTTTTAGGACAACATCTCCACATACAAAGAGGTTGGTAAAACTCAAATAAGTCCCCCATTGGCCAAGTCTCAGAACAGAGTTTTCTCATACAAAAAAGTTGTTAACACTCAAACAAGCTTACTTTATCTAAGCTTCAGAACAAAACTTCCGCCTACAACAAAATTGCTGAAAGTCAAGGAAATCTTTTTGGCCATATTTCAAAATGGAATCTTACATGCAGTATATTTGCTAAAACTCAAAGGAGTTCTCGTTGACCAAGTCTCAGGACAGAGTTTTCTCACGCAGAAAAGTTGTTAAAACTTAAACAAGTGTTCTTTAGCTAAGTTTCAGGAAAATATAAAGAAGTGGTTGAAACAAGCGTTTTTTTCTAGCCATGTTTTAGAAAA
>NW_019211612.1:0-2212 GCF_002443255.2 Varroa destructor | reverse complement strand
TTAACACTCAAACAAGCTTCCTTTATCTAAGTTTCAGAACAAAACTTCCGCCTACAACAAAATTGTTGAAAGTCAAGGAAATCTTTTTGGCCATATTTCAAAATGGAATCTTACATGCAATATATTTGCTAAAGCTCAAAGGAGATCTCGTTGACCAAGTCTCAGGACAGAGCTCCCTCACACAGAAAAGTTGTTAAAACTTAGACAAGTGTTCCCCAGCTAAGTTTCAGGAAGATACAAAGAAGTGGTTAAAACAACCGTTTTTTTTCTGGCCATGTTTTAGGACAACATTACCACATACAAAGAAGTTGGTGAAACTCAAATAAGTCCCCCATTAGCCAAGTCTCAGAACAGAGCTTCCTCATACAAAAAGTTGTTAACACTCAAACAAGCCTTCCTTATCTAAGTTTCAGAACAAAACTTCCGCCTACAACAAAATTGTTGAAAGTCAAGGAAATCTTTTTCGTCATATTTCAAAATAGAATCTTACATGCAATATATTTGCTAAAGCTCAAAGAAGTCTCAGGATGGAGCTCCCTCACACAGAAAAGTTGTTAAAACTTAGACAAGTGTTCCCCAGCTAAGTTTCAGGAAGATACAAAGAAGTGGTTAAAACAACCGTTTTTTTCCTGGCCATGTTTTAGGACAACATTACCACATACAAAGAAGTTGGTAAAACTCAAATAAGTCCCCCATTGGCCAAGTCTCAGAACAGAGCTTCCTCATACAAAAAGTTGTTAACATTCAAGCAAGCTTCCTTTATCTAAGTTTCAGAACAAAACTTCCGCCTACAACAAAATTGTTGAAAGTCAAGGAAATCTTTTTGGCCATATTTCAACATGGAATCTTACATGCAGTATATTTGCTAAAGCTCAAAGAAGTCCCAGGATGGAGCTCCCTCACACAGAAAAGTTGTTAAAACTTAGACAAGTGTTCCCTAGCTAATTTTCAGGAAGATACAAAGAAGTGGTTAAAACAACCGTTTTTTTCCTGGCCATGTTTTAGGACAACATTACCACATACAAAGAAGTTGGTGAAACTCAAATAAGTCCCCCATTAGCCAAGTCTCAGAACAGAGCTTCCTCATACAAAAAGTTGTTAACACTCAAACAAGCCTTCCTTATCTAAGTTTCAGAACAAAACTTCCGCCTACAACAAAATTGTTGAAAGTCAAGGAAATCTTTTTGGCCATATTTCAAAAATGGAATCTTACATGCAGTATATTTGCTAAAACTCAAAGAAGTTCTCGTTGACCAAGTCTCAGGACAGAGTTCCCTGACACAGAAAAGTTGTTAAAACTTAAACAAGTGTTCTCTAGCTAAGTTTCAGGAAGATATAAAGAAGTGGTTGAAACAAACGTTTTTTTCTAGCTATGTTTTAGGACAACATTTCCACATACAAAGAAGTTGGTAAAACTCAAATAAGTCCCCCATTGGCCAAGTCTCAGAACAGAGTTTCCTCATACAAAAAAGTTGTTAACACTCAAACAAGCTTTCTTTATCTAAGCTTCAGAACAAAACTTCCGCCTACAACAAAATTGTTGAAAGTCAAGGAAATCTTTTGGCCCTATTTCAAAATAGAATCTTACATGCAATATATTTGCTAAAACCCAAGTTCTCGTCGGTCAAGTCTCGAAATAGAGTTTCCTCATACAGAAAAGCTGTTAAGTCTTAAACAAGTATTCTCTAGCTAAGTTTCAAGAAGATAGAAGTGGTTAAAACAAACATTTTTTCTGGCCATGTTTTAGGACAACATTTCCACCTACAAAGAAGTTGTTAAAACTCGAATAAGTCCCCCATTGGCCACGTCTCAGAACAGAATTTCCTCATACAAAAAAAAGTTGTTAACACTCAAACAAGCTTCCTTTAGCCAAGTTTCAGATAAAATTTCCGCATGCAACAAAATTGCTAAAAGTCAAGGAAATCTTTTTGGTCATATTTCAAAACAGAACCTTGCATGCAATATATTTGCTAAAACCCAAGTTCTCGTCGGTCAAGTCTCGAAATAGAGTTTCCTCATACAGAAAAGCTGTTAAGACTTAAACAAGTGTTCTCTAGCTAAGTTTCAGGAAGATACAAAGAAGTGGTTAAAACAAACATTTTTTCTGGCCATGTTTTAGGACAACATTTCCACATACAAAGAAGTTAAAATTTAAATAAGTCCCCCACTGGCCAAGTCTCAGGACAGAGTTTCCTCATACAAACAAAAGTTG
>NW_019211611.1:0-8873 GCF_002443255.2 Varroa destructor | reverse complement strand
ATGAGGAAACTCTGTTCTGAGACTTGGCCAATGGGGGACTTATTTGAGTTTTACAACTCTTTGTATATGGTAATGTTGTCCTAAACATGGCCAGAAAAAAAGCGTTTGTTTTAACCACTTCTTTTATGTGACTTCTGTCCTGAAACTTAGCAGAGAACACTTGTTTAAGTTTTAACAACTTTTCTGTGTGAGGGAACTCTATCCTGAGACTTGGCCAACGAGAACTTCTTTGAGCTTTAACAAAATATTGCATGTAAGGTTCTCTTTTGAAATATGGCCAAAAAGATTTCCTTGACTTTTAACAATTTCGTTGTAAGAGGAAATTTTGTCCTGAAACTTAGTTAGAGGAAGCTTGTTTGAGTGTTAGCAACTTTTTTTTGTATGAAGAAACTCTGTTCTGAGACTTGGCCAATGGGGACTTATTTGAGTTTTAACAACTCCTTTGTATGTGGAAATGTTGTCCTAAAACATGGCCAGAAAAAAAACGTTTGTTTTAACCACTTCTTTGTATGGGAACTTCTGTCCTGAAACTTACCAGGAGCACTTGTTTAAGTTTTAACAACTTTTCTGTGTGAGGGAACTCTATCCTGAGACTTGGCCAACGAGAACTTCTTTGAGCTTTAACAAATATATTGCATGTAAGGTTCTCTCTTGAAATATGGCCAAAAAGATTTCCTTGACTTTTAACAATTTCATTGTAAGTGGAAATTTTATCCTGAAACTTAACTAGAGGAAGCTTGTTTAAGTTTTAACAACTTTTCTATGTGAGGGAGCTCTATGCTGAGATTTGGCCAACGAGAACTTCTTTGAGTTTTAACAAATATATTGCATGTAAGGTTCTCTTTTGAAATATGGCCAAAAAGATTTCCTTGACTTTTAACAACTTTGTTGTAAGTGGAAATTTTCTCCTGAAACTTAGCTAAAGGAAGCTTGTTTGAGTGCTAATAACTTTTTTTGTATGAGGAAACTCTGTTCTGAGACTTGGCCAATGGGGGACTTATTATGAGTTTTAACAACTCCTTTGTATATGGTAATGTTGTCCTAAAACATGGCCAGAAAAAAAGCGTTTGTTTTAACCACTTCTTTGTATGTGGAACTTCTGTCCTGAAACTTAGCCAGAGAACACTTGTTTAAGTTTTAACAACTTTTCTGTGTGAGGGAACTCTATCCTGAGACTTGGCCAACGAGAACTTCTTTGAGCTTTAACAAATATATTGCATGTAAGGTTCTCTTTTGAAATATGGCCAAAAAGATTTCCTTGACTTTTAACAATTTCATTGTAAGTGGAAATTTTATCCTGAAACTTAACTAGAGGAAGCTTGTTTAAGTTTTAACAACTTTTCTTGTGAGGGAGCTCTATCCTGAGACTTGGCCAACGAGAACTTTCTTTGAGCTTTTAACAAATATATTGCATGTAAGGTTCTCTTTTGAAATATGGCCAAAAAGATTTCCTTGACTTTTAACAATTTGTTGTAAGGGAAATTTTGTCCTGAAACTTAGTTAGAGGAAGCTTGTTTGAGTGTTAGCAACTTTTTTTTGTATGAAGAAACTCTGTTCTGAGACTTGGCCAATGGGGGACTTATTTGAGTTTTAACAACTCCTTTGTATGTGGAAATGTTGTCCTAAAACATGGCCAGAAAAAAAACGTTTGTTTTAACCACTTCTTTGTATGCGGAACTTCTGTCCTGAAACTTACCTAGGGAGCACTTGTGTTTAAGTTTTAACAACTTTTCTGTGTGAGGGAACTCTATCCTGAGACTTGGCCAACGAGAACTTCTTTGAGCTTTAACAAATATATTGCATGTAAGGTTCTCTCTTGAAATATGGCCAAAAAGATTTCCTTGACTTTTAACAATTTCATTGTAAGTGGAAATTTTATCCTGAAACTTAACTAGAGGAAGCTTGTTTAAGTTTTAACAACTTTTCTTGTGAGGGAGCTCTATGCTGAGATTTGGCCAACGAGAATTCTTTGAGTTTTAACAAATATATTGCATGTAAGGTTCTCTTTTGAAATATGGCCAAAAAGATTTCCTTGACTTTTAACAATTTGTTGTAAGTGGAAATTTTCTCCTGAAACTTAGCTAAAGGAAGCTTGTTTGAGTGTAATAACTTTTTTTGTATGAGGAAACTCTGTTCTGAGACTTGGCCAATGGGGGACTTATTTGAGTTTTAACAACTCCTTTGTATTGGTAATGTTGTCCTAAAACATGGCCAGAAAAAAACGTTTGTTTTAACCACTTCTTTGTATGTGGAACTTCTGTCCTGAAACTTAGCAGAGAACACTTGTTTAAGTTTTAACAACTTTTCTATGTGAGGGAGCTCTATCTGAGATTGGCCAACGAGAACTTCTTTGAGTTTTAACAAATATATTGCATGTAAGGTTCTCTTTTGAAATATGGCCAAAAAGATTTCCTTGACTTTTAACAATTTGTTGTAAGTGGAAATTTTTCCTGAAACTTAGCTAAAGGAAGCTTGTTTGAGTGTTAATAACTTTTTTTGTATGAGGAAACTCTGTTCTGAGACTTGGCCAATGGGGGACTTATTTGAGTTTTAACAACTTCTTTGTATGTGGTAATGTTGTCCTAAAACATGGCCAGAAAAAAACGTTTGTTTTAACCACTTCTTTGTATGTGGAACTTCTGTCCTGAAACTTAGCCTAGAGAACACTTGTTTAAGTTTTAACAACTTTTCTGTGTGAGGGAACTCTATCCTGAGACTTGGCCAACGAGAACTTCTTTGAGCTTTAACAAATATATTGCATGTAAGGTTCTCTTTGAAATATGGCCAAAAAGATTTCCTTGACTTTTAACAATTTCATTGTAAGTGGAAATTTTATCCTGAAACTTAACTAGAGGAAGCTTGTTTAAGTTTTAACAACTTTTCTTGTGAGGGACTCTATGCTGAGATTGGCCAACGAGAACTTCTTTGAGTTTTAACAAATATATTGCATGTAAGGTTCTCTTTTGAAATATGGCCAAAAAGATTTCCTTGACTTTTAACAATTTGTTGTAAGTGGAAATTTTTCCTGAAACTTAGCTAAAGGAAGCTTGTTTGAGTGTTAATAACTTTTTTTGTATGAGGAAACTCTGTTCTGAGACTTGGCCAATGGGGGACTTATTTGAGTTTTAACAACTTCTTTGTATGTGGAAATGTTGTCCTAAAACATGGCCAGAAAAAAAACGTTTGTTTTAACCACTTCTTTGTGATCTTCCTGAAACTTATAGAGACTTGTTTAAGTTTTAACAACTTTTCTGTGTGAGGGAACTCTATCTGAGACTTGGCCAACGAGAACTTCTTTGAGTTTAACAAATATATTGCATGTAAGGTTCTCTTTTGAAATATGGCCAAAAAGATTTCCTTGACTTTTAACAATTTGTTGTAAGTGGAAATTTTGTCCTGAAACTTAGCTAAAGGAAGCTTGTTTGAGTGTTAATAACTTTTTTTGTATGAGGAAACTCTGTTCTGAGACTTGGCCAATGGGGGACTTATTTGAGTTTTAACAACTTCTTTGTATTGGTAATGTTGTCCTAAAACATGGCCAGAAAAAAACGTTTGTTTTAACCACTTCTTTGTATGTGAACTTCTGTCCTGAAACTTAGCCAGAGAACACTTGTTTAAGTTTTAACAACTTTTCTGTGTGAGGGAACTCTATCCTGAGACTTGGCCAACGAGAACTTCTTTGAGCTTTAACAAATATATTGCATGTAAGGTTCTCTCTTGAAATATGGCCAAAAAGATTTCCTTGACTTTTAACAATTTCATTGTAAGTGGAAATTTTATCCTGAAACTTAACTAGAGGAAGCTTGTTTAAGTTTTAACAACTTTTCTATGTGAGGGAGCTCTATGCTGAGATTGGCCAACGAGAACTTCTTTGAGTTTTAACAAATATATTGCATGTAAGGTTCTCTTTTGAAATATGGCCAAAAAGATTTCCTTGACTTTTAACAATTTGTTGTAATGGAAATTTTTCCTGAAACTTAGCTAAAGGAAGCTTGTTTGAGTGTAACAACTTTTTTTGTATGAGGAAACTCTGTTCTGAGACTTGGCCAATGGGGGACTTATTTAGTTTTACAACTCTTTGTATTGGAATGTTGTCCTAAAACATGGCCAGAAAAAAACGTTTGTTTTAACCACTTCTTTGTATGTGGAACTTCTGTCCTGAAACTTAGCCAGAGAACACTTGTTTAAGTTTTAACAACTTTTCTGTGTGAGGGAACTCTATCCTGAGACTTGGCCAACGAGAACTTCTTTGAGCTTTAACAAATATATTGCATGTAAGGTTCTCTCTTGAAATATGGCCAAAAAGATTTCCTTGACTTTTAACAATTTCTTGTAAGTGGAAATTTTATCCTGAAACTTACTAGAGGAAGCTTGTTTAAGTTTTAACAACTTTTCTATGTGAGGGAGCTCTATGCTGAGATTGGCCAACGAGAATTCTTTGAGTTTTAACAAATATATTGCATGTAAGGTTCTCTTTTGAAATATGGCCAAAAAGATTTCCTTGACTTTTAACAATTTGTTGTAAGTGGAAATTTTTCCTGAAACTTAGCTAAAGGAAGCTTGTTTGAGTGTAATAACTTTTTTTGTATGAGGAAACTCTGTTCTGAGACTTGGCCAATGGGGGACTTATTTGAGTTTTAACAACTTCTTTGTATTGGTAATGTTGTCCTAAAACATGGCCAGAAAAAAACGTTTGTTTTAACCACTTCTTTGTATGTGGAACTTCTGTCCTGAAACTTAGCCAGAGAACACTTGTTTAAGTTTTAACAACTTTTCTGTGTGAGGGAACTCTATCCTGAGACTTGGCCAACGAGAACTTCTTTGAGCTTTAACAAATATATTGCATGTAAGGTTCTCTCTTGAAATATGGCCAAAAAGATTTCCTTGACTTTTAACAATTTCATTGTAAGTGGAAATTTTATCCTGAAACTTAACTAGAGGAAGCTTGTTTAAGTTTTAACAACTTTTCTATGTGAGGGAGCTCTATGCTGAGATTTGGCCAACGAGAATTTCTTTGAGTTTTAACAAATATATTGCATGTAAGGTTCTCTTTTGAAATATGGCCAAAAAGATTTCCTTGACTTTTAACAATTTGTTGTAAGTGGAAATTTTTCCTGAAACTTAGCTAAAGGAAGCTTGTTTGAGTGTAATAACTTTTTTTGTATGAGGAAACTCTGTTCTGAGACTTGGCCAATGGGGGACTTATTATGAGTTTTAACAACTCTTTGTATTGGTAATGTTGTCCTAAAACATGGCCAGAAAAAAACGTTTGTTTTAACCACTTCTTTGTATGTGGAACTTCTGTCCTGAAACTTAGCCAGAGAACACTTGTTTAAGTTTTAACAACTTTTCTGTGTGAGGGAACTCTATCCTGAGACTTGGCCAACGAGAACTTCTTTGAGCTTTAACAAATATATTGCATGTAAGGTTCTCTCTTGAAATATGGCCAAAAAGATTTCCTTGACTTTTAACAATTTCATTGTAAGTGGAAATTTTATCCTGAAACTTAACTAGAGGAAGCTTGTTTAAGTTTTAACAACTTTTCTATGTGAGGGAGCTCTATGCTGAGATTTGGCCAACGAGAACTTTCTTTGAGTTTTAACAAATATATTGCATGTAAGGTTCTCTTTTGAAATATGGCCAAAAAGATTTCCTTGACTTTTAACAACTTTGTTGTAAGTGGAAATTTTTCCTGAAACTTAGCTAAAGGAAGCTTGTTTGAGTGTAATAACTTTTTTTGTATGAGGAAACTCTGTTCTGAGACTTGGCCAATGGGGGACTTATTTGAGTTTTAACAACTTCTTTGTATTGGTAATGTTGTCCTAAAACATGGCCAGAAAAAAACGTTTGTTTTAACCACTTCTTTGTATGTGGAACTTCTGTCCTGAAACTTAGCCAGAGAACACTTGTTTAAGTTTTAACAACTTTTCTGTGTGAGGGAACTCTATCCTGAGACTTGGCCAACGAGAACTTCTTTGAGCTTTAACAAATATATTGCATGTAAGGTTCTCTTTGAAATATGGCCAAAAAGATTTCCTTGACTTTTAACAATTTCATTGTAAGTGGAAATTTTATCCTGAAACTTAACTAGAGGAAGCTTGTTTAAGTTTTAACAACTTTTCTTGTGAGGGACTCTATGCTGAGATTTGGCCAACGAGAACTTCTTTGAGTTTTAACAAATATATTGCATGTAAGGTTCTCTTTTGAAATATGGCCAAAAAGATTTCCTTGACTTTTAACAACTTTGTTGTAAGTGGAAATTTTTCCTGAAACTTAGCTAAAGGAAGCTTGTTTGAGTGCTAAAACTTTTTTGTATGAGGAAACTCTGTTCTGAGACTTGGCCAATGGGGGACTTATTTGAGTTTTAACTTCTTTGTATTGGAATGTTGTCCTAAAACATGGCCAGAAAAAAACGTTTGTTTTAACCACTTCTTTGTATGTGGACTTCTGTCCTGAAACTTAGCAGAGAACACTTGTTTAAGTTTTAACAACTTTTCTGTGTGAGGGAACTCTATCCTGAGACTTGGCCAACGAGAACTTCTTTGAGCTTTAACAAATATATTGCATGTAAGGTTCTCTTTTGAAATATGGCCAAAAAGATTTCCTTGACTTTTAACAATTTCATTGTAAGTGGAAATTTTATCCTGAAACTTAACTAGAGGAAGCTTGTTTAAGTTTTAACAACTTTTCTTGTGAGGGACTCTATCTGAGATTGGCCAACGAGAACTTCTTTGAGTTTTAACAAATATATTGCATGTAAGGTTCTCTTTTGAAATATGGCCAAAAAGATTTCCTTGACTTTTAACAATTTCATTGTAAGGGAAATTTTATCCTGAAACTTAACTAGAGGAAGCTTGTTTAAGTTTTAACAACTTTTCTGTGTGAGGGAACTCTATCCTGAGACTTGGCCAACGAGAACTTCTTTGAGTTTTAACAACTTTTCTGTGTGAGGAAACTCTATCTTGAGACTTCGGCAACGACAACTTCTTTGAGTTTTAACAAATATAATGCATGTAAGGTTCTGTTTTGTAATATGGCCAAAAATATTTCCTTGACTTTTAACAATTTCGTTTTAAGTGGAAATTTTGTCCTGAAACTTAGCTAAAAGAAGCTCGCTTGAGTGTTAATAACTTTTTCTTATGAGGAAATTCTGTTCTGAGACTTGACCAATGGGGGACTTATTTGAGTTTTAACAACTCCTTTGTATGTGGAAATGTTGTCCTAAAACATGGCCAGAAAAAAAACGTTTGTTTTAACCACTTCTTTGTATGCGGAACTTCTGTCCTGAAACTTACCTAGGGAGCACTTGTGTTTATGTTTTAACAACTTTTCTGTGTGAGGGAACTCTATCCTGAGACTTGGCCAACGAGAACTTCTTTCAGCTTTAACAAATATATTGCATGTAAGGTTTTCTCTTGAAATATGGCCAAAAAGATTTCCTTGACTTTTAACAATTTCATTGTAAGTGGAAATTTTATTCTGAAACTTAACTAGAGGAAGCTTGTTTAAGTTTTAACAACTTTTCTGTGTGAGGGAGCTCTATGCTGAGACTTGGCCAACGAGAACTTCTTTGAGTTTTCACAAATATATTGCATGTAAGGTTCTCTTTTGAAATATGGCCAAAAAGATTTCCTTGACTTTTAACAATTTTGTTGTAAGTTGAAATTTTGTCCTGAAACTTAGCTAAAGGAAGCTTGTTTGAGTGTTAACAACTTTTGTTTGTATGAGGAAACTGTGTTCTGAAACGTGGCCAATGGAGGACTTATTTGAGTTTTAACAACTTCTTTGTAGGTGGAAATGTTGTCCTAAAACATGGCCAGAAAAAAACGTTTGTTTTAACCCGTTCTTTGTATCTTCCTGAAACTTAAATAGAGAACACTTGGTTAAGTTTTAACAACTTTTCTGTATGAAGAAACTCTATTTTGAGACTTGACCAACGAGAACTTGGGTTTTAGCAAGTATATTACGTTAAGATTCTGTTTTGAAATATGACCAAAAAGATTTCTTTGACTTTTAGCAATTTTGTTGTATGCGGAAATTTTATCTGAAACTTGGCTAAAGGAAGCTTGTTTGAGTGTTAACAACTTTTGTTTGTATGAGGACACTCTGTTCTGAGACGTGGCCAATGGAGGACTTATTTGAGTTTTAACAACTTCTTTGTAGGTGGAAATGTTGTCCTAAAACATGGCCAGAAAAAAACGTTTGTTTTAACCCGTTCTTTGTATCTTCCTGAAACTTAAATAGAGAACACTTGGTTAAGTTTTAACAACTTTTCTGTATGAAGAAACTCTATTTTGAGACTTGACCAACGAGAACTTGGGTTTTAGCAAGTATATTACGTTAAAATTCTGTTTTGAAATATGACCAAAAAGATTTCTTTGACTTTTAGCAATTTTGTTGTATGCGGAAATTTTGCCTGAAACTTGGCTAAAGGAAGCTTGTTTGAGTGTTAACAACTTTTGTTTGTATGAGGAAACTCTGTCCTGAGACTTGGCCAATGGGGGACTTATTTAAGTTTTAATAACTTCTTTGTAGGTGGAAATGTTGTCCTAAAACATGGCCAGAAAAAATGTTTGTTTTAACCACTTCTATCTTCTTGAAACTTAGCTAGAGAATACCTGTTCAAGTTTTAACAGCTGTTCTGTATGAGGAAACTCTATTTTGAGACTTGGCCAACGAGAACTTGGGTTTTCGCAAATATATGGCATGTAAGATTCTGTTTTAAAATATAGCCAAAAAGATTTCCTTGACTTTTAACAATTTTGTTGTATGCGGAAATTTTGTCTGAAACTTGGCTAACGGAAGCTTGTTTGAGTGTTAACAACTTTTGTTTATATGAGGAAACTCTGTCCTGAGACTTGGTCAGTGGGGGA
>NW_019211610.1:0-2545 GCF_002443255.2 Varroa destructor | reverse complement strand
TTAACCATTTCTTTGTATGTGGAACTTCTGTCCTGAAACTTAGCCAGAGAACACTTGTTTAAGTTTTAACAGCTTTTCTGTGTGAGGGAGCTCTATGCTGAGACTTGGCCAACGAGAACTTCTTTGAGTTTTAACAAATATACTACATGTAAGGTTCTGTTTTGAAATATGACCAGAGAGATTTCCTTGACTTTTAACAATTTTGTTGTAAGCAGAAATTTTGTCTGCAACTTGGCTAAAGGAAGCTTGTTTGAGTGTTAACAACTTTTGTTTGTATGAGGAAACTCTGTCCTGAGACTTGGCCAATGGGGGACTTATTTAAGTTTTAACTTCTTTGTATGTGGAAATGTTGTCCTAAAACATAGCCAAAAAAAAACGTTTGTTTTAACCACTTCTTTGTATCTTCCTGAAACTTAGCCAGAGAATACTTGTTTAAGTTTTAACAGCTTTTCTGTATGAGGAAACTCTATTTTGAGACTTGACCAACAAGAACTTGGGTTTTAGCGAATATATTGCATGTAAGATTCTGTTTTGAAATAAGGCCAAAAAGATCTCCTTGACTTTTAACAATTTTGTTGTATGCGGAAATATTGTCTGAAACTTGGCTAAAGGAAGCTTGTTTGAGTGTTAACAACTTTTGTTTGTATGAGGAAACTCTGTCCTGAGACTTGGCCAATGGGAGACTTATTTAAGTTTTAACTTCTTTGTATGTGTTAATGTTGTCCTAAAACATGGCCAAAAAAAAACGTTTGTTTTAACCACTTCTTTGTATCTTCCTGAAACTTAGCTAGAAAACACTTGTTCAAGTTTTAGCAACTTTTCTGTGTGAGGAACTCTGTCCTGAGACTTGGCCAACGAGAACTTCTTAGAGTTTTAACAAATATATTACATGTAAGGTTCTCTTTCGAAATATGACCAAAAAGATTTCCTTGACTTTTAACAATTTTGTTGTATACGGAAATTTTGTCTGAAACTTGGCTAAAGGAAGCTTGTTTGAGTATTAACAACTTTTGTTTGTATGAGGAAACTCTGTCCTGAGACTTGGCCAGTAGGGGACTTATTTAAATTTTAACTTCTTTGTATGTGGAAATGTTGTCCTAAAACATGGCCAAAAAAAACGTTTGTTTTAACCACTTCTTTGTATCTTCATGAAACTTAGCTCGAGAACACTGGTTTAGGTTTTAACAACTTTTCTGTGTGAGAGAACTCTATCCTGAGACTTGACCAACGAGAACTTGGGTTTTAGCAAATATATTGCATGTAAGGTTCTGTATTGAAATATTGCCAAAAAGATTTCCTTGATGTTTAACAATTTTGTTGTAAGCGGAAATTTTGTCTGAAACTTGGCTAAAGGAAGCTTGTTTGAGTATTAGCAACTTTTGTTTGTATGAGGAAACTCTGTCCTGAGACTTGGCCAATGCGGGACTTATTTAAGTTTTAACTTCTTTGTATGTGGAAATGTTGTTATAAACCATGGCCAAAAAAAAACGTTTGCTTTAACCACTTCTTTGTATCTTCATGAAACTTAGCTAGAGAACACTGGTTTAGGTTTTAACAACTTTTCTGTGTGAGGGAACTCTGTCCTGAGACTTGACCAACGAGAACTTGGGTTTTACCAAATATATTGCATGTAAGGTTCTGTATCGAAACATGACCAAAGAGGTTTCCTTGATGTTTAACAATTTTGTTGTAAGCGGAAATTTTGTCTTAAACTTGGCTAAAGGAAGCTTGTTTGAGTGTTAACAACTTTTGTTTGTATGAGGAAACTCTGTCCTGAGACTTGGCCAATGGGGGACTTATTTAAGTTTTAACTTCTTTGTATGTGGAAATGTTGTTCTAAAACATGGCCAAAAAAACACGTTTGTTTTAACCACTTCTTTGTATCTTCATGAAACTTAGCTAGAGAACACTGGTTTAGGTTTTAACAACTTTTCTGTGTGAGGGAACTCTATCCTGAGACTTGACCAACGAGAACTTGGGTTTTACCAAATATATTGCATGTAAGGTTCTGTATTGAAACATGACCAAAGAGGTTTCCCTGACTTTTAATAATTTTGTTGTATGCGGAAATTTTGTCTGAAACTTGGCTAAAGGAAGCTTGTTTGAGTGTTACCAACTTTTGTTTGTATGAGGACACTCTGTTCTAAGACTTGGCCAATGGGGGACTTATATAAGTTTTAACTTCTTTGTATGTGGAAATGTTGTTATAAACCATGGCTAAAAAAAAACGTTTGTTTTAACCACTTCTTTGTATCTTCATGAAACTTACCTAGAGAACACTGGTTTAAGTTTTAACAACTTTTCTGTGTGAGGGAACTCTATCCTGAGACTTGACCAACGAGAACTTGGGTTTTAGCAAATATATTGCATGTAAGGTTCTGTATTGAAATATGGCCAAAAAGATTTCCTTGATGTTTAACAATTTTGTTGTATGCGGAAATTTTGTCTGAGACTTGGCTAAAGGAAGCTTGTTTGAGTGTTAACAACCTTTGTTTGTATGAGGAAGCTATGTCCTGAGACTTGGCCAATGGGGGACCTATTTAAG
>NW_019211609.1:0-1631 GCF_002443255.2 Varroa destructor | reverse complement strand
AGGAAGCTTGTTTGAGTGTTAGCAACTTTTTTTTGTATGAAGAAACTCTGTTCTGAGACTTGGCCAATGGGGGACTTATTTGAGTTTTAACAACTCCTTTGTATGTGGAAATGTTGTCCTAAAACATGGCCAGAAAAAAAACGTTTGTTTTAACCACTTCTTTGTATGCGGAACTTCTGTCCTGAAACTTACCTAGAGAGCACTTGTGTTTAAGTTTTAACAACTTTTCTGTGTGAAGGAACTCTATCCTGAGACTTGGCCAACGAGAACTTCTTTGAGCTTTAACAAATATATTGCACGTAAGGTTCTCTTTTGAAATATGGCCAAAAAGATTTCCTTGACTTTTAACAACTTTGTTGTAAGTGGAAATTTTCTCCTGAAACTTAGCTAAAGGAAGCTTGTTTGAGCGCTAATAACTTTTTTTGTATGAGGAAACTCTGTTCTGAGACTTGGCCAACGGGGGACTTATTATGAGTTTTAACAACTTCTTTGTATATGGTAATGTTGTCCAAAAACATGGCCAGAAAAAAAGCGTTTGTTTTAACCACTTGTTTGTATATGGAACTTCTGTCCTGAAACTTAGCCAGAGAACACCTGTTTAAGTTTTAACAACTTTTCTGTGTGAGGGAACCTTATCCTGAGACTTGACCAACGAGAACTTGGGTTTTAGCAAATATATTCCGTTAATATTCTGTTTTGAAATATGACCAAAAAGATTTCCCTGACTTTTAACAATTTTGTTGTATGCGGAAATTTTGTCTGAAACTTAGCTAAAGGAAGCTTGTTTGAGTGTTAATAACTTTTGTTTGTATGAGGACACTCTGTTCTGAGACTTGGCCAATGGGGGACTTATATAGGTTTTAACTTCTTTGTATGTGGAAATGTTGTCCAAAAACATGGCCAGAAAAAACGTTTGTTTTAACCACTTCTTTGTATCTTCCTGAAATTTAGCTAGAGAACACCTGTTTAAGTTTTAACAACTTTTCTGTGTGAGGGAACCTTATCCTGAGACTTGACCAACGAGAACTTGGGTTTTAGCAAATATATTCCGTTAATATTCTGTTTTGAAATATGACCAAAAAGATTTCCTTGACTTTTCACAATTTTGTTGTATGCGGAAATTTTGTCTGAAACTTAGTTAAAGGAAGCTTGTTTGAGTGTTAACAACTTTTGTTTGTATGAGGAAACTCTGTCCTGAGACTTGGCCAATGGGGGACTTATTTGAATTTTAACTTCTTTGTATGTGGAAATGTTGTCCTAAAAGATGGCCAAAAGAAAACGTTTGTTTTAACCACTTCTTTGTATCTTCCTGAAATTTAGCTAGAGAACACTTGTTTAAGTTTTAACAACTTTTCTGTGTGAGGAAACTCTGTACTGAGACTTGACCAACGAGAACTTGAGTTTTAGCAAATATATTACATGTAAGATTCTGTTTTGAAATATGACCAAAAAGATTTCCCTGACTTTTAACAATTTTGTTGTATGCGGAAATTTTGTCTGAAAGTTGGCTAAAGGAAGCTTGTTTGTGTGTTAACAACTTTTTTATATGAGGAAACTCTGTCCTGAGACTTGGCCAATGGGGGACTTATTTAAGTTTTAACTTCTTTGTATGTGGAAATGTTGTCCTAAAA
>NW_019211608.1:0-2337 GCF_002443255.2 Varroa destructor | reverse complement strand
AAGTTCTCGTTGGTCAAGTCTCAAAATAGAGTTTCCTCATACAGAAAAGCTGTTAAAACTTAAACCAGTATTCTCTATTTAAGTTTCAAGAACGTAGAAGTGGTTAAAACAAACATTTTTTTCTGGCCATGTTTTAGGACAACATTTCCACCTACAAAGAAGTTGTTAAAACTCAAATAAGTCCCCCATTGGCCACGTCTCAGAACAGAGTTTCCTCATACAAACAAAAGTTGGTAACACTCAAACAAGCTTCCTTTAGCCAAGTTTCAGACAAAATTTCCGCTTACAACAAAATTGTTAAAAGTCAAGGAAATCTTTTTGGTCATATTTCAAAACAGAACCTTACATGTAGTATATTTGTTAAAACTCAAAGAAGTTCTCGTTGGTCAAGTCTCAAAATAAAGTTTCCTCATACAGAAAAGTCGTTAAAACTTAACCAAGTGTCCTCTATTTAAGTTTCAGGAAGATACAAAAAACGGGTTAAAACAAACGTTTTTTCTGGCCATGTTTTAGGACAACATTTCAACATACAAAGAAGTTAAAATTTAAATAAGTCCCCCATTGGCCAAGTGTCAGAACAGAGTGTCCTCATACAAACAAAAGTTATTAACACTCAAACAAGCTTCCTTTAGCCAAGTTTCAGATAAAATTTCCGCACACAACAAAATTGTTAAAAGTCAAGGAAATCTTTTTGGTCATATTTCAAAACAGAACCTTACATGTAGTATATTTGTTAAAACTCAAAGAAGTTCTCGTTGGTCAAGTCTCAAAATAGAGTTTCCTCATACAGAAAAGTTGTTAAAACTTAACCAAGTGTTCTCTAGCTAAGTTTCAGGAAGATACAAAGAAGTAGTTAAAACAAACGTTTTTTTGGGCCATGTTTTAGGACAACATTTCCACATACAAAGAAGTTAAAACTTAAATAAGTCCCCCATTGGCCAAGTCTCAGGACAGAGTTTCCTCATACAAACAAAAGTTGTTAACACTCAAACAAGCTTCCTTTAGCCAAATTTCAGACAAAATTTCCGCTTACAACAAAATTGTTAAAAGTCAAGGAAATCTTTTTGGCCATATTTCAAAACAGAATCTTACATGCAATATATTTGCTAAAACCCAAGTTCTCGTTAGTCAAGTCTCAAAATAGAGTTTCCTCATACAGAAAAGCTGTTAAAACTTAAACAAGTATTCTCTAGCTAAATTTCAAGAAGATAGAAGTGGTTAATACAAACATTTTTTCTGGCCATGTTTTAGAACAACATTTCCACATACAAAGAAGTTAAAATTTAAATAAGTCCCCCACTGGCTAAGTCTCAGAACAGAGTGTCCTCATACAAACAAAAGTTGTTAACACTCAAACAAGCTTCCTTTAGCCAAGTTTCAGATAAAATTTCCGCATACAACAAAATTGTTAAAAGTCACGGAAATCTTTTTGGTCATATTTCAAAACAGAACCTTACATGTAATGTATTTGTTAAAACTCGAAGAAGTTCTCGTTGGTCAAGTCTCAAAATAGAGTTTCCTCATACAGAAAAGTTGTTAAAACTTAACCAAGTGTTCTCTAGCTAAGTTTCAGGAAGATACAAAAAAGTAGTTAAAACAAACGTTTTTTTGGGCCATGTTTTAGGACAACATTTCCACATACAAAGAAGTTAAAATTTAAATAAGTCCCCCACTGGCCAAGTCTCAGGACAGAGTTTCCTCATACAAACAAAGGTTGTTAACACTCAAACAAGCTTCCTTTAGCCAAGTTTCAGACAAAATTTCCGCTTACAACAAAATTGTTAAAAGTCAAGGAAATCTTTTTGGCCATATTTCAAAACAGAATCTTACATGCAATATATTTGCTAAAACCCAAGTTCTCGTTAGTCAAGTCTCAAAATAGAGTTTCCTCATACAGAAAAGCTGTTAAAACTTAAACAAGTATTCTCTAGCTAAGCTTCAAGAAGATAGAAGTAGTTAAAACAAACATTTTTTTCTGGCTATGTTTTAGGACAACATTTCCACCTACAAAGAAGTTGTTAAAACTCAAATAAGTCCCCCATTGGCCACGTCTCAGAACAGAGTGTCCTCATACAAACAAAAGTTGTTAACACTCAAACAAGCTTCCTTTAGCCAAGTTTCAGACAAAATTTCCGCATACAACAAAATTGTTAAAAGTCAAGGAAATCTTTTTGGTCATATTTCAAAACAGAACCTTACATGTAATATATTTGTTAAATCTCAAAGAAGTTCTCGTTGGCCAAGTCTCAGGATAGAGTTCCCTTACACAGAAAAGTTGTTAAAACTTAAACAAGTGTTCTCTAGCTAAGTTTCAGGAAGATACAAAGAATGGGTTAA
>NW_019211607.1:0-2408 GCF_002443255.2 Varroa destructor | reverse complement strand
GTTCTGAGACTTCCCCAATGGGGGACTTATTTGAGTTTTACCAGCTCCTTTGTATGTGGTAATGTTGTCCTAAAACATGGCCAGAAAAAAACGTTTGTTTCAATCACTTCCTTATATCTTCCTGAAACTTAGCTAGAGAACACCTGTTTAAGTTTTAACAACTTTTCCATGTCAGGGAACTCTATCCTGAGACTTGGCCAACGAGAACTTCTTTGAGTTTTAGCAAATATATTGCATGTAAGGTTCTGTTTTGAAATATGGCCCAAAAGATTTCCTTGACTTTCAACAATTTTGTTGTAGGTGGAAGTTTTGTTCTGAAAAATAGATAAAGGAAGCTTGTTGGAGTGTTAACAACTTTTTTGCATGAGGAAACTCTGTTCTGAGACTTGGCCAATAGGGGACTTATTTGAGTTTTAACAACTTCTTTACATGTGGAAATGTTGTCCTAAAACATGGCCAGAAAAAAAACGTTTACTTTAACCGCTTCTTTGTATCTTCTTGAAACTTAGTTAGAGAATACTTGTTTAAGTTTTAACAGCTTTTCTGTATGAGGAAACTCTATTTTGAGACTTGACCAACGAGAACTTGGGTTTTACCAAATATATTCCGTTAAGGTTCTGTTTTGAAATATGGCCAAAAAAGATTTCCTTGACTTTTAACAATTTTGTTGTAAGTGGAAATTTTGTCTGAAACTTGGCTAAAGGAAGCTTGTTTGAGTGTTAACAACTTTTGTTTGTATGAGGAAACTCTGTCCTGAGACTTTGCTAATGGGGGACTTATTTAAGTTTTAACTTCTTTGTATGTGGAAATGTTGTCCTAAAACATGGCCAAAAAAAAACGTTTGTTTTAACCACTTCTTTGTATCTTCCTAAAACTTAGCTAGAAAACACTTGTTTAAGTTTTAACAACTTTTCTGTGTGAGGAAACTCTATCCTGAGACTTGGCCAACGAGAACTTCTTTGAGTTTTAACAAATATATTGCATGTAAGATTCTGTTTTGAAATATGAGCAAAAAGATTTCCCTGACTTTTAACAATTTTGTTGTATGCGGAAATTTTGTCTGAAACTTGGCTAAAGGAACCTTGCTTGACTGTTAACAACTTTTGTTTGTATGAGGAAACTCTGTCCGGAGACTTGGCCAATGGGGGATTTATTTAAGTTTTAACTTCTTTGTATGTGGAAATGCTGTCCTAAAAGATGGCCAAAAAAAAACGTTTGTTTTAGCCACTTCTTTGTATCTTCCTGAACCTTAGCTAGAGAACACTTGTTTAAGTTTTAACAACTTTTCTGTGTGAGGGAACTCTATCCTGAAACTTGGCCAACGAGAATTTCTTTGAGTTTTAACAAATATATTACATGTACGATTCTGTTTGTAATATGGCCAAAAAGATTTTCTTGACTTTTAACAATTTTGTTGTATGCGGAAATTTTGTCTGAAACTTGGCTAAAGGAAGCTTGTTTGACTGTTAACAACTTTTGTTTGTATGAGGAAACTCTGTCCTGAGACTTGGCCAATGGGGGACTTATTTAAGTTTTAACTTATTTGTATGTGGAAATGTTGTCCTAAAACATGGTCAGAAAAAACGTTTGTTTTAACCAGTTCTTTGTATCTTCCTAAAACTTAGCTAGAGAACACTTGTTTAAGTTTTAACAACTTTTCTGTGTGAGGAAACTCTATACTGAGACTTGACCAATGAGAACCTGAGTTTTAGCAAATATATTACATGGAAGATTCTGTTTGTAATATGGCCAAAAAGATTTTCTTGACTTTTAACAATTTTGTTGTATGCGGAAATTTTGTCTGAAACTTGGCTAAAGGAAGCTTGTTTGACTGTTAACAACTTTTGTTTGTATGAGAAAACTGTCCTGAGACTTGGCCAATGGGGGACTTATTTAAGTTTTAACTTCTTTGTATGTGGAAATGTTGTCCTAAAACATGGCCAGAAAAAACGTTTGTATTAACCAGTTCTTTGTATCTTCCTAAAACTCAGCTAGAGAACACTTGTTTAAGTTTTAACAACTTTTCTGTGTGAGGAGACTCTATCCTGAGACTTGGCCAACGAGAACTTCTTTGAGTTTTAACAAATATATTACATGTAAGATTCTGTTTGTAATATGGCCAAAAAGATTTTCTTGACTTTTAACAATTTTGTTGTATGCGGAAATTTTGTCTGAAACTTAGCTAAAGGAAGCTTGTTTGAGTGTTAACAACTTTTGTTTGTGTGAGGACACTCTGTCCTGAGACTTGGCCAATGGGGGACTTATATAAATTTTAACTTCTTTGTATGTTGAAATTTTGTCCTAAAACATGGCCAGAAAAAACGTTTGTTTTAACCACTTCTTTGTATCTTCCTGAAACTTAGCTAGAGAACACTTGTTTAAGTTTTAACAACTTTTCTGTGTGAGTG
>NW_019211606.1:0-1230 GCF_002443255.2 Varroa destructor | reverse complement strand
TTGGGCAATGGGGGACTTATTTAAGTATTAACTTGTTTGTATGTGGAAATGTTGTCCTAAAACATGGCCAAAAAAAACGTTTGTTTTAACCACTTCTTTGTATCTTCCTGAAACTTAGCTAGAGAATACTTGTTTAAGTTTTAACAACTTTTCTGTGTGAGGGAACTCTATCCTGAGACTTGACCAACGAGAACTTGGGTTTTAGCAAATATATTGCCTGTAAGATTCTGTTTTGAAATATGGCCAAAAAGATTTCCTTGACTTTTAATAATTTTGTTGTATGCGGAAATTTTGTCTGAAATTTGGCTAAAGGAAGCTTGTTTGAGTGTTAACAACTTTTATTTGTATGAGGAAACTCTGTCCTGAGACTTGGCCAATGGGGGACTTATTTAAATTTTAACTTCTTTGTATGTGGAAATGTTGTCCTAAAACATGGCCAAAAAAAACGTTTGTTTTAACCACTTCTTTGTATCTTCCTGAAACTTAGCTAGAGAACACTGGTTTAAGTTTTAACAACTTTTCTGTGTGAGGGAACTCTATCCTGAGACTTGACCAACGAGAACTTGGGTTTTAGCAAATATATTGCCTGTAAGATTCTGTATTGAAATATGGCCAAAAAGATTTCCTTGATGTTTAACAATTTTGTTGTAAGCGGAAATTTTGTCTGAAACTTGGCTAAAGGAAGCTTGTTTGACTGTTAACAACTTTTATTTGTATGAGGAAACTCTGTCCTGAGACTTGGCCAATGGGGGACTTAGTTAAGTTTTAACTTCTTTGTATGTGGAAATGTTGTCCTAAAGCATGGCCAAAAAAAAACGTTTGTTTTAACCACTTCCTTGTATCTTCCTGAAACTTAGCTAGAGAATACTTGTTTAAGTTTTAACAGCTTTTCTGTATGAGGAAACTCTATTTTGAGACTTGAGCAACGAGAACTTGGGTTTTAGCAAATATTTTGCATGTAAGATTCTGTTTTAAAATATGGCCAAAAAGATTTCATTGATTTTTAACAATTTTGTTGTATGCGGAAATTTTGTCTGAAACTTGGCTAACGGAAGCTTGTTTGAGTGTTAACAACTTTTGTTTGTATGAGGAAACTCTGTCCTGAGACTTGGCCAGTGGGGGACTTATTTAAATTTTAACTTCTTTGTATGTGGAAATGTTGTCCTAAAACATGGCCAAAAAAAAACGTTTGTTTTAACCACTTCTTTTTATCTTCATGAAACTTAGCTA
>NW_019211605.1:0-1474 GCF_002443255.2 Varroa destructor | reverse complement strand
CCTTTGCTTGTATGAGGAAACTCTGTTCTGAGACTTGGCCAATGGGGACTTATTTAAGTTTTAACTTCTTTGTATGTGGAAATGTTGTCGTAAAACATGGCCAGAAAAAACGTTCGTTTTAACCACTTTTTTGTATCTTCATGAAACTTAGCTAGAGAATACTTGTTTAAGTTTTAACAGCTTTTCCATATGAGGAAACTCTATTTTGAGACTTGACCAACGAGAACTTGGGTTTTAGCAAATGTACTACATGTAAGGTTCTGTTTTGAAATATGGCCAAAAAGATTTCCTTGACTTTTAACAATTTTGTTGTAAGCGGAAATTTTGTCTGCAACTTGGCTAAAGGAAGCTTGTTTGAGTGTTAACAACTTTTGTTTGTATGAGGACACTCTGTTCTAAGATTTGGCCAATGGGGGACTTATATAAGTTTTAACTTCTTTGTATGTGGAAATGTTGTCCCAAAACATGGCCAAAAAAAAACTTTGTTTTAACCACTTCTTTGTATCTTCCTGAAACTTAGCTAGAGAACACCTGTTTAAGTTTTAACAACTTTTCTGTGTGAGGGAACTCTATCCTGAGACTTGGCCAACGAGAACTTTTTTGAGTTTTAACAAATATATTACGTGTAAGATTCTGTTTTAAAATATGACCAAAAAGATTTCCCTGACTTTTAACAATTATGTTGTAAGCGAAAATTTTGTCTGCAACTTGGCTAAAGGAAGCTTGTTGGAGTGTTAACAACTTTTGTTTGTATGAGGAAACTCTGTCCTGAGACTTGGCCAATGGGGGACTTATTTAAGTTTTAACTTCTTTGTATGTGGAAATGTTGTCCCAAAACATGGCCAAAAAAAAACTTTGTTTTAACCACTTCTTTGTATCTTCCTGAAACTTAGCTAGAGAACACCTGTTTAAGTTTTAACAACTTTTCTGTGTGAGGAAACTCTATCCTGAGACTTGGCCAACGAGAACTTTTTTGAGTTTTAACAAATATATTACGTGTAAGATTCTATTTTCAAATATGACCGAAAAGATTTCCCTGACCTTTAACAATTATGTTGTAAGCGAAAATTTTGTCTGCAACTTGGCTAAAGGAAGCTTGTTTGAGTGTTAACAACTTTTGTTTGTATGAGGATACTCTGTTCTGAGATTTGGCCAATGGGGGACTTATATAGGTTCTAACTTCTTTGTATGTGGAAATGTTGTCCTAAAACATGGCCAGAAAAAACGTTTGTTTTAACCACTTCTTTATATCTTCCTGAAACTTAGATAGAGAATACTTGTTTAAGTTTTAACAGCTTTTCTGTATGAGGAAACTCTATCTTGAGACTTGACCAACGAGAACTTGGACTTTAGCAAATATATTGCATGTAAGATACTGTTTTGAAATATGGCCAAAAAAATTTCTTTGACCTTTAACGATTTTATTGTATGCGGAAATTTTGTCTGAAACTTGGCTAAAGGAAGCTTGTTTGAG
>NW_019211604.1:0-8325 GCF_002443255.2 Varroa destructor | reverse complement strand
GAAGATACAAAGAAGTGGTTAAAACAAGCGTTTTTTTTTGCCATGTTTTAGGACAACATTTCCACATACAAAGAAGTTAAAACTTATATAAGTCCCCCACTGGCCAAGTCTCAGGACAGAGTTTCCTCATATAAACAAAAGTTGTTAACACTCAAACAAGCTTCCTTTAGCCAAGTTTCAGACAAAATTTCCGCATACAACAAAATTGTGAAAAGTCAAGGAAATCTTTTTGGTCATATTTCAAAACAGAACCTTACATGTAATATATTTGTTAAAATTCAAAGAAGTTGTCGTTGGCCAAGTCTCAGGATAGAGTTCCCTCACACAGAAAAGTTGTTAAAAGTTAAAGAAGTGTTCTCTACCTAAATTTCAGGAAGATACAAAGAAGTGGTTAAAACAAGCGTTTTTTTTTGCCATGTTTTAGGACAACATTTCCACATACAAAGAAGTTAAAACTTATATAAGTCCCCCACTGGCCAAGTCTCAGGACAGAGTTTCCTCATACAAACAAAAGTTGTTAACACTCAAACAAGCTTCCGTCAGCCAAGTTTCAGACAAAATTTTCGCATACAACAAAATTGTTAAAAGTCAAGGAAATCTTTTTGGCCATATTTTAAAACAGAATCTTACATGCAATATATTTGCTAAAACCCAAGTTCTCGTTGGTCAAGTCTCAAAATAGAGTTTCCTCATACAGAAAAGCTGTTAAAACTTAAACAAGTATTCTCTAGCTAAGTTTCAGGAAGATAGAAGTGGTTAAAACAAACAGTTTTTCTAACCATGTTTTAGGACAACATTACCACATACAAAGAAGTTAAAACTTATATAAGTCCCCCATTGGCCAAGTCTTAGAACAGAGTGTCCTCATACAAACAAAAGTTGTTAACACCCAAACAAGCTTCCTTTAGCCAAGCTTCAGACAAAATTTCCGCTTACAACAAAATTGTTAAAAGTCAAGGAAATCTTTTTGGCCATATTTCAAAACAGAATCTTAACGTAATATATTTGCTAAAACCTAAATTCTCGTTGGTCAAGTCTCAATATATAGTTTCCTCTTACAGAAAAGTTGTTAAAACTTAACCAAGTGTTCTCTAGCTAACTTTCAGGAAGATAGAAGTGATTAAAACAAACATTTTTTCTAACCATGTTTAAGGACAACATTTCCACGTACAAAGAAGTTAAAACTTATATAAGTCCCCCATTGGCCAAGTCTCAGAACAGAGTTTCCTCATACAAACAAAAGTTGTTAACACTCAAACAAGCTTCCTTTAGCCAAATTGCAGACAAAATTTCCGCTTACAACAAAATTGTTAAAAGTCAAGGAAATCTTTTTGGCCATATTTCAAAACAGAATCTTACATGCAATATATATGCTAAAACCCAAATTCTTGTTGGCCAAGTCTCAGGATAGAGTTCCCTCACACAGAAAAGTTGTTAAAACTTAAAGAAGTGTTCTCTACCTAAGTTTCATGAAGATACAAAGAAGTGGTTAAAACAAACGTTTTTTTTTGGCCATGTTTTAGGACAACATTTCCACATACAAAGAAGTTAAAATTTAAATAAGTCCCCCACTGGCCAAGTCTCAGGACAGATTTTCCTCATACAAACAAAAGTTGTTAACACTCAAACAAGCTTCCGTTAGCCAAGGTTCAGACAAAATTTCCGCTTACAACAAAATTGTTAAACATCAAGGAAATCTTTTTGGCCATATTTCAATACAGAACCTTACATGCAATATATTTGCTAAAACCCAAGTTCCCGTTGGTCAAGTCTCAGGATAGAGCTCTTTCACACAGAAAAGTTGTTAAAACTTAAACCAGTGTTCTCTAGCTAAGTTTCAGGAAGATACAAAGAAGTGGTTAAAACAAACGTTTTTTTTGGCCATGTTTTAGGACAACATTTCCACATACAAAGAAGTTAAAACTAAATAAGTCCCCCATTGGCCAAGTCTCAGAACAGAGTTTCCTCATACAAACAAAAGTTGTTAACACTCAAACAAGCTTCCTTTACAAGTTTCAGACAAAATTCCGCTACACAAAATTGTTAAAGTCAAGGAAATCTTTTTGGCCATATTTCAAAACAGAATCTTACAGCAATATATTTGCTAAAACCAAGAAGTTCTCGTTGCCAAGTCTCAGGAAGAGTTCCCTCACCAGAAAAGTTGTTAAAACTTAAACAAGTGTTCTTAGCTAAGTTTCAGGAAGATAAAAGAAGTGGTTAAACAACGTTTTTTTTGGCCATTTTTAGGACAACATTTCCACTACAAAGAAGTTAAAACTAAATAAGTCCCCCATTGGCCAAGTCTCAGAACAGAGTTTCCTCTACAAACAAAAGTTGTTAACACTCAAACAAGCTTCCTTTACAAGTTTCAGACAAAATTCCGCTACAACAAAATTGTTAAAGTCAAGGAAATCTTTTGGCCATATTTCAAAAAGAATCTTACATGCAATATATTTGCTAAAACCAAAGTAAGTCTCAGGATAGGAGTCCCTCACCAGAAAAGTTGTTAAAACTTAAACAAGTGTTCTCTAGCTAAGTTTCAGGAAGATACAAAGAAGTGGTTAAAACAAACGTTTTTTTTGGCCATGTTTTAGGACAACATTCCACATACAAAGAAGTTAAAACTTAAATAAGTCCCCCATTGGCCAAGTCTCAGACAGAGTTTCCTCATACAAACAAAAGTTGTTAACACTCAAACAAGCTTCCTTTACCAAGTTTCAGACAAAATTTCCGCTACAACAAAATTGTTAAAGTCAAGGAAATCTTTTTGGCATATTTCAAAAGGAACTTACATGCAGTATATTTGCTAAAACCAAGAAGTTCTCGTTGCCAAGTCTCAGGAAGAGTTCCCTCACCAGAAAAGTTGTTAAAACTTAAACAAGTGTTCTCTAGCTAAGTTTCAGGAAGATAAAAGAAGTGGTTAAAACAAACGTTTTTTTCTAGCCATGTTTTAGGACAACATTTCCACATACAAAGAAGTTAAAACTAAATAAGTCCCCCATTGGCCAAGTCTCAGAACAGAGTTTCCTCATACAAACAAAAGTTGTTAACACTCAAACAAGCTTCCTTTAGCAAGTTTCAGACAAAATTCCGCTACAACAAAATTGTTAAAGTCAAGGAAATCTTTTTGGCCATATTTCAAAAAGAATCTTATGCAATATATTTGCTAAAACTCAAGTTAAGTCTCAGGATGGAGTTCCCTCACACAGAAAAGTTGTTAAAACTTAACAAGTGTTCCTCTAGCTAAGTTTCAGGAAGATACAAAGAAGTGGTTAAAACAACGTTTTTTTTTGGCCATGTTTTAGGACAACATTCCACATACAAAGAAGTTAAAACTAAATAAGTCCCCCATTGGCCAAGTCTCAGAACAGAGTTTCCTCATACAAACAAAAGTTGTTAACACTCAAACAAGCTTCCTTTAGCCAAGTTTCAGACAAAATTCCGCTACAACAAAATTGTTAAAGTCAAGGAAATCTTTTTGGCCATATTTCAAAAGAATCTTACATGCATATATTTGCTAAAACCAAGTTCTCGTTGCCAAGTCTCAAAGAGTTCCCTCACCAGAAAAGTTGTTAAAACTTAAACAAGTTTCTTTAGCTAAGTTTCAGGAAGATAAAAGAAGTGGTTAAACAACGTTTTTTTCTAGCCATGTTTTAGGACAACATTTCCACATACAAAGAAGTTAAAACTAAATAAGTCCCCCATTGGCCAAGTCTCAGAACAGAGTTTCTCATACAAACAAAAGTTGTTAACACTCAAACAAGCTTCCTTTACAAGTTTCAGACAAAATTCCGCTACACAAAATTGTTAAAGTCAAGGAAATCTTTTTGGCCATATTTCAAAACAGAACTTACAGCAATATATTTGCTAAAACTCAAGTTAAGTCTCAGATGGAGTCCCTCAACAGAAAAGTTGTTAAAACTTAACAAGTTTCCCTAGCTAAGTTTCAGGAAGATACAAAGAAGTGGTTAAAACAAACGTTTTTTTTTGGCCATGTTTTAGGACAACATTCCACATACAAAGAAGTTAAAACTAAATAAGTCCCCCATTGGCCAAGTCTCAGAACAGAGTTTCTCATACAAACAAAAGTTGTTAACACTCAAACAAGCTTCCTTTACAAGTTTCAGACAAAATTCCGCTACACAAAATTGTTAAAGTCAAGGAAATCTTTTTGGCATATTTCAAAACAGAATCTTACAGCAATATATTTGCTAAAACCAAAGAAGATCTCAGGATGGAGCTCTTCACACAGAAAAGTGTTAAAACTAAACAAGTGTTCTCTAGCTAATTTCAGGAAGATACAAAGAAGTGGTTAAAACAAACGTTTTTTTTTGGCCATGTTTTAGGAAACATTTCCACTACAAAGAAGTTAAAACTAAATAAGTCCCCCATTGGCCAAGTCTCAGAACAGAGTTTCCTCATACAAACAAAAGTTGTTAACACTCAAACAAGCTTCTTTACAAGTTTCAGACAAAATTCCGCTACAACAAAATTGTTAAAGTCAAGGAAATCTTTTTGGCCATATTTCAAAAAGAATCTTACATGCAATATATTTGCTAAAACCAAGTAAGTCTCAATGGAGTCCCTCACCAGAAAAGTTGTTAAAACTTAAACAAGTTTCTCTAGCTAAGTTTCAGAAGATAAAAGAAGTGGTTAAACAAACGTTTTTTTTCTGGCCATGTTTTAGGAAAACATTTCCACATACAAAGAGTTAAAACTAAATAAGTCCCCCATTGGCCAAGTCTCAGAACAGAGTTTCCTCATACAAACAAAAGTTGTTAACACTCAAACAAGCTTCCTTTACAAGTTTCAGACAAAATTCCGCTACAACAAAATTGTTAAAGTCAAGGAAATCTTTTTGGCCATATTTCAAAACAGAATCTTACAGCAATATATTTGCTAAAGCTCAAGTCAAGTCTCAATGGAGTCCCTCAACAGAAAAGTTGTTAAAACTTAACAAGTTTCTAGCTAAGTTTCAGGAAGATACAAAGAAGTGGTTAAAACAAACGTTTTTTTCTGCCATGTTTTAGGACAACATTCCACATACAAAGAAGTTAAAACTAAATAAGTCCCCCATTGGCCAAGTCTCAAAACAGAGTTTCCTCATACAAACAAAAGTTTTAACACTCAAACAAGCTTCCTTTACAAGTTTCAGACAAAATTCCGCTACAACAAAATTGTTAAAGTCAAGGAAATCTTTTTGGCAATATTTCAAAAGGAATCTTACATGCATATATTTGCTAAAACCAAGAAGTTCTCGTTGCCAAGTCTCAGGAAGAGTTCCCTACACAGAAAAGTTGTTAAAACTTAAACAAGTGTTCTCTAGCTAAGTTTCAGAAGATAAAAGAAGTGGTTAAACAAACGTTTTTTTTCTGGCCATGTTTTAGGAAAACATTTCCACATACAAAGAGTTGTTAAAACTAAATAAGTCCCCCATTGGCCAAGTCTCAGAACAGAGTTTCTCTCATACAAAAAGTTGTTAACACCAAACAAGCTTCCTTTACAAGTTTCAGACAAAATTCCGCTACAACAAAATTGTTAAAGTCAAGGAAATCTTTTTGGCCATATTTCAAAACAGAATCTTACATGCAATATATTTGCTAAAACCAAAGTTCCGTTAAGTCTCAGGATGAGAGTCCCTCACACAGAAAAGTTGTTAAAACTTAAACAAGTGTTTCTCTAGCTAAGTTTCAGGAAGATACAAAGAAGTGGTTAAAACAACGTTTTTTTGGCCATGTTTTAGGACAACATTTCCAATACAAAGAAGTTAAAACTTAAATAAGTCCCCCATTGGCCAAGTCTCAGAAGAGAGTTTCCTCATACAAACAAAAGTTGTTAACACTCAAACAACTTCTTTACAAGTTTCAGACAAAATTCCGCTACAACAAAATTGTTAAAGTCAAGGAAATCTTTTTGGCCATATTTCAAAACAGAATCTTACATGCAATATATTTGCTAAAACCAAAGTAAGTCTCAGGATGGAGTCCCTCACCAGAAAAGTTGTTAAAACTTAAACAAGTGTTCTCTAGCTAAGTTTCAGGAAGATAAAAGAAGTGGTTAAAACAACGTTTTTTTCTGCCATGTTTTAGGAACAACATTTCCACATACAAAGAAGTTAAAACTAAATAAGTCCCCCATTGGCCAAGTCTCAGAACAGAGTTTCCTCATACAAAAAAAGTTGTTAACACTCAAACAAGCTTCTTTACAAGTTTCAGACAAAATTCCGCTACAACAAAATTGTTAAAGTCAAGGAAATCTTTTTGGCCATTTTCAAAACAGAACTTACATGCATATATTTGCTAAAACTAAAGAAGTTCTCGTTGCCAAGTCTCAGAAGAGTTCTCTACACAGAAAGTTGTTAAAACTTAAAAAGTTTCTCTAGCTAAGTTTCAGGAAGATACAAAGAAGGGTTAAAACAAACTTTTTTTCTGGCCATGTTTTAGACAACATTTCCACATACAAGAAGTTAAAACTTAAATAAGTCCCCCATTGGCCAAGTCTCAGAGACAGAGTTCCTCATACAAACAAAAGTTGTTAACACTCAAACAAGCTTCCTTTAGCAAGTTTAGACAAAATTTCGCTTACAACAAAATTGTTAAAAGTCAAGGAAATCTTTTTGGCCTATTTCAAAACAGAATCTTACATGCAATATATTTGCTAAAACCAGAGTTCTCGTTGGTCAAGTCTCAGGATAGAGTTTCCTCATACAGAAAAGTTGTTAAAACTTAACAAGTGTTCTTTAGCTAAGTTTCAGGAAGATAAAAGAAGTGGTTAAACAACGTTTTTTTCTGCCATGTTTTAGGACAACATTTCCACATACAAAGAAGTTTAAAACTCAAATAAGTCCCCATTGGCCAAGTCTCAGAACAGAGTTTTTCATACAAAAAAGTTGTTACACTCAAACAAGCTTCCTTATCTAAGTTTCAGAACAAAACTTCCGCCTACACAAAATTGTTGAAAGTCAAGGAAATCTTTTTGGCCATATTTCAAAACAGAATCTTACATGCAATATATTTGCTAAAACTCAGAGTTCTCGTGGTCAAGTCTCAGGAAGAGTTTCCTCATACAGAAAAGTTGTTAAAACTTAAACAAGTGTTCTCTAGCTAAGTTCCAGGAAGATAAAAGAAGTGGTTAAAACAAACGTTTTTTTTCTGCCATTTTTAGAACAACATTTCCACATACAAAGAAGTTGTTAAAACTTATAAGTCCCCCATTGGCCAAGTCTCAGAACAGAGTTTCCTCTCAAACAAAAGTTGTTAACACTAAACAAGCTTCCTTATACTAAGTTTCAGACAAAATTTCCCTTACAACAAATTGTTAAAAGTCAAGGAAATCTTTTTGGCCATATTTCAAAAAGAACCTTACATGCAATATATTTGTTAAAGCTCAAAGCAAGTTCTCGTTGGCCAAGTCTCAGGATAGAGTTCCCTCACACAGAAAAGTTGTTAAACTTAACAAGTGTTCTCTGGCTAAGTTTCAGGACAGAATTCCACATACAAAGAAGTGGTTAAACAACGTTTTTTCTAGGCCATGTTTTAGGACAACATTCCAATACAAAGAAGTTGTTAAAACTCAAATAAGTCCCCCATTGGCCAAGTCTCAGAACAGAGTTTCCTCATACAAAAAAAGTTTTACACTCAAACAAGCTTCCTTTAGCTAAGTTTCAGGACAAAATTTCCCTTACAACAAATTGTTAAAAGTCAAGGAAATCTTTTTGGCCATTTTCAAAACAGAACTTACATGCAATATATTTGTAAAACCAAGTTCTCGTTGGCAAATCTCAATAGAGTCCCTCACTAGAAAAGTTGTTAAAACTTAAACAAGTTTCCTCTAGTTTAAGTTTTCAGGCATTAGAAATTTCCACATTAACAAATGAAATTGTTAAAAAGTTCAAGGAAATCTTTTTGGCTCATATTTCAAAAGAACCTTACATGCAATATATTTGTTAAAGACTCAAAGAAGTTCTCGTTGGCAAGTCTCAGATAGAGTTCCCTCACACAGAAAAGTTGTTAAAACTTAAACAAGTGATTCTCTAGCTAAGTTTCAGGAAGATACAAAGAAGTGGTTAAAACAAACGTATTTTTTCTGGCCATGTTTTAGACAACATTTCCACATACAAAGAGTTGTTAAAACTCAAATAAGTCCCCCATTGGCCAAGTCTCAGAACAGAGTTTCTCATACAAAAAAAAGTTGTTAACACTCAAACAAGCTTCCTTTAGCAAGTTCAGACAAAATTTCCCTTACAACAAAATTGTTAAAAGTCAAGGAAATCTTTTTGGCCATATTTCAAAACAGAATCTTACATGCAATATATTTGTTAAAGCT
>NW_019211603.1:0-1928 GCF_002443255.2 Varroa destructor | reverse complement strand
TGTTAAGATTCTGTTTTGAAATATGGCCAAAAAGATTTCCTTGACTTTTAACAATTTTGTTGTAAGCGGAAATTTTGTCTGCAACTTGGCTAAAGGAAGCTTGTTTGAGTGTTAACAACTTTTGTTTGTATGAGGAAACTCTGTTCTGAGACTTGGCCAATGGGGGACTTATTTGTTTTAACTTCTTTGTATGTGGAAATGTTGTCCTAAAACATGGCCAGAAAAAACGTTTGTTTTAACCACTTTTTTGTATCTTCATGAAACTTAGATAGAGAACACTTGGTTAAGTTTTAACAACTTTTCTGTATGAGGAAACTCTATTTTGAGACTTGACCAACGAGAACTTGGGTTTTAGCAAATATATTGCATGTAAGATTCTGTTTTGAAATATGGCCAAAAAGGCTTCCTTGACTTTTAACAATTTTCTTGTAAGCTGAAATTTTGTCTGCAACTTGGCTAAAGGAAGCTTGTTTGAGTGTTAACAACTTTTGTTTGTATGAGGGAACTCTGTTCTGAGACTTGGCCAATGGGGGACTTATTTAAGTTTTAACTTCTTTGTATGTGGAAATGTTGTCCTAAAACATGGCCACAAAAAAACTTTGTTTTAACCACTTCTTTGTATCTTCCTGAAACTTAGCTAGAGAATATTTGTTTAAGTTTTAACGGTTTTTCTGTATGAGGAAAGTCTATTTTGAGACTTGACCAACGAGAACTTGGGTTTTAGCAAATACATTGCATGTAAGGTTCTGTTTTGAAATATGGCCAAAAAGATTTCCTTGACTTTTAATAATTTTGTTGTATGCGGAAATTTTGTCTGAAGCTTGGCTAAAGGAAGCTTGTTTGACTGTTAACAACTTTTGTTTGTATGAGGGAACTCTGTTCTGAGACTTGGCCAATGGGGGACTTATTTAAGTTTTAACTTCTTTGTATGTGGAAATGTTGTCCTAAAACATGGCCACAAAAGAACTTTGTTTTAGCCACTTCTTTGTATCTTCCTGAAACTTAGCTAGAGAACACCTGTTTAAGTTTTAACAACTTTTCTGTGTGAGGGAACTTTATCCTGAGACTTGGCCAACGAGAACTTCTTTGAGTTTTAACCAATATATTGCGTGTAAGATTCTGTTTTGAAATATGATCAAAAAGATTTCCCTGACTTTTAACAATTTTGTTGTATGCGGAAATTTTGCCTGAAACTTGGCTAAGGGAAGCTTGTTTGAGTGTTAACAACTTTTGTTTGTATGAGGACACTCTGTTCTGAGATTTGGCCAATGGGGGACTTATTTAAGTTTTAACTTCTTTGTATGTGGAAATGTTGTCCTAAAACATGGCCAGAAAAAACGTTTGTTTTAACCACTTTTTTGTATCTTCCTGAAACTTAGATAGAGAATACTTGTTTATGTTTTAACAACTTTTCTGTATGAGGAAACTCTATTTTGAGACTTGACCAACGAGAACTTGGGTTTTAGCAAATATAGTACGTTAAGATTATGTTTTGAAATATGGCCAAAGAGATTTCCTTGAGTTTTAACAATTTTGTTGTAAGCGGAAATTTTCTCTGCAACTTGGCTAAAGGAAGCTTGTTTGAGTGTTAACAACTTTTGTTTGTATGCGGAAACTCTGTTCTGAGATTTGGCCAATGGGGACTTATACAAGTTCTAACTTCTTTGTATGTGGAAATGTTGTCATAAAACATGGCAAAAAAAACGTTTGTTTTAACCACTTCTTTGTATTTTCCTGAAACTTAGCTAGAGAACACTTGTTTAAGTTTTAACAACTTTTCTGTGTGAGGGAACTCTATCCTGAGACTTGGCCAACGAGAACTTCTTTGAGTTTTAACAAATATATTGCATGTAAGGTTCTGTTTTGAAATATGACCGAAAAGATTTCCTTGGCTTTTAACAATTTTGTTATATGCGCAAATTTTGTCT
>NW_019211602.1:0-1533 GCF_002443255.2 Varroa destructor | reverse complement strand
ACGTTTTAACTTCTTTATATGTGGAAATGTTGTCCTAAAGCATGGCCAAAAAAAAATGTTTGTTTTAACCACCTCTTTGTATCTTCCTGAAACTTAGCTAGAGAATACTGGTTTAAGTTTTAACAGCTTTTCTGTATGAGGAAACTCTATTTTGAGACTTGACCAACGAGAACTTGGGCTTTAGCAAATATATTGCATGTAAGATTCTGTTTTGAAATATGGCCAAAAAGATTTCCTTGACTTTTAACAATTTTGTTGTATGCGGAAATTTTGTCTGAAACTTGGCTAAAGGAAGCTTGTTTGAGTGTTAACAACTTTTGTTTGTATGAGGAAACTCTGTCCTGAGACTTGGCCAATGGGGGACTTATTTAAGTCTTAACTTCTTCGTATGTGGAAATGTTTTCCTAAAACATGGCCAAAAAAAAACGTTTGCTTTAACCACTTCTTTGTATCTTCATGAAACTTACCTAGAGAACACTGGTTTAAGTTTTAACAGCTTTTCTGTATGAGGAAACTCTATTTTGAGACTTGACCAACGAGAACTTGGGCTTTAGCAAATATATTGCATGTAAGATTCTGTTTTGAAATATGGCCAAAAAGATTTCCTTGACTTTTAACAATTTTGTTGTATGCGGAAACTTTGTCTGAAACTTGGCTAAAGGAAGCTTGTTTGAGTGTTAACAACTTTTGTTTGTATGAAGAAACTCTGTCCTGAGACTTGGCCAATGGGAGACTTATTTAAATTTTAACTTCTTCGTATGTGGAAATGTTGTCCTAAAACATGGCTAAAAAAAAACGTTTGCTTTAACCACTTCTTTGTATCTTCATGAAACTTACCTAGAGAACACTGGTTTAAGTTTTAACAACTTTTCTGTGTGAAAGAACTCTATCCTGAGACTTCACCAACGAGAACTTGGGTTTTAGCAAATATATTGTATGTAAGGTTCTGTATTGAAATATGGCCAAAAAGATTTCCTTGATGTTTAACAATTTTGTTGTAAGCGGAAATTTTGTCTGAAACTTGGCTAAAGGAAGCTTGTTTGAGTGTTAACAACTTTTGTTCGTATGAGGAAACTCTGTCCTGAGACTTGGCCAATGGGGAACTTATTTAAGTTTTAACTTCTTTGTATGTGGAAATGTTGTCCTAAAACATGGCCAAAAAAACACGTTTGTTTTAACCACTTCTTTGTATCTTCCTGAAACTTAGCTAGAGAATACTTGTTTAAGTTTTAACAGCTTTTCTGTATGAGGAAACTCTATTTTGAGACTTGACCAACGAGAACTTGGGTTTTAGCAAATATATTGCATGTAAGATTCTGTTTTAAAATATGGCCAAAAAGATTTCCTTGACTTTTAACAATTTTGTTGTATGCGGAAATTTTGTCTGAAACTTGGCTAACGGAAGCTTGTTTGAGTGTTAACAACTTTTGTTTGTATGAAGAAACTCTGTCCTGAGACTTGGCCAGTGGGGGACTTATTTAAATTTTAACTTCTTTGTATGTGGAAATGTTGTCCTAAAACATGGCCAAAAAG
>NW_019211601.1:0-4647 GCF_002443255.2 Varroa destructor | reverse complement strand
AAAAAAAAAACGTTTGTTTTAGCCACTTCTTTGTATCTTCATGAAACTTAGCTAGAGAACACTGGTTTAAATTTTAACAACTTTTCTGTGTGAGGGAACTCTATCCTGAGACTTAACCGACGAGAACTTGGGTTTTAGCAAATATATTGCCTGTAAGATTCTGTTTTGAAATATGGCCAAAAAGATCTCCTTGACTTTTAATAATTTTGTTGTATGCGGAAATTTTGTCTGAAACTTGGCTAAAGGAAGCTTGTTTGACTGTTAACAACTTTTATTTGTATGAGGAAACTGTCCTGAGACTTGGCCAATGGGGAACTAAGTTAAGTTTTAACTTCTTTGTATGTGGAAATGTTGTCCTAAAGCATGGCCAAAAAAAAACGTTTGTTTTAACTACTTCTTTGTATCTTCCTGAAACTTAGGTAGAGAACACTTGTTTAAGTTTTAACAACTATTCTGTGTGAGGGAACTCTATCCTGAGACTTAGCCAACGAGAACTTGGGTTTTAGCAAATATATTGCCTGTAAGATTCTGTTTTGAAATATGGCCAAAAAGATTTCCTTGACTTTTAATAATTTTGTTGTATGCGGAAATTTTGTCTGAAACTTGGCTAAAGGAAGCTTGTTTGAGTGTTAACAACTTTTATTTGTATGAGGAAACTCTGTCCTGAGACATGGCCAATGGAGGACTTAGTTAAGTTTTAACTACTTTGTATGTGGGAATGTTGTCCTAAAGCATGGCCAAAAAAAAAACGTTTGTTTTAACTACTTCTTTGTATCTTCCTGAAACTTAGGTAGAGAACACTTGTTTAAATTTTAACAACTTTTCTGTATGAGGAAACTCTATCTTGAGACTTGACCAACGAGAACTTGGGTTTTAGCAAATATATTGCATGTAAGGTTCTGTATTGAAATATGGCCAAAAAGATTTCCTTGATGTTTAACAATTTTGTTGTATGCGGAAATTTTGTCTGAAACTTGGCTAACAGAAGCTTGTTTGAGTGTTAAAAACTTTTGTTTGTATGAGGAAACTCTGTCCTGAGACATGGCCAGTGGGGGACTTATTTAAGTTTTAACTGCTTTGTATGTGGAAATGTTGTCCTAAAACATGGCCAAAAAAAACGGTTGTTTTAACCACTTCTTTGTATCTTCCTGAAACTTAGCTAGAGAATAGTTGTTTAAGTTTTAACAGCTTTTCTGTATGAGGAAACTCTATTTTAAGACTTGACCAACGAGAACTTGGGTTTTAACAAATATATTGCATGTAAGGTTCTGTATTGAAACATGACCAAAGAGGTTTCCTTGACTTTTAATAATTTTGTTGTATGCGGAAATTTTGTCTGAAACTTGGCTAAAGGAAGCTTGTTTGACTGTTAACAACTTTTATTTGTATGAGGAAACTGTCCTGAGACTTGGCCAATGGGGAACTAAGTTAAGTTTTAACTTCTTTGTATGTGGAAATGTTGTCCTAAAGCATGGCCAAAAAAAAACGTTTGTTTTAACCACTTCTTTGTATCTTCCTGAAACTTAGCTAGAGAATACTTGTTGATAAGTTTTAACAACTTTTCTGTGTGAGGGAACTCTATCCTGAGACTTGACCAACGAGAACTTGGGTTTTAGCAAATATATTGCCTGTAAGATTCTGTTTTGAAATATGGCCAAAAAGATTTCCTTGACTTTTAATAATTTTGTTGTATGCGGAAATTTTGTCTGAAACTTGGCTAAAGGAAGCTTGTTTGAGTGTTAACAACTTTTAGTTTGTATGAGGAAACTCTGTCCTGAGACTTGGCCAATGGGGGACTTATTTAAGTTTTAACTTCTTTGTATGTGGAAATGTTGTCCTAAAACATGGCCAAGAAAAAAACGTTTGTTTTAACCACTTCTTTGTATCTTCCTGAAACTTAGCTAGAGAACATCTGTTTAAGTTTTAACAACTTTTCTGTGTGAGGGAACTCTATCCTGAGACTTGGCCAACGAGAACTTCTTTAGTTTTAACAAATATATTGCATGTAAGGTTCTGTTTTGAAATATGACCAAAAAGATTTCCCTTGACTTTTAACAATTTTGTTGTATGCGGTCAATTTTGTCTGAAACTTGGCTAAAGGAAGCTTGTTTGAGTGTTAACAACTTTTGTTTGTATGAGGAAACTCTGTTCTAGACTTGGTTCCAATGGGGGATTATATAAGTTTTAACTTCTTTGTATGTGGAATGTTGTCCTAAAACATGGCCAGAAAAAAACGTTTGTTTTAACCACTTCTTTGTATTTCCTGAAACTTAGCTAGAGAATACTTGTTTAAGTTTTAACAGCTTTTCTGTATGAGGAAACTCTTTTTGAGACTTGACCAACGAGAACTTGGGTTTTAGCAAATATATTACGTTAAGATTCTGTTTTGAAGTATGGCCAAAACGATTTCCTTGACTTTTAACAATTTTGTTGTAAGCGGAAATTTTGTCTGAAACTTGGCTAAAGGAAGCTTGTTTGAGCGTTAACAACTTTTGTTTGTATGAGGAAACTCTGTCCTGAGACTTGGCCAATGGGGGACTTATTTAAGTTTTAACTTCTTTATATGTGGAAATGTTGTCCTAAAGTATGGCCAAAAAAAACGTTTGTTTTAACCACTTTTTTGTATCTTCCTGAAACTTAGCTAGAGAATACTTGTCTAAGTTTTAACAGCTTTTCTGTATGAGGAAACTCTATTTTGAGACTTGACGAACGAGAACTTGGGTTTTACCAAATATATTCCGTTAAGGTTCTGTTTTGAAATATGGCCAAAAAAGGTTTCCTTGACTTTTAACAATTTTGTTGTAAGCGGAAATTTTGTCTGAAACTTGGCTAAAGGAAGCTTGTTTGACGTGTTAACAGACTTCTTGTTTATATGAGGAAACTGTCCTGAGACTTGGCCAATGGGGGACTTATTTAAGTTTTAACTTTCTTGTATGTGGAAATGTTGTCCTAAAAGATGGCCAAAAAAAAACGTTTGTTTTAACCACTTCTTTGTATCTTCCTGAACCTTAGCTAGAGAACACTTGTTTAAGTTTTAACAACTTTTCTGTGTGAGGAAACTCTATCCTGAGACTTGGCCAACGAGAACTTCTTTGAGTTTTAATAAATATATTGCATGTAAGATTCGGTTTTGAAATATGACCAAATCGATTTCCCTGACTTTTAACAATTTTGTTGTATGCGGTCATTTTGCCTGAAACTTGGCTAAAGGAAGCTTGTTTGAGTGTTAACAACTTTTGTTCGTATGAGAACACTCTGTTCTGAGACTTGGCCAATGGGGGACTTATTTAAGTTTTAACTTCTTTATATGTAGAAATGTTGTCCTAAAACATGGCCAAAAAAAACGGTTGTTTTAACCACTTCTTTGTATCTTCCTGAAACTTCGCTAGAGAACACCTGTTTAAGTTTTAACAAATATATTGCATGTAAGATTCTGTTTGTAATATGGCCAAAAAGATTTTCTTGACTTTTAACAATTTTGTTGTATGCGGAAATTTTGTCTGAAACTTGGCTAAAGGAAGCTTGTTTGAGTGTTAACAACTTTTGTTTGTTGAGGAACTCTGTCTGAGACTTGGCAATGGGGGACTTATTAAGTTTTAACTTCTTTGTATGTGGAAATGTTGTCCTAAAACATGGCCAGAAAAAAACGTTTGTTTTAACCACTTCTTTGTATCTTCCTGAAACTTAGCTAGAGAATACTTGTTTAAGTTTTAACAACTTTTCTGTGTGAGGAAACTCTATACTGAGACTTGACCAACGAGAACTTGAGTTTTAGCAAATATATTGACATGTAAGATTCTGTTTTGAATATGGCCAAAAAGATTTCCTTGACTTTTAAAATTTTGTTGTATGCGGAAATTTTGTCTGAAACTTGGCTCAAAGGAAGCTTGTTTGATGTTAACAGCTTTTTTTGTATGAGGAAACTCTGTCCTGAGACTTGGCCAATGGGGGACTTATTTAAGTTTTAACTTCTTTGTATGTGGAAATGTTGTCCTAAAACATGGCCAGAAAAAAACGTTTGTTTTAACCACTTCTTTGTATCTTCCTGAAACTTAGCTAGAGAACATCTGTTTAAGTTTTAACAACTTTTCTGTGTGAGGGAACTCTATCCTGAGACTTGGCCAACGAGAACTTCTTTGAGTTTTAACAAATATATTGCATGTAAGGTTCTGTTTTGAAATATGACCAAAAAGATTTCCCTGACTTTTAACAATTTTGTTGTATGCGGTCATTTTGTCTGAAACTTGGCTAAAGGAAGACTTGTTTGAGTGTTAACAACTTTTGTTTGTATGAGGAAACTCTGTTCTGAGACTTGGTTAATGGGGGATTTATATAAGTTTTAACTTCTTTGTATGTGGAATTGTTGTCCTAAAACATGGCCAGAAAAAACGTTTGTTTTAACCACTTCTTTGTATTTTCCTGAAACTTAGCTAGAGAATACTTGTTTAAGTTTTAACAGCTTTTCTGTATGAGGAAACTCTGATTTTGAGACTTGGACCAACGAGAACTTGGGTTTTAGCAAATATATTACGTTAAGATTCTGTTTTGAAGTATGGCCAAAACGATTTCCTTGACTTTTAACAATTTTGTTGTAAGCGGAAATTTTGTCTGAAACTTGGCTAAAGGAAGCTTGTTTGAGTGTTAACA
>NW_019211600.1:0-1234 GCF_002443255.2 Varroa destructor | reverse complement strand
ATTGTTTTTCCTAAAACATGGCCAGAAAGAGGTTTAAGTTTTAACCATTTTTTTGTATGTGGGACTTCTGTCCTGGAACTTAACTAGAGAACACTTGTTTAAGTTTTAACAACTTTTTTTTGTACGAGGAAACTCTGTTCTGAGACTTGGCCAATGGGGGACTTCTTTGAGTTTTAACAAATATACTGCATGTATGATTCTTTTTTGAAATATGGCCAAGATTTCCTTGAGTTTTAACCAATTTTTTGCAGGTGGGATTTCTGTCCTGAAACTTAGCTAGAGAACACTTGTTTAAGTTTTAACAACTCTTTTGTATGAGAAAACTCTGTTCTGAGACTTGACTGGTGGGGGACTTCTTTGGGTTTTAACAACCTCTTTGTATGTCATAATGTTTTTCTAAAACATGGCCAGAAAGGAAGTTTAAGTTTTAACCAATTTTTTGCAGGTGGGATTTCTGTCCTGGAACTTAACTAGAGAACACTTGTTTAAGTTTTAACAACTCTTTTGTATGAGGAAACTCTGTTCTGAGATTTGGCCGACGAGAACTTGTTTGGGTTTTAACAACCTCTTTGTATGTGTAATGTTTTCCTAGAACATGGCCAGAAAAGAGGTTTAAGTTTTAACCACTTTTTTGTATGTGGAACTTCTGTCCTGAAACTTAGCTAGACAACACTTTTTTGTTTTAACAACTCTTTTGTATGAGGAAACTCTGTTCTGAGACTTGGCCTATGGGGGACTTCTTTGAGTTTTAACAACCTCTTTGTATGTCGCAATGTTTTCCTAAAACATGGCCAGAAAGGAGGTTTAAGTTTTAACCATTTTTTTGTACATGGAACTTCTGTCCTGAACTTAACCAGAGAACACTTGTTTAAGTTTTAACAACTTTTTTTTTGTACGAGAAAACTCCGTTCTGAGACTTGGCCAATGGGGGACTTCTTTGAGTTTTAACAAATATACTGCATGTATGATTCTGTTTTGAAATATGGCTAAGATTTCCTTGAGTTTTAACCAATTTTTTGCAGGTGGGATTTCTGTCCTGGAACTTAACTAGAGAACACTTGTTTAAGTTTTAACAACTTTTTTTTGTACGAGGAAACTCTCTTCTGAGACTTGGCCAATGGGGGACTTCTTTGAGTTTTAACAACCTCTTTGTATGTGGTATTGTTTTCCTAAAACATGGCCAGAAAAGAGGTTGTTTTAACCAATTTTTTGCAGGTGGGATTTCTATCCTGAA
>NW_019211599.1:0-2268 GCF_002443255.2 Varroa destructor | reverse complement strand
CCTGAGACTTCTTTGAGTTTTAGCAAATATATTGCATCTAAGATTCTGTTTTGAAATATGGCCAAAAATATTTCCTTGACTTTCAACAATTTTGTTGTAGGCGGAAGTTTTGTTCTGAAACTTAGATAAAGGAAGCTTGTTTGAGTGTTAACAACTTTTTGTATGAGGAAACTCTGTTCTGAGACTTGGCCAATGGGGGACTTATTTGAGTTTTACCAACTTCTTTGTATGTGGTAATGTTGTCCTGAAACATGGCCAGAAAAAAAACATTTGTTTTAACCACGTCTTTATATCTTCCTGAAACTTAGCTAGAGAAGACCTGTTTAGGTTTTAACAACTTTTCCGTGTCTGGGAGCTCTGTCCTGAGGCATGGTCAACGAGAAGTTGTTTGGGTTTTAACGAATATATTGCATGTAAGATCCTGTTTTGAAACATGGCCAAAAAAATTTCCTTGACTTCCAGCAATTTTGTTGTAGGCAGAAATTTTGTCCTGAAACTTAGATAAATAAAGCTTGTTTGAGTATTAACAACTTTTTTGTTTGAGGAAACTCTGTTCTGAGATTTAGCCAATGGGGAACTTATTTGAGTTTTAACAACTTCTTTTTATGTGAAAATGTTGTCCTAAAACATGGCCAGAAAAAACGTTTGTTTTAACCATTTCTTTGTATCTTCCTGAAACTTAGTTAGAGAATACTTGTTTAGGTCTTAACAACTTTTCTATGTGAGCGAGCTCCATCCTGAAACTTCTTTAAGTTTTAGCAGATATATTGCACGTAAGATTCTGTTTTGAAATATGGCCAAAAAGATTTCCTTGACTTTGAACAATTTTGTTGTAGGCGGAAGTTTTGTTCTGAAACTTAGATAAAGGAAGCTTGTTTGAGTGTTAACAACTTTTTTGTATGAGGAAACTCTGTTCTGAGACTTGGCCAATGGGGGACTTATTTGAGTTTTACCAACTTCTTTGTATGTGGTAATGTTGTTCCGAAACATGGCCAGAAAAAAAAAGCTTGTTTCAACCACTTCTTTGTATCTTCCTGACACTTAGCTAAAAAACACTTGCTTAAGTTTTAACAACTTTTCTGTGTAAAGGAGCTCCATCCTGAGACTTCTTTGAGTTTTAGCAAATATATTGCATGTAAGATTCTGTTTTGTAATATGGCCAAAAAGATTTCCTTGACTTTGAACAATTTTGTTGTAGGTGGAAATTTTGTCCTGAAACTTAGATAAAGGAACCTTGTTTGAGCGTTAACAACTTTTTATATGAGGAAACTCTGTTCTGAGACTTGGCCAATAGGGGACTTATTTGAGTTTTACCAACTTCTTTGTATGTGGTAATATTGTCCTAAAACATGGCCAGAAAAAAACGTTTGTTTTAACCACGTCTTTATATCTTCCTGAAACTTAGCTAGAGAACACTTGTTTATGTTTTAACAACTTTTCTGTGTGAGGGAGCTCCATCCTGAGACTTCTTTGAGTTTTAGCAAATATATTGCATGTAAGATTCTGTTTTGTAATATGGCCAAAAAGATTTCCTTGACTTTCAACAATTTTGTTGTAGGTGGAAATTTTGTCCTGAAACTTAGATAAAGGAACCTTGTTTGAGCGTTAACAACTTTTTGTATGAGGAAACTCTGTTCTGAGACTTGGCCAATGGGGGACTTATTTGAGTTTTACCAACTTCTTTGTATGTGGTAATGTTGTCCTAAAACATGGCCAGAAAAAAACGTTTGTTTTAACCACTTCTTTGTATCTTCCTGAAACTTAGCTAGAGAATACTTGTTTAAGTTTTAACAGCTTTTCTGTATGAGGAAACTCTATTTTGAGACTTGGCCAACGAGAACTTGGGTTTTCGCAAATATATTACACGTAAGGTTCTGTTTTGAAACATGACCAAAAAGATTTCCTTGACTTTTAACAATTTTGTTGTATACGGAAATTCTGTCTGAAACTTGGCTAAAGTAAGCTTGTTTGAGTGTTAACAACTTTTTTTTGTATGAGGAAACTCTGTCCTGAGACTTGACCAATGGGAGACTTATTTAAGTTTTAACTTCTTTCAATGTGGAAATGTTATCCTAAAACATGGCCAGAAAAAAATGTTTGTTTTAACCACTTCTATCTTCTTGAAACTTAGCTAGAGAATACCTGTTTAAGTTTTAACAGCTGTTCCGTATGAGGAAACTCTATTTTGAGACTTGACCAACGAGAACTTGGGTCTTAGCAAATATATTGCATGTAAGGTTCTGTATTGAAATATGACTAAAGAGATTT
>NW_019211598.1:0-1607 GCF_002443255.2 Varroa destructor | reverse complement strand
GGAGAACACTTCTTTAAGTTTTAACAACTTTTCTGTGTGAGGGAACTCTATCCTGAGACTTGACCAACGAGAACTTGGGTTTTAGCAAATATATTGCATGTAAGGTTCTGTATTGAAATATGGCCAAAAAGATTTCCTTGATGTTTAACAATTTTGTTGTAAGCGGAAATTTTGTCTGAAACTTGGCTAACGGAAGCTTGTTTGGGTGTTAACAACTTTTGTTTGTATGAGGAAACTCTGTCCTGAGACTTGGCCAGTGGGGGACTTATTTAAATTTTAACTTCTTTGTATGCGGAAATGTTGTCCTAAAACATGGCCAAAAAAAAACGTTTGTTTTAACCACTTCTTTGTATCTTCATGAAACTTAGGTAGAGAACACTTCTTTAAGTTTTAACAACTTTTCTGTGTGAGGGAACTCTATTCTGAGACTTGACCAACGAGAACTTGGGTTTTAGCAAATATATCGCCTGTAAGATTCTGTTTTGAAATATGGCCAAAAAGATTTCCTTGACTTCTAACAATTTTGTTGTATGCGGAAATTTTGTCTGAAACTTGGCTAACGGAAGCTTGTTTGAGTGTTAACAACTTTTGTTTGTATGAGGAAACTCTGTCCTGAGACTTGGCCAATGGGGGACTTATTTAAGTTTTAACTTGTTTGTATGTGGAAATGTTGTCCTAAAACATGGCCAAAAAAAAACGTTTGTTTTAACCACTTCTTTGTATACTCCTGAAACTTAGCTAGAGAACACTTGTTTAAGTTTTAACAACTTTTCTGTGTGAGGGAACTCTATCCTGAGACTTGCCCAACGAGAACTTGGGTTTTAGCAAATATATTACATGTAAGATTCTGTTTGTAATATAGCCAAAAAGATTTCCTTGGCTTTTAACAATTTTGTTGTATGCGGAAATTTTTTCTGAAACTTGGCTAACGGAAGCTTGTTTGAGTGTTAACAACTTTTGTTTGTATGAGGAAACTCTGTTCTGAAACTTGGCCAATGGGGGACTTATATAAGTTTTAACTTCTTTGTATGTGGAAATGTTGTCCTAAAACATGGTCAGAAAAAAACGTTTGTTTTAGTCACTTATTTGTATACTCCTGAAACTTAGCTAGAGAACACTTGTTTAAGTTTTAACAACTTTTCTGTGTGAGGGAACTCTATCCTGAGACTTGCCCAACGAGAACTTGGGTTTTAGCAAATATATTACATGTAAGATTCTGTTTGTAATATAGCCAAAAAGATTTCCTTGGCTTTTAACAATTTTGTTGTATGCGGAAATTTTTTCTGAAACTTGGCTAACGGAAGCTTGTTTGAGTGTTAACAACTTTTGTTTGTATGAGGAAGCTCTGTTCTGAGACTGGCCAATGGGGGACTTATTTAAGTTTTAGCAACTTCTTTGTATGTGGAAATGTTGTCCTAAAACATGACCAGAAAAAATGTTTGTTTTAACCACTTCTTTGTATCTTCTTGAAACTTAGCTAGAGAATACTTGTTTAAATTTTAACAACTTTTCTATGTGAGGGAACTTTATCCTGAGATTTGGCCAACGAGAACTTCTTTGAGTTTTAACAAATATACTGCATGTAAGATTCTATTTTGAAATATTGC
>NW_019211597.1:0-2230 GCF_002443255.2 Varroa destructor | reverse complement strand
CTCGTTGGCCAAGTCTCAGGATAGAGTTCCCTCGCACAGAAAAGTTGTTAAAACTTAAACACAAGTGCTCTCTAGCTAAGTTTCAGAAAGATACAAAGAAGTAGTTAAAACACACGTTTTCTTCTGGCCATGTTTTGGGACAACATTTCCACATACAAAGAAGTTGTTACAGCTGAAATAAGTCCCCCATTGGCCAGGTCTCAGAATATAGTTTCCTCATACAAAAAAGTTGTTAACACTCAAACAAGTTTTTTTAGCTAAGTTCCAGGACCAAATTTCCGCTTACAACAAAATTGTTAAAAGTCAAGGAAATCTTTTTGGTCATATTTCAAAACAAAATCTTACATGCAATATATTTGCTAAAACTCAAGTTATCGTTGGTCAAGCCTCAGGATAGAGTGGCCTCATACAGAAAAGTTGTTAAAACTTGAACAAGTATTCTGTAGCTAAGTTTCAGGAAGATACAAAGAAGTGGTTCAAACAAACGTTTTTTCTCGCCATGTTTTAGGACAACATTTCCACATACAAAGAAGTTGTTAAAACTCATATAGCTCCCCCATTGGCCAAGTCTCAGGATAGAGTTTCCTCGTACAAATAAAAGTTGTTAACACTCAAACAAGCTTCCTTTAGCCAAGTTTCAGACAAAATTTCCGCATACAACAAAATTATTAAAAGTCAAGGAAACCTCTTTGGTCATGTTTCAATACGGAACCTTACATGCAATATATTTGCTAAAACCCAAGTTCTCGTTGGTCAAGTCTCAGTATAGAGTTCCCTCACACAGAAAAGTTGTTAAAACTTAAACCAGTGTTCTCTAGCTAAGTTTCATGAAGATACAAAGAAGTGGTTAAAACAAACGTTTTTTTTGGCCATGTTTTAGGACAATATTTCCACATACAAAGAAGTTAAAATCTAAATAAGTTCCCCACTGGCCAAGTCTCAGGACAGAGTTTCCTCATACAAACAAAAGTTGTTAACACTCAAACAAGCTTCCGTTAGCCAAGTTTCAGACAAAATTTCCGCATACAACAAAATTGTTAAAAGTCAAGGAAATCTTTTTGGCCATATTTTAAAACAGAACCTTACTTGTAATATATTTGTTAAAACTCAAAGAAGTTCTCGTTGGCCAAGTCTCAGGATAGAGTTCCCTCACACAGAAAAGTTGTTAAAACTTAAAGAAGCGTTCTCTACCTAAGTTTCAGGAAGATACAAAGAAGTGGTTAGAACAAACGTTTTTTTGACCATGTTTTAGGACAACATTTCCACATACAAAGAAATTAAAACTTAAATAAGTCCCCCATTGGTCATGTCTCAGAACAGAGTTTCCTCATAGAAACAAAAGTTGTTAACACCCAAACAAGCTTCCTTTAGCCAAGTTTCAGACAAAATTTCCGCATACAACAAAATTGTTAAAAGTCAAGGAAATCTTTTTGGTCATATTTCAAAACAGAACCTTACATGTAATATATTTGTTAAAACTCAAAGAAGTTTTCGTTGGCCAAGTCTCAGGATAGAGTTCCCCCACACAGAAAAATTGTTAAAACTTAAAGAAGTGTTCTCTACCTAAGTTTCACGAAGATACAAAGAAGTGGTTAGAACAAACGTTTTTTTTGGCCATGTTTTGGGATAACATTTCCACATACAAAGAAATTAAAACTTAAATAAGTCCCCCATTGGCCATGTCTCAGAACAGAGTTTCCTCATACAAACAAAAGTTGTTAACACTCAAACAAGCTTCCTTTAGCCAAGTTTCAGACAAAATTTTCGCATACAACAAAATTATTAAAAGTCAAGGAAACCTCTTTGGTCATGTTTCAATACAGAACCTTACATGCAATATATTTGCTAAAACCCAAGTTCTCGTTGGTCAAGTCTCAGGATAGAGTTCTTTCACACAGAAAAGTTGTTACAACTTAAACCAGTGTTCCCTAGCTAAGTTTCATGAAGATACAAAGAAGTGGTTAAAACAAACGTTTTTTTTTGGCTATGTTTTAGGACAACATTTCCACATACAAAGAAGTTAAAACTTATATAAGTCCCCCATTGGTCAAGTCTTAGAACAGAGTGTCCTCATACAAACAAGAGTTGTTAACACCCATACAAGCTTCCTTTAGCCAAATTTCGCACAAAATTTCCGCATACAACAAAATTGTTAAAACTCAAGGAAATCTTTTTGGCCATATTTTAAAACAGAATCTTACATGCAAAATATTTGCTAAAACCCAAGTTC
>NW_019211596.1:0-1320 GCF_002443255.2 Varroa destructor | reverse complement strand
ATAAGTCCCCCACTGGCCAAGTCTCAGGACAGAGTTTCCTCATACAAACAAAAGTTGTTAACACTCAAACAAGCTTCCGTTAGCCAAGTTTCAGACAAAATTTCCGCATACAACAAAATTGTTAAAAGTCAAGGAAATCTTTTTGGCCATATTTCAAAACAGAATCTTACATGCAATATATTTGCTAAAACCCAAGTTCTCGTTGGTCAAGTCTCAGGATAGAGTTCCCTCACACAGAAAAGCTGTTAAAACTTAAAGAAGTGTTCTCTAGCTAAGTTTCAGGAAGATACAAAGAAGTGGTTAGAACAAACGTTTTTTTTGGCCATGTTTTAGGACAACATTTCCACATACAAAGAAGTTAAAACTTAAATAAGTCCCCCATTGGCCAAGTCTCAGGACAGAGTTTCCTCATACAAACAAAAGTTGTTAACACTCAAACAAGCTTCCTTTAGCCAAGTTTCAGACAAAATTTCCGCATACAACAAAATTATTAAAAGTCAAGGAAATCTTTTTGGTCATGTTTCAATACAGAACCTTACATGCAATATATTTGCTAAAACCCAAGTTCTCGTTGGTCAAGTCTCAGGATAGAGTTCCCTCACACAGAAAAGTTGTTAAAACCTAAACCAGTGTTCTCTAGCTAAGTTTCATGAAGATATAAAGAAGTAGTTAAAACAAACGTTTTTTTTGGCTATGTTTTAGGACAACATTTCCGCATACAAAGAAGTTAAAATTTAAATAAGTCCCCCACTGGCCAAGTCTCAGGACAGAGTTTCCTCATACAAACAAAAGTTGTTAACACTCAAACAAGCTTCTTTTAGCCAAGTTTCAGACAAAATTTCCGCATACAACAAAATTATTAAAAGTCAAGGAAACCTCCTTGGTCATGTTTCAATACAGAACCTTACATGCAATATATTTGCTAAAACCCAAGTTCTCGTTGGTCAAGTCTCAGGATAGAGTTCCCTCACACAGAAAAGTTGTTAAAACCTAAACCAGTGTTCTCTAGCTAAGTTTCATGAAGATACAAAGAAGTGGTTAAAACAAACGTTTTTTTGTGGCCATGTTTTAGGACAACATTTCCACATACAAAGAAGTTAAAATTTAAATAAGTCCCCCACTGGCCAAGTCTCAGGACAGAGTTTCCTCATACAAACAAAAGTTGTTAACACTCAAATAAGCTTCCTTTAGCCAAGTTTCAGACAAAATTTCCGCATACAACAAAATTGTTAAAAGTCAAGGAAATCTTTTTGGTCATGTTTCAATACAGAACCTTACATGTAATATATTTGTTAAAACTCAAAGAAGTTCTCGTTGGCC
>NW_019211595.1:0-2592 GCF_002443255.2 Varroa destructor | reverse complement strand
TCTTTTTGGCCATATTTCAAAAGAGAACCTTACATGCAATATATTTGTTAAGCTCAAAGAAGTTCTCGTTGGCCAAGTCTCAGGATAGAGTTCTCTCACACAGAAAAGTTGTTAAAACTTAAACAAGTATTCTTTAGCTAAGTTTCAGGATAGAAGCTCCACATACAAAGAAGTGGTTAAAACAAACGTTTTTTTTTCTGGCCATGTTTTAGGACAACATTTCCACATGCAAAAAAGTTGTTAAAACTCAAATAAGTCCCCCATTGGCCAAGTCTCAGAACAGAGTTTCCTCATACAAAAAAAAGTTGCTAACACTCAAACAAGCTTCCTCTAACTAAGTTTCAGGACAAAATTTCCTCTTACAACGAAATTGTTAAAAGTCAAGGAAATCTTTTTGGCCATATTTCAAAAGAGAACCTTACATGCAATATATTTGTTAAGCTCAAAGAAGTTCTCGTTGGCCAAGTCTCAGGATAGAGTTCTCTCACACAGAAAAGTTGTTAAAACTTAAACAAGTATTCTTTAGCTAAGTTTCAGGATAGAAGCTCCACATACAAAGAAGTGGTTAAAACAAACGTTTTTTTTTCTGGCCATGTTTTAGGACAACATTTCCACATGCAAAGAAGTTGTTAAAGCTCAAATAAGTCCCCCATTGGCCAAGTCTCAGAACAGAGTTTCCTCATACAAAAAGAAGTTGCTAACACTCAAACAAGCTTCCTCTAGCCAAGTTTCAGGACAGAATTTCCGCATACAACAAAATTGTTAAAAGTCAAAGAAATCTCTTTAGCCATATTTCAAAACAGAACCTTACATTCATTATATTTGTTAAAACTCAAAGAAGTTCTCATTGACCAAGTCCCAGGATAGAGTTCCCTCACACAGAAAAGTTGTTAAAACTTAAACACAAGTGCTCTCTAGCTAAGTTCCGGGACAGAAGTCCCACATACAAAGAAGTGGTTAAAACAAAGTTTTTTTTTCTGGCCATGTTTTAGGACAACATTTCCACATGCAAAAAAGTTGTTAAAACTCAAATAAGTCCCCCATTGGCCAAGTCTCAGAACAGAGTTTCCTCGTACAAAAAAAAGTTGCTAACACTCAAACAAGCTTCCTCTAACTAAGTTTCAGGACAAAATTTCCTCTTACAACGAAATTATTAAAAGTCAAGGAAATCTTTTTGGCCATATTTCAAAAGAGAACCTTACATGCAATATATTTGTTAAGCTCAAAGAAATTCTCGTTGGCCAAGTCTCAGGATAGAGTTCTCTCACACAGAAAAGTTGTTAAAACTTAAAGAAGTATTCTTTAGCTAAGTTTCAGAATAGAAGCTCCACATACAAAGAAGTGGTTAAAACAAACGTTTTTTTTTTCTGGCCATGTTTTAGGACAACATTTCCACATGCAAAGAAGTTGTTAAAGCTCAAATAAGTCCCCCATTGGCCAAGTCTCAGGACAGAGTTTCCTCATACAAAAAGAAGTTGCTAACACTCAAACAAGCTTCCTCTAGCCAAGTTTCAGGACAGAATTTCCGCATACAACAAAATTGTTAAAAGTCAAGGAAATCTTTTTGGCCGTATTTCAAAAGAGAACCTTACATGCAATATATTTGTTAAGCTCAAAGAAGTTCTCGTTGGCCAAGTCTCAGGATAGAGTTCCCTCACACAGAAAAGTTGATAAAACTTAAACACGAGTGCTCTCTAGCTAAGTTTCAGGAAGATATGAAGACGTGGTTAAAACAAACATTTTTTTCTGGCCATGTTTTAGGACAACATTTTCACATAAAAAGAAGTTGTTAAAACTCAAATAAGTCCCCCATCGGCTAAATCTCAGAACAGAGTTTCCTCAAACAAAAAAGTTGTTAACGCTCAAACAAGCTTCCTTTATCTAAGTTTCAGGACAAAATTTCCATCTACAACAAAATTGTTCAAAGTTAAGGAAGTCTTTTTGGCCATATTACAAAATAGAATCTTACATGCAATATATTTGCTAAAACTCAAAGAAGTCTCAGGATGGAGCTCCCTCACACAGAAAAGTTGTTAAAACTTACGCAAGTTTTTTTCTAGCTAAGTGTCAGGAAGATACAAAGAAGTGGTTGAAACAAGCGTTTTTTTCTGGCCATGTTTTAGGACAACATTACCACATACAAAGAAGTTGGTAAAACTCAAATAAGTCCCCCATTGGCCAAGTCTCAGAAGAGAGTTTCCTTATACAAAAAAGTTGTTAACACTCAAACAAGCTTCCTTTATCTAAGTTCCAGAATAAAACTTCCGCCTACAACAAAATTGTTCAAAGTCAAGGAAATCTTTTTGGCCATCTTACAAAACAGAATCTTACATGCAATATATTTGCCAAAAACTCAAAGAGGTCTCAGGATGGAGCTCCCTCACACAGAAAAGTTGGTAAACTTAAACACGAGTGCTCTCTAGCTAAGTTTCAGGACCGAAGTCCCACATACAAAGAAGTGGTTAAAACAAACGTTTTTTTTTCTGGCCATGTTTTAGGACAACATTTCCACATGCAAAGAAGTTGTTAAAACTCAAATAAGTCCCCCATTGGCCAAGTCTCAGAACAGAGTTTCCTCACACAAAAAAAGTT
>NW_019211594.1:0-1832 GCF_002443255.2 Varroa destructor | reverse complement strand
ACATAAAAAGAAGTTAAAATTTAAATAAGTCCCCCATCGGCCAAGTCTCAGGACAGAGTTTCCTCATACAAACAAAAGTTGTTAACAGTTAAGCAAGCTTCCTTTAGCCAAGTTTCAGACAAAATTGCCGCTTACAACAAAATCGTTAAAAGTCAAGAAAATCTTTTTGGCCATATTACAAACAGAATCTTACATGTAATATATTTGCTAAAACTCAAGTTCTCGTTAGTCAAGTGTCAGTATAGAGTTTCCTCACACAGAGAAGTTGTTAAAACTTAAACAAGTATTCTCTAGCTAAGTTTCAGGGGGATACAAAGAAGTGGTTAAAACAAACATTTTTTCTGGCCATGTTTTAGGACAACATTTCCACCTACAAAGAAGTTGTTAAAACTTAAATAAGTCCCCCATTGGCTAAGTCTCAGAACAGAGTGTCCTCATACAAACAAAAGTTGTTAACGCTCAAACAAACTTCCATTAGCCTAGTTTCAGATAAAATTTTCGCATACAACAAAATTGTTAAAAGTCAAGGAAATCTTTTTGGTCATATTTCAAAACAGAACCTTGCATGCAATACATTTGTTAAAACTCAAAGAAGTTCTCGTTAGTCAAGTCTCAGGACAGAGTTCCCTCACACAGAAAAGTTGTTAAAACTTAAACAAGTATTCTCTAGCTAAGTGTGAGGAAGATACAAAGAAGAGGTTAAAACAAACGTTTTTTGTTGACCATGTTTTAGGACAACATTTCCACATACAAAGAAGTTAACATTTAAATAAGTCCCCCACTAGCCAAGTCTCAGGACAGAGTTTCCTCATACAAACAAAAGTTGTTAACAGTTAAGCAAGCTTCCTTTAGCCAAGTTTCAGACAAAATTGCCGCTTACAACAAAATCGTTAAAAGTAAAGAAAATCTTCTTGGCCATATTACAAACAGAATCTTACATGTAATATATTTGCTAAAACTCAAGTTTTCGTTGGTCAAGTCTCAGTATAGAGTTTCCTCACACAGAAAAGTTGTTAAAACTTAAACAAGTGTTCTCTAGCTAAGTTTCAGGAAGATACAAAGAAGTGGTTAAAACAAACGTTTTCTTTTGGCCATCTTTTAGGACATCATTTCCACATACAAAGAAGTTAAAATTTAAATAAGTCCCCCATCGGCCAAGTCTCAGGACAGAGTTTCCTCATACAAACAAAAGTTGTTAACAGTTAAGCAAGCTTCCTTTAGCCAAGTTTCAGACAAAATTGCCGCTTACAACAAAATCGTTAAAAGTCAAGAAAATCTTTTTGGCCATATTACAAACAGAATCTTACATGTAATATATTTGCTAAAACTCAAGTTCTCGTTAGTCAAAATCTCAGTATAGAGTTTCCTCACACAGAAAAGTTGTTAAAACTTAAACAAGTATTCTCTAGCTAAGTTTCAGGAAGATACAAAGAATTGGTTAAAACAAACATTTTTTCTGGCCATGTTTTTGGACAACATTTCCACATACAAAGAAGTTAAAACTTATATAAGTCCCCCATTGGCCAAGTCTCAGAACAGAGTTTCCTCATACAAACAAAAGTTGTTAACAGTCAAGCAAGCTTCCTTTAGCCAAGTTTCAGACAAAATTGCCGCTTACAACAAAATCGTTCAAAGTCAAGAAAATCTTTTTGACCATATTACAAACAGAATCTTAAATGCAATATATTTGCTAAAGCTCAAAGAAGTCTCAGGATGGAGTTCCCTCACACAGAAAAGTTGTTAAAACTTAAACAAGTGTTCTTTAGCTAAGTTTCAGGAAGATATAAAGAAGTGGTTGAAACAAGCGTTTTTTTCTAGCCATATTTTAGGAC
>NW_019211593.1:0-6721 GCF_002443255.2 Varroa destructor | reverse complement strand
AACAGAGTTCCTCATACAAAAAAAGTTGTTAACACTCAAACAAGCTTCCTTTAGCCAAGTTTCAGGATAAAATTTCCCTTACAACAAATTGTTAAAAGTCAAGGAAATCTTTTTGGCCATATTTCAAAAAGAACCTTACATGAATATATTTGTTAAAACTCAAAGAAGTTCTCGTTGGCAAGTCTCAGATAGAGTTTCCTCATACAGAAAAGTTGTTAAAACTTAAACAAGTTTTCTAGCTAAGTTTGAGGAAGATACAAAGAAGTGGTTAAAACAAACGTTTTTTTTGGCCATGTTTAGGACAACATTTCCACATAAAAGAAGTTAAAACTCTAAATAAGTCTCCCCATTGGCCAAGTCTCAGGACAGAGCTTCCTCTACTACAGAAAAGTTGTTAAAACTTAAACAAGTTTCTCTAGCTAAGTTTCAGGAAGATACAAAGAAGTGGTTAAAACAAACGTTTTTTTGGCCATGTTTTAGGACAACATTTCCACATACAAAGAAGTTAAAACTTAAATAAGTCCCCCATTGGCCAAGTCTCAGAACAGAGTTTCCTCATACAAAAAAAGTTGTTAACACTCAAACAAGCTTCCTTTAGCCAAGTTTCAGGACAAAATTTCCGCTTACAACAAAATTGTTAAAAGTCAGGAAATCTTTTTGGCATATTTCAAAACAGAACCTTACATGATATATTTGTTAAAACTCAAGAAGTTCTCGTTGGCCAAGTCTCAGGATAGAGTTCCCTCACACAGAAAAGTTGTTAAAACTTAACAAGTGTTCTCTAGCTAAGTTTCAGGAAGATACAAGAAGTGGTAAAACAAACGTTTTTTTTTGGCCATGTTTTAGGACAACATTTCCACATACAAAGAAGTTAAAACTTAAATAAGTCCCCCATTGGCCAAGTCTCAGGACAGAGTTTCCTCATACAAACAAAAGTTGTTAACACTCAAACAAGCTTCCTTTAGCCAAGTTTCAGACAAAATTTCCGCATACAACAAAATTGTTAAAAGTCAAGGAAATCTTTTTGGCCATATTTCAAAACAGAACTTACATGCAATATATTTGCTAAAACCCAAGTTCTCGTTGGTCAAGTCTCAGAAATAGAGTTCTCCTCACACAGAAAAGTTGTTAAAACTTAAACAAGTATTCTCTAGCTAAGTTTCAGAGAAGATACAAAGAAGTGGTTAAAACAAACTTTTTTTCTGGCCATGTTTTAGGACAACATTTCCACATACAAAGAAGTTAAAACTTAATAAGTCCCCCATTGGCCAAGTCTCAGGACAGAGTTTCCTCATACAAAAAAAGTTGTTAACACTCAAACAAGCTTCCTTTAGCCAAGTTTCAGACAAAATTTCCGCATACAACAAAATTGTTAAAAGTCAAGGAAATCTTTTTGGCCATATTTCAAAACAGAACTTACATGCAATATATTTGCTAAAACCTCAAGTTCTCGTTGGCAAGTCTCAGATAGAGTTCTCCTCAACAGAAAAGTTGTTAAAACTTAAACAAGTGTTCTCTAGCTAAGTTTCAGGAAGATACAAAGAAGTGGTTAAAACAAACGTTTTTTTTGGCCATGTTTTAGGACAACATTTCCACAAACAAAAGAGTTGCTAAAATAAATAAGTCCCTATTGGTCAAGTCTCGAAATAGAGTTTCCTCATACAGAAAAGTGTTAAACTTAAACAAGTTTCTCTAGCTAAGTTTCAAGAAGATACAAAGAAGTGGTTAAAACAAACTTTTTTCTGGCCATGTTTTAGGACAACATTTCCACATACAAAGAAGTTAAAACTTAAATAAGTCCCCCATTGGCCAAGTCTCAGAACAGAGTTCCTCATACAAACAAAAGTTGTTAACACTCAAACAAGCTTCCTTTAGCCAAGTTTCAGACAAAATTTCCGCATACAACAAAATTGTTAAAAGTCAAGGAAATCTTTTTGGCATATTTCAAAACAGAACCTTACATGAATATATTTGTTAAAACTCAAAGAAGTTCTCGTTGGCCAAGTCTCAGGATAGAGTTCCCTCACACAGAAAAGTTGTTAAAACTTAAACAAGTGTTCTCTAGCTAAGTTTCAGGAAGATACAAAGAAGTGGTTAAAACAAACTTTTTTTTTGGCCATTTTTAGGACAACATTTCCACATACAAAGAAGTTAAAACTTAAATAAGTTCCCCATTGGCCAAGTCTCAGGACAGAGTTTCCTCATACAAACAAAAGTTGTTAACATCAACAAGCTTCCTTTAGCCAAGTTTCAGACAAAATTCCGCTTACAACAAAATGTTAAAAGTCAAGAAATCTTTTTGGCCATATTACAAACAGAACTTACATGCAATATATTTGTAAAACTCAAAGAAGTTCTCGTTGGCAAGTCTCAGATAGAGTTTCCTCAACAGAAAAGTTGTTAAAACTTAAACAAGTGTTCTCTAGCTAAGTTTCAGGAAGATACAAAGAAGTGGTTAAAACAAACGTTTTTTTTGGCCATGTTTTAGGACAACATTTCCACATACAAAGAAGTTAAAACTTAAATAAGTCCCCCATTGGCCAAGTCTCAGGACAGAGTTTCCTCATACAAAAAAAGTTGTTAACACTCAAACAAGCTTCCTTTAGCCAAGTTTCAGGACAAAATTTCCGCTACAACAAAATTGTTAAAAGTCAAGGAAATCTTTTTGGCATATTTCAAAAAGAACCTTACATGAATATATTTGTTAAAACTCAAAGAAGTTCTCGTTGGCCAAGTCTCAGGATAGAGTTCCCTCACACAGAAAAGTTGTTAAAACTTAAACAAGTGTTCTCTAGCTAAGTTTCAGGAAGATACAAAGAAGTGGTTAAAACAAACGTTTTTTTTTGGCCATGTTTTAGGACAACATTTCCACATACAAAGAAGTTAAAACTTAAATAAGTCCCCCATTGGCCAAGTCTCAGGACAGAGTTTCCTCATACAAACAAAAGTTGTTAACACTCAAACAAGCTTCCTTTAGCCAAGTTTCAGACAAAATTCCGCTACAACAAAATGTTAAAAGTCAAGAAATCTTTTTGGCCATATTTAAAACAGAACTTACATGCATAATATATTTGCTAAAACTCAAGTTCTCGTTGGCAAGTCTCAGATAGAGTTTCCTCACACAGAAAAGTTGTTAAAACTTAAACAAGTGTTCTCTAGCTAAGTTTCAGGAAGATACAAAGAAGTGGTTAAAACAAACGTTTTTTTCTGGCCATGTTTTAGGACAACATTTCCACATACAAAGAAGTTAAAACTTAAATAAGTCCCCCATTGGCCAAGTCTCAGGACAGAGTTTCCTCATACAAAAAAAGTTGTAACACTCAAACAAGCTTCCTTTAGCCAAGTTTCAGGACAAAATTTCCGCTACAACAAAATTGTTAAAAGTCAAGGAAATCTTTTTGGCCATATTTCAAAACAGAACCTTACATGCAATATATTTGTTAAAACTCAAAGAAGTTCTCGTTGGCCAAGTCTCAGGATAGAGTTCCCTCACACAGAAAAGTTGTTAAAACTTAAACAAGTGTTCTCTAGGCTAAGTTTCAGGACAGAAGTTCCACATACAAAGAAGTGGTTAAAACAAACGCTTTTTTTCTGGCCATGTTTTAGGACAACATTACCATATACAAAGAAGTTGTTAAAACTCATAATAAGTCCCCCATTGGCCAAGTCTCAGAACAGAGTTTCCTCATACAAAAAAAGTTATTAGCACTCAAACAAGCTTCCTTTAGCTAAGTTTCAGGAGAAAATTTCCACTTACAACAAAGTTGTTCTGAGACTTAGCCAATAGGGGACTTATTTAAGTTTTAACTTCTTTGTATGTGGAAATGTTGTCCTAAAACGTGGCCAAAAAAAAAACGTTTGTTTTAACCACTTCTTTGTATCTTCCTGAAACTTAGCTAGAGAACACTTGTTTAAGTTTTAACAACTTTTCTGTGTGAGGGAACTCTATCCTGAGACTTGGCCAACGAGAACTTCTTTGAGCTTTAACAAATATATTGCATGTAAGGTTCTCTGTTGAAATATGGCCAAAAAGATTTCCTTGACTTTTAACAATTTCATTGTAAGTGGAAATTTTATCCTGAAACTTAGCTAGAGAACACTTGTTTAAGTTTTAACAACTTTTCTGTGTGATGAACCCTATTCTGAGACTTGACCAACGAGAACTTGGGTTTTAGCAAATATATTGCATGTAAAGTTCTGTATTGAAACATGACCAAAGAGGTTTCCTTGACTTTTAATAATTTTGTTGTATGCGGAAATTTTCTCCTGAAACTTAGCTAAAGGAAGCTTGTTTGAGTGCTAATAACTTTTTTTGTATGAGGAAACTCAGTTCTGAGACTTGGCCAATGGGGGACTTATTATGAGTTTTAACAACTTTTTTGTGTATGGTAATGTTGTCCTAAAACATGGCCAGAAAAAAAGCGTTTGTTTTAACCACTTTTTTGTATGTGGAACTTCTGTCCTGAAACTTAGTCAGAGAACACTTGTTTAAGTTTTAACAACTTTTCTGTGTGAGGGAACTCTGTCCTGAGACTTGGCCAACGAGAACTTCTTTGAGCTTTAACAAATATATTGCATGTAAGGTCCTTTTTTGAAATATGGCCAAAAAGATTTCCTTGACTTTTAACAATTTCGTTGTAAGAGGAGATTTTGTCCTGAAACTTAGTTAGAGGAAGCCTGTTTGAGTGTTAGCAACTTTTTTTTTGTATGAAGAAACTCTGTTCTGAGACTTGGCCAATGGGGGACTTATTTGAGTTTTAACAACTCCTTTGTATGTGGAAATGTTGCCCTAAAACATGGCCAGAAAAAAAACGTTTATTTTAACCACTTCTTTGTATGCGGAACTTCTGTCCTGAAACTTAGCTAGAGAACACTTGTTTAAGTTTTAACAACTTTTCTGTGTGAGGAAACTCTATACTGAGACTTGACCAACGAGAACTTGAGTTTTAGCAAATATTTTGCATGTAAGATTCTGTTTTGAAATATGGCCAAGAAGATTTCCTTGACTTTTAACAATTTTGTTGTAAGTGGAAATTTTGTCTGAAACTTGGCTAAAGGAAGCTTGTTTGAGTGTTAACAACTTTTGTTTGTATGAGGACACTCTGTTCTGAGACTTGGCCAATGGGGAACTTATATAAGTTTTAACTTCTTTGTATGTGGAAATGTTGTCCTAAAACATGGCCAAAAAAAAAACGTTTGTTTTAGCCATTTCTTTGTATCTTCCTGAAATTTAGCTAGACAACACCTGTTTAAGTTTTAACAACTTTTCTGTGTGAGGGAACTTTGTCCTGAGACTTGACCAACGAGAACTTGGGTTTTAGCAAATATATTCCGTTAAGATTCTGTTTTGAAATATGGCCAAAAAAGATTTCCTTGACTTTTAACGATTTTGTTGTAAGCGGAAATTTTGTCTGAAACCTGGCTAAAAGAAGCTTGTTTGAGTGTTAACAACTTTAGTTTGTATGAGGACACTCTGTTCTGAGACTTGGCCAATGGGGGACTTATATAAGTTTTAACTTCTTTGTATGTGGAAATGTTGTCCAAAAACATGGCCAGGAAAAATGTTTGTTTTAACCACTTCTTTGTATCTTCCTGAAACTTAGCTAGAGAATACTTGTTTAAGTTTTAACAACTTTTCTGTGTGAGGAAACTCTATACTGAAACTTGACCAACGAGAACTTGAGTTTTAGCAAATATATTACATGTAAGATTCTGTTTGTAATATGGCCAAAAAGATTTTCTTGACTTTTAACTATTTTGTTGTAAGGGGCAATTTTGTTTGAAACTTGGCTAAAGGAAGCTTGTTTGAGTTAACAACTTTTGTTTGTATGCGGAAACTCTGTCCTGAGACTTGGCCAATGGGAGACTTATTTAAGTTTTAACTTCTTTGTATGTGGAAATGTTGTCCTAAAAGATGGCCAAAAGAAAACATTTGTTTTAACCACTTCTTTGTATCTTCCTGAAACTTAGCTAGAGAACACTTGTTTAAGTTTTAACAACTTTTCTGTGTGAGGAAACTCTATACTGAGACTCGACCAACGAGAACTTGAGTTTTAGCAAATATATTACATGTAAGATTCTGTTTGTAATATGGCCAAAAAGATTTTCTTGACTTTTAACGATTTTGTTGTAAGCGGCAATTTTGTCTGCAACTTGGCTAAAGGAAGCTTGCTTGACTGTTAACAACTTTTGTTTGTATGAGGAAACTCTGTCCTGAGGCTTGGCCAATGGGGGACTTATTTAAGTTTTAACTTCTTTGTATGTGGAAATGTTGTCCTAAAACATGGCCAAAAAAAAACGTTTGTTTTAACCACTTCTTTGTATCTTCCTGCAACTTAGCTAGAGAACACTTGTTTAAGTTTTAACAACTTTTCTGTGTGAGGGAACTCTATCCTGAGACTTGGCCAATGAGAACTTCTTTGAGTTTTAACAAATATATTACATGTAAGGTTCTGTTTTGAAATATGACCAAAAAGATTTCCTTGACTTTTAACAATCTTGTTGTATGCGGAAATTTTGTCTGAAACCTGGCTAAAAGAAGCTTGTTTGAGTGTTAACAACTTTAGTTTGTATGAGGACACTCTGTTCTAAGACTTGGCCAATGGGGGACTTATTTAAGTTTTAACTGCTTTGTATGTAGAAATGTTGTCCTAAATCATGGCCAAAAAAAAACGTTTGTTTTAACCACTTCTTTGTATCTTCCTGAAACTTAGCTAGAGAA
>NW_019211592.1:0-2325 GCF_002443255.2 Varroa destructor | reverse complement strand
AGACTTGGCCAATGGGGGACTTATATAAGTTTTAACTTCTTTGTACGTGGAAATGTTGTCCAAAGACATGGCCAGAAAAAATGTTTGTTTCAACCAATTCTTTGTATCTTCCTGAGACTTAGCTAGAGAACACTTGTTTAAGTTTTAACAACTTTTCTGTGTGAGGGAACTCTATCCTGAGACTTGGCCAACGAGAACTTGAGTTTTAGCAGATATATTACATGTAAGATTCTGTTTTGGAATATGACCAAAAAGATTTCCTTGACTTTTAACAATTTTGTTGCATGCGGAAATTTTGTCTGAAACTTAGCTAAAGGAAGCTTGTTTGAGTGTTAACGACTTTAGTTTATATGAGGACACTGTTCTGAGACTTGGCCAATGGGGGACTTACATAAGTTTTAACTTCTTTGTATGTGGAAATGTTGTCCTAAAACATGGCCAAAAAAAAAACGTTTTTTTAACCACTTCTTTGTATTTTCCTGAAACTTAGATAGAGAATACTTGTTTAAGTTTTAACAGCTTTTCTGTATGAGGAAACTCTATTTTGAAACTTGACCAAAGAGAACTTGGGTTTTAGCAAATATATTACATGTAAGGCTCTGTTTGTAATATGGCCAAAAAGATTTTCTTGACTTTTAACGATTTTGTTGTAAGCGGCAATTTTGTCTGAAACTTGGCTAAAGGAAGCTTGCTTGACTGTTAACAACTTTTGTTTGTATGAGGAAACTCTGTTCTGAGACTTGGCCAACGAGAATTTCTTTGAGTTTAGCAAATATACTACATGTAAGGTTCTGTTTTGAAATATGACCAAAAAGATTTCCCTGACTTTTAACAATTTTGTTGTATGCGGAAATTTTGTCTGAAATTTGGCTAAAGGAAGCTTGTTTGAGTGTTAACAACTTTTATTTGTATGAGGAAACTCTGTCCTGAGACTTGGCCAGTGGGGGACTTATTTAAATTTTAACTTCTTTGTATGTGGAAATATTGTCCGAAAACATGGCCAGAAAAAATGTTTGATTTAACCACTTCTATCTTCTTGAAACTTAGCTAGAGAATACTTGTTTAAGTCTTAACAGCTTTTCTGTATGAGGAAACTCTATTTCGAGACTTGACCGACGAGAACTTGGGTTTTAGCAAATATATTGCATGTAAGATTCTGTTTTGAAATATGGCCAAAAAGGTTTCCTTGACTTTCAACAATTTTGTTGTAGACGGAAGTTTTGTTCTGAAACTTAGATAAAGGAAGCTTGTTTGAGTGTTAACAACTTTTTTGTATGACAAAACTCTGTTCTGAGACTTGGCCAATGGGGGACTTATTTGAGTTTTACCAACTTCTTTGTATGTGGAAATGTTGTCCTAAAACATGGCTAGAAAAAAACGCTTGTTTCAACCACTTCTTTATATCTTCCTGAAACTTAGCTAGAGAACACTTGTTTAAGTTTTAACAACTTTTTTGTGTCAGGGAACTCTGTCCTGAGACTTGGTCAACGAGAACTTCTTTGAGTTTTAGCAAATATACTGCATGTAAGATTCCATTTTGAAATATGGCCAAAAGGATTTCCTTGACTTTCAACAATTTTGTTGTAGGCGGAAGTTTTGTTCTGAAACTTAGATAAAGGAAGCTTGTTTGAGTGTTAACAACTTTTGTTTGCATGAGGAAACTCTGCTCTGAGACTTGGCCAATGGGGGACTTATTTGAGTTTTACCAACTTCTTTGTATGTGGAAATGTTGTCCTAAAACATGGCTAGAAAAAAACGCTTGTTTCAACCACTTCTTTAAATCTTCCTGAAACTTAGCTAAAGAACACTTGTTTAAGTTTTAACAACTTCTCTGCGTGAGGGAACTCTGTCCTGAGACTTGGTCAACGAGATCTCCTTTGAGCTTTAGCAAATATATTGCATGTAAGATTCTATTTTGAAATAGGGCCAAAAGATTTCCTTGACTTTCAACAATTTTGTTGTAGACGGAAGTTTTGTTCTGAAACTTAGATAAAGGAAGCTTGTTTGAGTGTTAACAACTTTTTTGTATGACAAAACTCTGTTCTGAGACTTGGCCAATGGGGGACTTATTTGAGGTTTACCAGCTTCTTTGTATGTGGAAATGTTGTCCCAAAACACGGCCAGAAAAAAAGCGTTTGTTTTAACCACTTCTTTGTATGTGGAACTTCTGTCCTGAAACTTAGCCAGAGAACACTTGTTTAAGTTTTAATAACTTTTCTGTGTGAGGGAACTCTATCCTGAGACTTGGCCAACGAGAACTTCTTTGAGCTTTAACAAATATATTGCATGTAAGGTTCTCTTTTGAAATATGGCCAAAAAGATTTC
>NW_019211591.1:0-3404 GCF_002443255.2 Varroa destructor | reverse complement strand
GCCATGTTTTAGGACAACATTTCCACATACAAAGAACTTAAAATTTAAATAAGTCCTCCACTGGCCAAGTCTCAGGACAGAGTTTCCTCATACAAACAAAAGTTGTTAACACTCAAACAAGCTTCCTTTAGCCAAGTTTCAGACAAAGTTTCCGCATACAACAAAATTATTAAAAGTCAAAAAAATTTTTTTGGCCATATTTCAAAACAGAATCTTACATGCAATATATTTGCTAAAACCCAAGTTCTCGTTAGTCAAGACTCAAAATAGAGTTTCCTCATACAGAAAAGCTATTAAAACTTAAACAAGTATTCTCTAGCTAAGTTTCAGGAAGATAGAAGTGGTTAAAACAAACGTTTTTTCTGGTCATGTTTTAGGACAACATTTCCACATACAAAGCAGTTAAAACTTAAACAAGTCCCCCATTGGTCAAGTCTCAGGACAGAGTTTCCTCATACAAACAAAAGTTGTTAACACTCAAACAAGCTTCCTTTAGCCAAGTTTCAGACAAAATTTCCGCATACAACAAAATTATTAAAAGTCAAAAAAATTTTTTTGGCCATATTTCAAAACAGAATCTTACATGCAATATATTTGCTAAAACCCAAGTTCTCGTTAGTCAAGACTCAAAATAGAGTTTCCTCATACAGAAAAGCTATTAAAATTTAAACAAGTATTCTCTAGCTAAGTTTCAGGAAGATAGAAGTGGTTAAAACAAACGTTTTTTCTGGTCATGTTTTAGGACAACATTTCCACATACAAAGCAGTTAAAACTTAAACAAGTCCCCCATTGGCCAAGTCTTAGAACAGAGTGTCCTCATACAAATACAAGTCGTTAACACTCAAACAAGCTTCCTTTAGCTAAGTTTCAGACAAAATTTCCGCATACAACAAAATTGCTAAAAGTCAAAGAAATCTTTTTGGCCATATTTCAAAGCAGAATCTTACACGCAATATATTTGCTAAAACCCAAGTTCTCGTTAGCCAAGACTCAAAATAGAGTTTCCTCATACAGAAAAGCTGTTAAAACTTAGACAAGTATTCTCTAGCTAAGTTTCAGGAAGATAGAAGTGGTTAAAACAAACATTTTTTCTGGTCATGTTTTAGGACAACATTTCCACATTGAAAGAAGTTAAAACTTAAATAAGTCTCCCATTGGCCAAGTCTCAGGACAAAGTTTCCTCATACAAATACAAGTCGTTAACACTCAAACAAGCTTCCTTTAGCCAAGTTTCAGACAGAATTTCCGTATACAACAAAATTGTTAAAAGTCAAGGAAATCTTTTTGGTCATGTTTCAAAACAGAACCTTACATGTAATATATTTGCGAAAACCCAAGTTCTCGTTGGCCAAGTCTCAAAATAGGGTTTCCTCATACAGAAAAGCTGTTAAAACTTAAACAAGTATTCTCTAGCTAAGTTTCAAGAAGATAGAAGTGGTTAAAACAAACGTTTTTTTTGGCCATGTTTTAGGACAACATTTCCACATACAAAGAAGTTAAAACTTAAATAAGTCCCCCATTGACCAAGTTTCAGGACAGAATTTCCTCATACAAACAAAAGTTGTTAACAGACAAACAAGCTTCCTTTAGCCAAGTTTCAGACAAAATTTCCGCATACAACAAAATTATTAAAAGTCAAGGAAATCTTTTTGGTCATGTTTCAATACAAAACCTTACATACAATGTATTTGCTAAAACCCAAGTTCTCGTTGGTCAAGTCTCAAAATAGAGTTTCCTCATACAGAAAAGCTGTTAAAACTTAAACAAGTATTCTCTATTTAAGTTTCAGGAAGATACAAAGAACGGGTTAAAACAAACGTTTTTTCTGGTCATGTTTTAGGACAACATTTCCACATACAAAGAAGTTAAAATTTAAATAAGTCCCCCATTGGCCAAGTCTTAGAACAGAGTCTCCTCATACAAACAAAAGTTGTTAACACTCAAACAAGCTTCCTTTAGCCAAGTTTCAGACAAAATCTCCGCATAAAACAAAATTATTAAAAGTCAAGGAAATCTTTTTGGTCATGTTTCAATACAAAACCTTACATGCAATATATTTGCTAAAACCCAAGTTCTCGTTGGTCAAGTCTCAAAATAGAGTTTCCTCATACAGAAAAGCTGTTAAAACTTAAACAAGTATTCTCTAGCTAAGTTTCAGGAAGATACAAAGAAGTGGTTAAAACAAACGTTTTTTTTTGGCCATGATTTAGGACAACATTTCTACATACAAAGAAGTTAAAACTTATATAAGTCCCCCATTGGCCAAGTCTTAGAACAGAGTGTCCTCATACAAATACAAGTCGTTAACACTCAAACAAGCTTCCTTTAGCTAAGTTTCAGACAAAATTTCCGCATACAACAAAATTGCTAAAAGTCAAAGAAATCTTTTTGGCCATATTTCAAAGCAGAATCTTACACGCAATATATTTGCTAAAACCCAAGTTCTCGTTAGCCAAGACTCAAAATAGAGTTTCCTCATACAGAAAAGCTATTAAAACTTAAACAAGTATTCTCTAGTTAAGTTTCAGGAAGATAGAAATGGTTAAAACAAACATTTTTTCTGGTTATGTTTTAGGACAACATTTCCACATACAAAGAAGTTAAATAAGTCTCCCACTGGTCAAGTCTCAGGACAGAGTTTCCTCATACAAAAAAGTTGTTAACACTCAAACAAGCTTCCTTTAGCCGGGTTTCAGACAAAATTTCCGCATACAACAAAATTGCTAAAAGTCAAAGAAATCTTTTTGGCCATATTTCAAAACAGAATCTTACATGCAATATATTTGCTAAAACCCAAGTTCTCGTTGGTCAAGACTCAAAATAGAGTTTCCTCATACAGAAAAGCTGTTAAAACTTGAACAAGTATTCTCTAGTTAAGTTGCAGGAAGATAGAAATGGTTAAAACAAACATTTTTTCTGGTTATGTTTTAGGACAACATTTCCACATTGAAAGAAGTTAAAACTTAGATAAGTCTCCCATTGGCCAAATCTCAGGACAGAGTTTCCTCATACAAAAAAAAAGTTGTTAACACTCAAATAAGTTTTCTTTAGCCAAGTTTCAGACAGAATTTCCGTATACAACAAAATTATTAAAAGTCAAGGAAATCTTTTTGGTCATGTTTCAAAACAGAACCTTACATGTAATATATTTGCTAAAACCCAAGTTCTTGTTGGCCAAGTCTCAAAACAGAGTTTCCTCATACAGAACAGCTGTTAAAACTTAAACAAGTATTCTCTAGCTAAGTCTCAAGAAGATAGAGGTGGTTAAAACAAACGTTTTTTTTTGGCCATGTTTTAGGACAACATTTCCACATACAAAGAAGTTAAAACTTAAATAAGTCCCCCATTGGCCAAGTTTCAGGACAGAATTTCCTCATACAAACAAAAGTTGTTAACAGTCAAA
>NW_019211590.1:0-1743 GCF_002443255.2 Varroa destructor | reverse complement strand
CAATATATTTGCTAAAACCCAAGTTCTCGTTGATCAAGTCTCAAAATAGAGTTTCCTCATACAGAAAAGCTGTTAAAACTTAAACAAGTATTCTCTAGCTAAGTTTCAAGAAGATAGAAGTGGTTAAAACAAACATTTTTCTGGCCATGTTTTAGGGCAACATTTCCACCTACAAAGAAGCTGTTAAAACTCAAATAAGTCCCCCAATGGCGACGTCTCAGAACAGAATTTCCTCATACAAAAAAAAAGTTGTTAACACTCAAAGAGGCTTCCTTTAGCCAAGTTTCAGACAAAATTTCCGCATACAACAAAATTGTTAAAAGTCAAGGAAATCTTTTTGGCCATATTTCAAAACAGAATCTTACATGCAATATGTTTGCTAAAACCCAAGTTCTCGTTGGTCAAGTCTCAAAATAGAGTTTCCTCATACAGAAAAGCTGTTAAAACTTGAACAAGTGTTCTCTAGCTAAGTTTCAGGAACATACAAAGAAGTGGTTAAAATAAACGTTTTTTTTTGGCCATGTTTTAGGACAACATTTCCACATGCAAAGAAGTTAAAACTTAAATAAGTCCCCCATTGGCTAAGTCTCAGAACAGAGTGTCCTCATACAAACAAAAGTTGTTAACACTCAAACAAGCTTCCTTCAGCCTAGTTTCAGATAAAAGTTTCGCATACAACAAAATTGTTAAAAGTCAAGGAAATCTTTTTGGTCATATTTCAAAACAGAACCTTACATGTAGTGTATTTGTTAAAACTCAAAGAAGTTCTCGTTAGCCAAGTCTCAGGACAGAGTTCCCTCACACAGAAAAGTTGTTAAAACTTAAACAAGTGTTCTTTAGCTAAGTTTCAGGAAGATATAAAGAAGTGGTTGAAACAAGCGTTTTTTTCTAGCCATGTTTTAGGACAACATTTCCACATACAAAGAAGTTGGTAAAACTCAAATAAGCCCCCATTGGCCAAGTCTCAGAACAGAGTTTCCTCATACAAAAAGTTGTTAACACTCAAACAAGCTTTCTTTATCTAAGTTTCAGAACAAAATTTCCGCCTACAACAAAATTGTTGAAAGTCAAGGAAATCTTTTTGGCCATATTTCAAAACAGAATCTTACAAGCAATATATTTGCTAAAGCTCAAAGAAGTCTCAGGATGGAGCTCCCTCACACAGAAAAGTTGTTAAAACTTAGACAAGTGTTCCCTAGCTAAGTTTCAGGAAGATACAAAGAAGTGGTTAAAACAACCATTTTTTTTCTTGCCATGTTTTAGGACAACATTTCCACGTACAAAGAAGTTGTTAAAACTCAAATAAGTCCCCATTGGCCAAGTCTCAGAACAGAGTTTCCTCATACAAAAAGTTCTTAACACTCAAACAAGCTTTCTTTATCTAAGTTTCGGAACAAAACTTCCGCCTACAACAAAATTGTTGAAAGTCAAGGAAATCTTCTTGGCAATATTTCAAAATGGAATCTTACGTGCAGTGTATTTGCTAAAACTCAAAGAAGTTCTCGTTGACCAAGTCTCAGGACAAAGTTCCCTCACGCAGAAAAGTTGTTAAAACTTAAACAAGTGTTCTTTAGCTAAGTTTCAGGAAGATATAAAGAAGTGGTTGAAACAAGCGTTTTTTTTCAGGCCATCTTTTAGGACAACATTTCCACCTACAAAGAAGTTGTTAAAACTCAAATAAGTCCCACATTGGCCAAGTCTCAGAACAGAGTTTCCTCGTACAAAAAAGTTGTTAACACTCAA
>NW_019211589.1:0-2739 GCF_002443255.2 Varroa destructor | reverse complement strand
GCTAAAACCCAAGTTCTCGTTGGCCAAGTCTCAGGATAGAGTTCCCTCACACAGAAAAGTTGTTAAAACTTAAACAAGTGTTCTCTAGCTAAGTTTCAGGAAGATACAAAGAAGTGGTTAAAACAAACGTTTTTTTTTGCCATGTTTTAGGACAACATTTCCACATACAAAGAAGCTAAAACTTATATAAGTCCCCCCATTGGCCAAGTCTTAGAACAAAGTGTCCTCATACAAACAAAAGTTGTTAACACTCAAACAAGCTTCCTTTAGCCAAGTTGCAGACAAAATTTCCGCTTACAACAAAATTGTTAAAAGTCAAGGAAATCTCTTTGGTCATGTTTCAATACAGAACCTTACATGCAATATATTTGCTAAAACCTAAGTTCTCGTTGGCCAAGTCTCAAAATAGACTTTCCTCATACAGAAAAGCCGTTAAAACTTAAACAAGTATTCTCTAGCTAAGTCTCAGGAAGATACAAAGAAGTGGTTAAAACAAACGTTTTTTCTGGCCATGTTTTAGGACAACAATTCCACATACAAAGAAGTTAAAACTTATATAAATCCCCCATTGGCCAAGTCTCAGAACAGAGTGTCCTCATACAAACAAAAGTTGTTAACACTCAAACAAGCTTCCTTTAGCCAAGTTGCAGACAAAATTTCCGCATATAACAAAATTGTTAAAAGTCAAGGAAATCTTTTTGGTCATATTTCAAAACAGAACCTTACATGTAATGTATTTGTTAAAACTCAAAGAAGTTCTCGTTGGCCAGGTCTCAGGATAGAGTTCCCTCACACAGAAAAGTTGTTAAAACTTAAACAAGTGTTCTCTAGCTAAGTTTCAGGAAGATACAAAGAAGTGGTTAAAACAAACGTTTTTTTTTGCCATGTTTTAGGACAACAATTCCACATACAAAGAAGTTAAAACTTATATAAATCCCTCATTGGCCAAATCTCAGGACAGAGTTTCCTCATACAAACAAAAGTTGTTAACAGTCAAACAAGCTTCCTCTAGCCAAGTTTCAGACAAAATTTCCGCATACAACAAAATTATTAAAAGTCAAGAAAATCTTTTTGGTCATATTTCAAAACAGAACCTTACATGTAATGTATTTGTTAAAACTCAAAGAAGTTCTCGTTGGCCAGGTCTCAGGATAGAGTTCCCTCACACAGAAAAGTTGTTAAAACTTAAACAAGTGTTCTCTAGCTAAGTTTCAGGAAAATACAAAGAAGTGTTTAAAACAAACGTTTTTTTTTTGCCATGTTTTAGGACAACATTTCCACATACAAAGAAGTTAAAACTTATATAAATCCCCCATTGGCCAAGTCTCAGAACAGAGTGTCCTCATACAAACAAAAGTTGCTAACGCTCAAACAAGCTTCTTTTAGCCAAGTTTCAGACAAAATTTCCGCATACAACAAAATTATTAAAAGTCAAAGAAATCTCTTTGGTCATATTTCAAAACAGAACCTTACATGTAATATATTTGTTAAAACTCAAAGAAGTTCTCGTTGGCCAAGTCTCAGGATAGAGTTTCCTCACACAGAAAAGTTGTTAAAACTTAAACAAGTGTGCTCTAGCTAAGTTTCAGGAATACAAAGAAGTGGTTAAAACAAACGTTTTTTCTGGCTATGTTTTAGGACAACAATTCCACATACAAAGAAGTTAAAACTTAAATAAGTCCCCCATTGGCCAAGTCTCAGAACAGAGTTTCCTCATACAAACAAAAGTTGTTGACAGTCAAACAAGCTTTCTTTAGCCAAGTTGCAGACAAAATTTCCGCTTACAACAAAATTGTTAAAAGTCAAGGAAATCTTTTTGGCCATATTTTAAAACAGAACCTTACATGTAATATATTTGTTAAAACTCAAAGAAGTTCTCGTTGGCCAAGTCTCAGGATAGAGTTCCCTCACATAGAAAAGTTGTTAAAACTTAAACAAGTGTTCTCTAGCTAAGTTTCAGGAAGATACAAAGAAGTGGTTAAAACAAACGTTTTTTTTTGCCATGTTTTAGGACAACATTTCCACATACAAAGAAGCTAAAACTTATATAAGTCCCCCCATTGGCCAAGTCTTAGAACAAAGTGTCCTCATACAAACAAAAGTTGTTAACACTCAAACAAGCTTCCTTTAGCCAAGTTGCAGACAAAATTTCCGCTTACAACAAAATTGTTAAAAGTCAAGGAAATCTCTTTGGTCATATTTCAAAACAGAACCTTACATGTAATATATTTGTTAAAACTCAAAGAAGTTCTCGTTGGCCGAGTCTCAGGATAGAGTTCCCTCACACAGAAAAGTTGTTAAAACTTAAACAAGTGTGCTCTAGCTAAGTTTCAGGAAGATACAAAGAAGTGGTTAAAACAAACGTTTTTTCTGGCCATGTTTTAGGACAACAATTCCACATACAAAGAAGTTAAAACTTATATAAATCCCCCATTGGCCAAATCTCAGGACAGAGTTTCCTCCTACAAACAAAGGTTGTTAACGCTCAAACAAGCTTCTTTTAGCCAAGTTTCAGACAAAATTTCCGCATACAACAAAATTATTAAAAGTCAAGGAAATCTTTTTGGCCATATTTCAAAACAGAATCTTACATGCAATATATTTGCTAAAACCCAAGTTCTTGCTGGCGAAGTCTCAGGATAGAGTTCCCTCACACAGAAAAGTGGTTAAAACTTAACCAAGTGTTCTCTATTTATGTTTCAGGAAGATACGAAGAACGGGTTAAAACAAACGTTTTTT
>NW_019211588.1:0-1456 GCF_002443255.2 Varroa destructor | reverse complement strand
AGCTGTTAAAAATTAAACAAGTATTCTTTATTTAAGTTTCAGGAAGATACAAAGAACGGGTTAAAACAAACGTTTTTTTCTGGTCATGTTTTAGGACAACATTTCCACATTGAAAGAAGTTAAAACTTAAATAAGTCTCCCATTGGCCAAGTCTCAGGACAGAGTTTCCTCATACAAACAAAAGTTGTTAACACTCAAACAAGCTTCCTTTAGCCAAGTATCAGACAAAATTTCCGCTTACAACAAAATTGTTAAAAGTCAAGGAAATCTTTTTGGCCATATTTCGAAACAGAATCCTAACGTAGTATATTTGCTAAAACCCAAGTTCTCGTTGGTCAAGTCTCAAAATAGAGTTTCCTCATACGGAAAAGCTGTTAAAACTTAAACAGGTATTCTCTATCTAAGTTTCAGGAAGATACAAAGAACGGGTTAAAACAAACGTTTTTTTTGGCCATGTTTTAGGACAACATTTCCACGTACAAAGAAGTTAAAACTTAAATATGTCCCCCATTGGCCAAGTCTCAGAACAGAGTTTCCTCATACAAACAAAAGTTGTTAACAGTCAAGCAAGCTTCCTTTAGCCAAGTTTCAGACAAAATTGCCGCTTACAACAAAATTGTTAAAAGTCAAGGAAATCTTTTTGGCCATACTTCAAAACAGAATCTTACATGCAATATATTTGCTAAAACCCAAGTTCTCGTTGGTCAAGCCTCAAAATAGTTTCTTCATACAGAAAAGTTGTTAAAACTTAAACAAGTATTCTCTATCTAAGTTTCAGGAAGATACAAAGGAGTGGTTAAAACAAACGTTTTTTCTGGTCTTGTTTTAGGACAACGTTTCCACCTTCAAAGAAATTGTTAAAACTCAAATAAGTCCCCCATTGGCCACGTCTCAGAACAGAGTGCCCTCATACAAACAAAAGTTGTTAACACTCAAACAAGCTTCCTTTAGCCAAGTTTCAGATGAAATTTCCGCATACAACAAAATTGTTAAAAGTCAAGGAAATCTTTTTGGTCATATTTCAGAACAAAACCTTACATGTAATATATTTGTTAAAACTCAAAGAAGTTCTCGTTGGCCAAGTCTCAGGATAGAGTTCCCTTACACAGAAAAGTTGTTAAAACTTAAACAAGTATTCTCTAGCTAAGTTTCAGGAAGATACAAAGAAGTGGTTAAAACAAATGTTTTCTTTTGGCCATCTTTTAGGACAACATTTCCACATACAAATAAGTTAAAACTTAAATAAGTCTCCCATTGGCCAAGTCTCAGGACAGAGTTTCCTCATACAAACAAAAGTTGTTAACTCGAACAAGCTTCCTTTAGCCAAGTTTCAGACAAAATTGCCGCTTACAACAAAATCGTTAAAAGTCAAAAAAATCTTTTTGGCCATATTACAAACAGAATCTTACATGTAATATATTTGCTAAAACTCAAGTTCTCGTTGGTCAAGTCTCAG
>NW_019211587.1:0-1358 GCF_002443255.2 Varroa destructor | reverse complement strand
TCTGAAACTTGGCTAAAGGAAGCTTGCTTGAGTGTTAACAACTTTTGTTTGTATGGGGACACTCCTGTTCTAAGGATTGGCCAATGGGGGACTTATATAAGTTTTAACTGCTTTGTATGTGGAAATGTTGTCCTAAAACATGGCCAAAAAAAAATGTTTGTTTTAACCACTTCTTTGTATCTTCCTGAAACTTAGCTAGAGAATACTTGTTTAAGTTTTAACAGCTTTTCTGTATGAGGAAACTCTATTTTGAGACTTGGCCAACGAGAACTTGGGTTTTAGCAAATATATTACGTTAAGATTCTGTTTTGAAATATGGCCAAAAAGATTTCCTTGACTTTTAACAATTTTGTTGTAAGCGGAAATTTTGTCTGCAACTTGGCTAAAGGGAGCTTGTTTGACTGTTAACAACTTTTATTTGTACGAGGAAACTCTGTCCTGAGACTTGGCCAATGAGGGACTTATTTTAAGTTTTAACTTCTTTGTATGTGGAAATGTTGTCCTAAAACATGGCCAAAAAAAAAACGTTTGTTTTAACCACTTCTTTGTATTTTCATGAAACTTAGCTAGAGAATACTTGTTTAAGTTTTAACAGCTTTTCTGTGTGAGGGAGCTCCATCCTGAGACTTCTTTGAGCTTTAGCAAATATACTGCATGTAAGATTCTATTTTGAAATAGGGCCAAAAGATTTCCTTGACTCTCAACAATTTTGTTGTAGGCGGAAGTTTTGTTCTGAAACTTAGTTAAAGAAAGCTTGTTTGAGTGTTAACAACTTTTTTGTATGAGGAAATTCTGTTCTGAGACTTGGCCAATGGGGGACTTATTTGAGTTTTAACAACTTCTTTGTACGTGGAAATGTTGTCCTAAAACATGGCAAGAAAAAAACGTTTGTTTCAACCACTTCTTTATATCTTCCTGAAACTTAGCTAGAGAACACTTGTTTAAGTTTTAACAACTTTTCTGTGTCAGGGAACTCTGTCCTGAGACTTGGTCAACGAGAACTTCTTTGAGTTTTAGCAAATATACTGCATGTAAGATTCCATTTTGAAATATGGTCAAAAAGATTTCCTTGACTTTGAACAATTTTGCTGTAGGCGGAAGTTTTGTTCTGAAACTTAGATAAAGGAAGCTTGTTTGAGTGTTAACAACTTTTGTATGAGGAAACTCTGTTCTGAGACTTGGCCAATGGGGGACTTATTTGAGTTTTACCAACTTCTTTGTATGTGGTAATGTTGTTCTAAAACATGGCCAGAAAAAAAACGGTTGTTTTAACCACTTCTTTGTATCTTCCTGAAACTTAGCTAGGGAACACTTATCTAAATTTTAACAACTTTTCTGTGTGAAGGAGCTCCATTCTG
>NW_019211586.1:0-1951 GCF_002443255.2 Varroa destructor | reverse complement strand
TTGTAGGCGGAAGTTTTGTTCTAAAACTTAGATAAAGAAAGCTTGTTTGAGTGTTAACAACTTTTTGTATGAGGAAACTCTGTTCTGAGACTTGGCAAATGTGGGACTTATTTGAGTTTTACCAACTTCTTTGTATGTGATAATGTTGTCCTAAAACATGGCCAGAAAAAAACGGTTGTTTTAACCACTTCTTTATATCTTCCTGAAACTTAGCTAGGTAACACTTGTCTAAGTTTTAACAACTTTTCTGTGTGAGGGAGCTCCATCCTGAGACTTCTTTGAGCTTTAGCAAATATATTACTTGTAAGATTCTGTTTTGAAATATGGCCAAAAAGATTTCCTTGACTTTCAACAATTTTGCTGTAGGCGGAAGTTTTGTTCTGAAACTTAGATAAAGGAAGCTTGTTTGAGTGTTAACAACTTTTTTGTACGAGAAAACTCTGTTCTGAGAATTGGCCAATGGGGGCTTATTTGAGTTTTACCGACTTCTTTGTATGTGGAAATGTTATCCTAAAACACGGCCAGAAAAAAAATGGTTGTTTTAACCACTTCTTTATATCTTCCTGAAACTTAGCTAAAGAACACTTGTTTAAGTTTTAGCAACTTTTCTGCGTGAGGGAACTCTGTCCTGAGACTTGGTCAACGAGAACTTCTTTGAGTTTTAGCAAATATACTGCATGTAAGATTCCATTTTGAAATATGGCCAAAAAGATTTCCTTGACTTTCAACAATTTTGTTGTAGGCGGAAGTTTTGTTCTGAAACTTAGATAAAGGAAGCTTGTTTGAGTGTTAACAACTTTTTGTATGAGGAAACTTTGTTCTGAGACTTGGCCAATGGGGGACTTATTTGAGTTTTACCAACTTCTTTGTATGTGGAAATGTTGTCCTAAAACATGGCTAGAAAAAAACGCTTGTTTCAACCACTTCTTTATATCTTCCTGGAACTTAGCTAAAGAACACTTGTTTAAGTTTTAACAACTTTTCTGCGTGAGGGAACTCTGTCCTGAGACTTGGTCAACGAGAACTCCTTTGAGCTTTAGCAAATATATTGCATGTAAGATTCTATTTTGAAATATGGCCAAAAAGATTTCCTTGACTTTCAACAATTTTGTTGTAGGCGGAAGTTTTATTCTGAAACTTAGATAAAGGAAGCTTGTTTGAGTGTTAACAACTTTTTGTATGAGGAAACTTTGTTCTGAGACTTGGCCAATGGGGGACTTATTTGAGTTTTACCAACTTCTTTGTATGTGGTAATGTTATCCTAAAACATGGCCAGAAAAAAATTGTTGTTTTAACTACTTCTTTGTATCTTCCTGAAACTTAGCTAGGTAACACTTGTCTAAGTTTTAACAACTTTTCTGTGTGAGGGAACTTTGTCCTGAGACTTGGTCAACGAGAACTTCTTTGAGTTTTAGCAAATATACTGCATGTAAGATTCCATTTTGAAATATGGCCAAAAAGATTTCCTTGACTTTCAACAATTTTGTTGTAGGCGGAAGTTTTATTCTGAAACTTAGATAAAGGAAGCTTGTTTGAGTGTTAACAACTTTTGTATGAGGAAACTCTGTTCTGAGACTTGGCTAATGGGGGACTTATTTGAGTTTTACCAACTTCTTTGTATGTGGTAATGTTGTTCTAAAACATGGCCGGAAAAAAACGGTTATTTTAACCACTTCTTTGTATCTTCCTGAAATTTAGCTAGGGAACACTTGTCTAAGTTTTAACAACTTTTCTGTGTGAGGGAGCTCCATCCTGAGACTTCTTTGAGCTTTAGCAAATATACTGCATGTAAAATTCCATTTTGAAATATGGCCAAAAAGATTTCCTTGACTTTCAACAATTTTGTTGTAGGCGGAAGTTTTGTTCTGAAACTTAGATAAAGGAAGCTTGTTTGAGTGTTAACAACTTTTTGTATGAGGAAACTTTGTTCTGAGTCTTGGCCAATGGGGGA
>NW_019211585.1:0-2059 GCF_002443255.2 Varroa destructor | reverse complement strand
TTGTTTGAGTGTTAACAACTTTTGTTTGTATGAGGACACTCTGTTCTGAGACTTGGCCAATGGGGGACTTATTTAAGTTTTAACTTCTTTGTATGTGAAAATGTTGTCCTAAAACATGGCCAGAAAAAACGTTTGTTTTAACCAGTTCTTTGTATCTTCCTAAGACTTAGTTAGAAAACACTTGTTTAAGTTTTACAACTTTTCTGTGTGAGGGAACTCTATCCTGAGACTTGGCTAACAAGAACTTCTTTGAGTTTTAACAAATATATTACATGTAAGGTTCTGTTATGAAATATGACCAAAAAGATTTCCTTGACTTTTAACAATTTTGTTTTATGCGGAAATTTTGTCTGAAACTTAGCTAAAAGAAGCTTGTTTGTGTGTTAACAACTTTTGTTTGTATGAGGAAACTTTGTCCTGAGACTTGGCCAATGGGGGACTTATATAAGTTTTAACTTCTTTGTATGTGGAAATGTTGGCCTAAAACATGCCCAGAAAAAATGTTTGTTTTAACCGCTTCTTTGTATCTTCCTGAAACTTAGCTAAAGAACACTTGTTTAAGTTTTAACAACTTTTATGTATGAGGAAACTCTATACTGAGACTTGACCAACGAGAACTTGAGTTTTAGCAAATATATTACATGTAAGATTCTGTTTGTAATATGGCCAAAAAAATTTTCTTGACTTTTAACGATTTTGTTGTAAGCGGCAATTTTGTCTGAAACTTGGCTAAAGGAAGCTTGTTTGAGTGTTAACGACTTTCGTTTATATGAGGACACTGTTCTGAGACTTGGCCAATGGGGGACTTACATAAGTTTTAACTTCTTTGTATGTGGAAATGTTGTCCTAAAAGATGGCCAAAAGAAAACGTTTGTTTTAACCACTTCTTTGTATCTTCCTGAAACTTAGCTAAAGAACACTTGTTTAAGTTTTAACAACTTTTATGTATGAGGAAACTCTATACTGAGACTTGACCAACGAGAACTTGAGTTTTAGCAAATATATTACATGTAAGATTCTGTTTGTAATATGGCCAAAAAGATTTTCTTGACTTTTAACGATTTTGTTGTAAGCGGCAATTTTGTCTGAAACTTGGCTAAAGGAAGCTTGCTTAACTGTTAACAACTTTTGTTTGTATGAGGAAACTCTGTCCTGAGATTTGGCCAATGGGCGACTTATTTAAGTTTTAACTTCTTTGTATGTGGAAATGTTAGCCTAAAACATGGCCAAAAAAAACGTTTGTTTTAACTACTTCTTTGTATCTTCCTGAAACTTAGCTAGAGAACACTTGGTTAAGTTTTAACAACTTTTCTGTATGAGGAAACTCTATTTTGAGACTTGACCAACGAGAACTTCTTTGAGTTTTAACAAATACACTACATGTAAGGTTCTGTTTTGAAATATAACCAAAAAGATTTCCTTGACTTTTGACAATTTTGTTGTATGCGGAAATTTTGCCTGAAACTAGGCTAAAGGAAGCTTGTTTGAGTGTTAACAACTTTTTTTTGTATGAGGACACTCCGTTCTGAGACTCAGCCAATGGGGGACTTATTTAAGTTTTAACCACTTCTTTGTAGGTGGAAATGTTGCCCTAAAACATGGCCAGAAAAAATGTTTGTTTTAACCACTTCTATCTTCTTGAAACTTAGCTAGAGAATACTTATTTAAGTTTTAACAGCTTTTCTGTATGAGGAAACTCTATTGTGAGACTTGACCAACGAAAACTTGGGTTTTAGCAAATATATTGCATGTAAGATTCTGTTTTGAAATATGGCCAAAAAGATTTCCTTGATTTTTAACAATTTTGTTGTATGCGGAAATTTTGTCTGAAACTTGGCTAAAGGAAGCTTGTTTGAGTGTTAACAACTTTTGTTTGTATGAGGAAACTTTGTCCTAAGACTTGGCCAGTGGGGGACTTATTTAAATTTTAACTTCTTTGTATGCGGAAATGTTGTCCTAAAACATGGCCAGAAAAAAATATTTGTTTTAATCACTTCTTTGTATCTTCCTGGAACTTAGCTAGAAAAAACTTGTTTAAGTTTTAGCAACTTTTCTGTGT
>NW_019211584.1:0-1791 GCF_002443255.2 Varroa destructor | reverse complement strand
ATGAGAAAACTCTGTTCTGAGATTTGGCCAATGGGGGGCTTATTTGAGTTTTACCAACTTCTTTGTATGTGGAAATGTTGTCCTAAAACATGGATAGAAAGAAACGGTTGTTTTAACCACTTCTTTGTATCTTCCTGAAACTTAGCTAGGGAACACTTGTCTAAGTTTTAACAACTTTTCTGTGTGAGGGAGCTCCATCCTGAGACTTCTTTGAGTTTTAGCAAATATACTGCATGTAAGATTCTATTTTGAAATATGGCCAAAAAGATTTCCTTGACTTCCAACAATTTTGTTGTAGGCGGAAGTTTTGTTCTGAAACTTAGATAAAGGAAGCTTGCTTGAGTGTTAACAACTTTTTGTATGAGGAAACTCTGTTCTGAGACTTGGCCAATGAGGGACTTATTTGAGTTTTACCAACTTCTTTGTATGTGGTAATGTTGTCCTAAAACATGGCCAGAAAAAAAATGGTTGTTTTAACCACTTCTTTGTATCTTCCTGAAACTTAGCTAGGGAACACTTGTCTAAGTTTTAACAACTTTTCTGTATAAGGGAGCTCCGTCCTGAGACTTCTTTGAGCTTTAGCAAATATATTGCATGTAAGATTCTATTTTGAAATAGGGCCAAAAGATTTCCTTGACTTTCAACAATTTTGTTGCAGGCGGAAGTTTTGTTCTAAAACTTAGATAAAGGAAGCTTGTTTGAGTGTTAACAACTTTTTTGTATGAGAAAACTCTGTTCTGAGACTTGGCCAATGGGGGACTTATTTGAGTTTTACCAACCTCTTTGTATGTGGAAATGTTGTCCTAAAACATGACTAGAAAAAAACGCTTGTTTCAACCACTTTTTTATATCTTCCTGAAACTTAGCTAAAGAACACTTGTTTAAGTTTTAACAACTTTTCTGTGTGAGGGAGCTCCATCCTGAGACTTGGTCAACGAGAACTCCTTTGAGTTTTAGCAAATATACTGCATGTAAGATTCTATTTTGAAATAGGGCCAAAGGATTTCCTTGACTTTCAATAATTTTGTTGTAGGCGGAAGTTTTGTTCTGAAACTTAGATAAAGAAACCTTGTTTGAGTGTTAACGACTTTTTTGTATGAGGAAACTCTGTTCTGAGACTTGGCCAATGGGGGACTTATTTGAGTTTTAACAACTTCTTTGTATGTGGAAGTGTTGTCCTAAAACATAGCCAGAAAAAAACGCTTGTTTCAACCACTTCTTTATATCTTCCTGAAACTTAGCTAGGGAACACTTGTTTAAGTTTTAACAACTTTTCTGTGTGAGGGAGCTCCATCCTGAGACTTCTTTGAGCTTTAGCAAATATATTACATGTAAGATTCTATTTTGAAATATGGCCAAAAAGATTACCTTGACTTTCAACAATTTTGTTGTAGGCGGAAGCTTTGTTCTGAAACTTAGATAAAGAAAGCTTGTTTGAGTGTTAACAACTTTTCTGTCTCAGGGAACTCTGTCCTGAGACTTGGTCAACGAGAACTTCTTTGAGTTTTAGCAAATATATTGCTTGTAAGATTCTGTTTTGAAATGTGGCCAAAAACATTTCCTTGACTTTCAACAATTTTGCTGTAGGCGGAAGTTTTGTTCTGAAACTTAGATAAAGGAAGCTTGTTTGAGTGTTAACAACTTTTTTGTATGAGGAAACTCTGTTCTGAGACTTGGCCAATGGGGGACTTATTTGAGTTTTAACAACTTCTTTGTATGTGGAAATGTTGTCCTAAAACATGGCCAGAAAAAAAACGGTTGTTTTAACCACTTCTTTGTATCTTCCTGAAA
>NW_019211583.1:0-1618 GCF_002443255.2 Varroa destructor | reverse complement strand
CTTTTTTTCTGGCCATATTTTAGGACAACATTACCATATACAAAGAAAATTAAAACTCATAATAAGTCCCCCATTGGCCAAGTCTCAGAACAGAGTTTCCTCATACAAGAGAAGTTATTAGCACTCAAACAAGCTTCCTTTAGCTAAGTTTCAGGAAAAAATTTCCACTTACAACAAAGTTGTTAAAAGTCAAGGAAATCTTTTTGGCCATATTTCAAAAGAGAACCTTACATGCAATATATTTGTTAAAACTCAAAGAAGTTCTCGTTGGCCAAATCTCAGCATAGAGCTCCCTCACATAGAAAAGTTGTTAAAACTTTCTAGCTTCCTCTAGTTAAGTTTCAGGATAAAATTTCCACTTACAATGAAATTGTTAAAAGTCAAGGAAATCTTTTTGGCCATATTTCAAGAGAGAACCTTACATGCAATATATTTGTTAAAGCTCAAAGAAGTTCTCGTTGGCCAAGTCTCAGGATAGAGTTCCCTCACACAGAAAAGTTGTTAAAACTTAAACACAAGTGCTCCCTAGGTAAGTTTCAGGACAGAAGTTCCGCATACAAAGAAGTGGTTAAAACAAACGTTTTTTTTCTGGGCATGTTTTATAACAACACTTCCACATACAAAAAAGTTGTTAAAACTCAAATAAGTCCCCCATTGGCCAAGTCTCAGAACAGAGTTTCTTCATACAAAAAAAAGTTGCTAACACTCAAACAAGCTTCCTCTAACTAAGTTTCAGGACAAAATTTCCTCTTACAACGAAGTTGTTAAAAGTCAAGGAAATCTTTTTGGCCATATTTCAAAAGAGAACCTTACATGCAATATATTTGTTAAAGCTCAAAGAAGTTCTCGTTGGCCAAGTCTCAGGACAAAGTTCCCTCACACAGAAAAGTTGTTAAAACTTAAACAAGTGTTCTCTAGCTAAGTTCCAGGAAGATACAAAGAAGTGATTAAAACAAATGTTTTTTTCTGGCCATGTTTTAGGACAACATTTCCACATACAAAGAAGTTAAAATTTAAATAAGTCCCCTACTGGCCAAGTCTCAGGACAGAGTTTCCTCATACAAACAAAAGTTGTTAACACTCAAACAAGCTTCCTTTAGCCAAGTTTCAGATAAAATTTCCGCATACAACAAAATTGTTGAAAGTCAAGGAAATCCTCTTGGCCCTATTTCAAAATAGAATCTTACATGCAATATATTTGCTAAAACTCAAAGAAGTCTCAGCATGGAGCTCCCTCACACAGAAAAGTTGTTAAAACTTAAACAAGTGTTCCCTAGCTAAATTTCAGGAAGATATAAAGAAATGGTTGAAACAAGCGTTTTTTTCTTGCGATGTTTTAGGACAACATTTCCACATACAAAGAAGTTGGTAAAACTCAAATATGTCCCCCATTGGCCAAGTCTCAGAACAGAGCTTCCTCATACAAAAAAGTTGTTAACACTCAAACAAGCCTTTTTTAGCTAAATTTCAGGACAAAATTTCCGCTTACAACAAAATTGTTAGAAGTCAAGGAAATCTTTTTGGCTATATTTCAAAACAGAATCTTACATGCAATACATTTGCTAAAACTCAAAGAAGTCTCAGGATGGAGCTCCTTCACACACAAAAGTTGTTAAAA
>NW_019211582.1:0-1810 GCF_002443255.2 Varroa destructor | reverse complement strand
GTTTAAGTTTTAACAGCTTTTCTGCATGAGGGAACTCTATCCTGAGACTTAGCCAACGAGAACTTCTTAGAGTTTTAACAAATATACTACATGTAAGGTTCTATTTTGAAATATGACCAAAGAGATTTCCTTGACTTTTGACAATTTTGTTGTAAGCGGAAATTTTGTCTGAAACTTGGCTAAAGGAAGCTTGTTTGAGTGTTAACAACTTTTATTTGTATGAGGACACTCTGTTCTAAGACTTGGGCAATGGGGGACTTATATAAGTTTTAATTTCTTTGTATGTGGAAATGTTGTCCTAAAACATGGCCAAAAAAAACGTTTGTTCTAACCGCTTCTTTGTATCTTCTTGAAACTTAGGTAGAGAACACTTCTTTAAGTTTTAACAACTTTTCTGTGTGAGGGAACTCTATCCTGAGACTTGACCAACGAGAACTTGGGTTTTAGCAAATATATTGCATGTAAGGTTCTGTATTGAAACATGACCAAAGAGGTTTCCTTGACTTTTAATGATTTTGTTGTATGCGGAAATTTTGTCTGAAACTTGGCTAAAGGAAGCTTGTTTGAGTGTTAACAACTTTTATTTGTATGAGGACACCTTGTTCTAAGACTTGGCCAGTGGGGGACTTATTTAAATTTTAACTTCTTTGTATGTGGAAATGTTGTCCTAAAACATGGCCAAAAAAAAACGTTTGTTTTAACCACTTCTTTGTATCTTCCTGAAACTTAGCTAGAGAATACTTGTTTAAGTTTTAACAGCTTTTCTGTATGAGGAAACTCTATTTTGAGACTTAACCAACGAGAACTTGAGTTTTAGCAAATATATTGCATGTAAGATTCGGTTTTAAAATATGGCCAAAAAGATTTCCTTGACTTTTAACAATTTTGTTGTATGCGGAAATTTTGTCTGAAACTTGGCTAAAGAAAGCTTGTTTGAGTGTTAACAACTTTTGTTTGTATGAGGACACTCTGTTCTAACACTTGGCCAATGGTGGACTTATTTAAATTTTAACTTCTTTGTATGTGGAAGTATTGTCCTAAAACATGGCCAAAAAAAACGTTTGTTTTAACCACTTCTTTGTATCTTCATGAAACTTAGCTAGAGGACACTGGTTTAAGTTTTAACAACTTCTCTGTGTGAGGGAACTCTATTTTGAGACTTGACCAACGAGAACTTGGGTTTTAGCAAATATATTGCATGTAAGGTTCTGTATTGAAACATGACCAAAGAGGTTTCCTTGACTTTTAATAATTTTGTTGTATGCGGAAATTTTGTCTGAAACTTGGCTAAAGGAAGCTTGTTTGACTGTTAACAACTTTTGTTTGTATGAGGAAACTCTGTCCTGAGATTTGGCCAATGGGGGACTTATATAAGTTTTAATTTCTTTGTATGTGGAAATGTTGTCCTAAAGCATGGCCAAAAAAAAACGTTTGTTTTAACCACTTCTTTGTATCTTCATGAAATTTAGCTAGAGAACACTGGTTTAAGTTTTAACAACTTTTCTGTGTGAGGGAACTCTATCCTGAGACTTCACCAACGAGAACTTGGGTTTTAGCAAATATATTGCATGTAAGGTTCTGTATTGAAATATGGCCAAAAAGATTTCCTTGATGTTTAACAATTTTGTTGTAAGCGGAAATTTTGTCTGAAACTTGGCTAAAGGAAGCTTGTTTGAGTGTTAACAACTTTTGTTTGTATGAGGAAACTCTGTCCTGAGACTTGGCCAATGGGGGACTTATTTAAGTTTTAACTTCTTTGTATGTGGAAATGTTGTCCTAAAACATGGCCAAAAAAAACGTTTGTTTTAAC
>NW_019211581.1:0-1881 GCF_002443255.2 Varroa destructor | reverse complement strand
CATGTAAGATTCTGTTTTGAAATAATGCCAAAAAGATTTCCTTGACTTTTAACAATTTTGTTGTATGCGGAAATTTTGTCTGAAACTTGGCTAAAGGAAGCTTGTTTGAGTGTTAACAACTTTTGTTTGTATGAGAAAACTCTGTCCTGAGACTTGGCCAATGGGAGACTTATTTAAGTTTTAACCTCTTTCAATGTGGAAATGTTGTCCTAAAACATGACCAGAAAAAATGTCTGTTTTAACCACTTCTATCTTCCTGAAACTTAGCTAGGGAATACTTGTTTAAGTTTTAACAGCTTTTCTGTATGAGGAAACTCTGTTTTGAGTCTTGGCTAACGAGAACTTGGGTTTTAGCAAATATATTGCATGTAAGATTCTGTTTTGAAGTATGGCCAAAAAGATTTCTTTGACTTTTAGCAATTTTATTGTATGCGGAAATTTTGTTTGAAACTTGGCTAAAGGAAGCTTGTTTGAGTGTTAACAACTTTTATTTGTATGAAGACACTCTATTCTAAGACTTGGCCAATGGGGGACTTATATAAGTTTTAACTTCTTTGTATGTGGAATTGTTGTCCTAAATCATGGCCGAAAAAAAACGTTTGTTTTAACCACTTCTTTGTATCTTCCTGAAACTTAGCTAGAGAATACTTGTTTAAGTTTTAACAGCTTTTCTGTATGAGGAAACTCTATTGGAGATTTGACCAACGAGAACTTGGGTTTTAGCAAATATATTACGTTAAGATTCTGTTTTGAAATATGGCCAAAAAGATTTCTTTGACTTTTAGCAATTTTATTGTATGCGGAAATTTTGTCTGAAACTTGGCTAAAGGAAGCTTGTTTGAGTGTTAACAACTTTTATTTGTATGAGGACACTCTATTCTAAGACTTGGCCAATGGGGGACTTATATAAGTTTTAACTTCTTTGTAGGTGGAAATGTTGTCCTAAAACATGGCCAGAAAAAATGTTTGTTTTAACCACTTCTATCTTCTTGAAACTTAGCTAGAGAATACTTGTTTAAGTTTTAACAACTTTTCTGTGTGAGAGAACTCTATCCTGAGACTTGACCAACGAGAACTTGGGTTTTAGCAAATATATTGCCTGTAAGATTCTGTTTTGAAATATGGCCAAAAAGATTTCCTTGACTTTTAACAATTTTGTTGTAAGCGGAAATTTTGTCTGCAACTTGGCTAAAGGAAGCTTGTTTGAGTGTTAACAACTTTTGTTTGTATGAGGAAACTCTGTTCTGAGACTTGGCCAATGGGGGACTTATATAAGTTTTAACTTCTTTGTATGTGGAAATGTTGTCCTAAAACATGGCCAGAAAAAACGTTTGTTTTAACCACTTCTATCTTCCTGAAACTTAGCTAGAGAATACTTGTTTAAGTTTTAACAGCTTTTCTGTATGAGGAAACTCTATTTTGAGACTTGACCAACGAGAACTTGGGTTTTAGCAAATATATTGCATGTAAGATTCTGTTTTGAAATATGGCCAAAAAGATTTCCTTGACTTTTAACAATTTTGTTGTATGCGGAAATTTTGTCTGAAACTTGGCTAAAGGAAGCTTGTTTGAGTGTTAACAACTTTTGTTTGTATGAGGACACTCTGTCCTGAGACTTGGCCAATGGGAGACTTATTTAAGTTTTAACTTCTTTCAATGTGGAAATGTTGTCCTAAAACATGATCAGAAAAAATGTTTGTTTTAACCACTTCTATCTTCCTGAAACTTAGCTAGAGAATACTTGTTTAAGTTTTAACAGCTTTTCTGTATGAGGAAACTCTATTTTGAGTCTTGACCAACGAGAACTTGGGTTTTAGCAAATATATTGCATGTAAGATTCTGTTTTGAAATATGGCCAAAAAGATTTCTTTGACTTTTAGC
>NW_019211580.1:0-1459 GCF_002443255.2 Varroa destructor | reverse complement strand
TTTGACCAACTTCTTTGTATGTGGTAATGTTGTCCTAAAACATGGCCAGAAAAAAACGCTTGTTTCAACCACTTCTTTGTATCTTCCTGACACTTAGCTAGAAAAAACTTGCGTAAGTTTTAACAACTTTTCTGTGTGAGGGAGCTCCATTCTGAGACTTCTTTGAGTTTTAGCAAATATATTGCATGTAAGACTCTATTTTGTAATATGGCCAAAAAGATTTCCTTGACTCTGAACAATTTTGTTGTAGGTGGAAATTTTGTCCTGAAACTTATATAAAGGAAGCTTGTTTGAGCGTTAACAACTTTTTTGTTTGAGGAAACTCTGTTCTGAGATTTAGCCAATGGGGGACTTACTTGAGTTTTACCAACTCCTTTGTGTGTGGTAATGTTGTCCTAAAACATGGCCAGAAAAAAACGTTTGTTTCAACCACTTCTTTATATCTTCCTGAAAATTAGCTAGAGAAGACCTGTTTAGGTTTTAGCAACTTCTCCGTGTCAGGGAACTCTGTCCTGAGGCATGGTCAACGAGAAGTTGTTTGGGTTTTAACGAATATATTGCATGTAATATCCTGCTTTGAAACATGGCCAAAAAAATTTCCTTGACTTCCAGCAATTTTGTTGTAGGTAGAAATTTTGTCCTGAAACTTAGATAAATAAAGCTTGTTTGAGTATTAACAACTTTTTTGTTTAAGGAAACTCTGTTCTGAGATTTAGTCAATGGGGAACTTATTTGAGTTTTAACAACTTCTTTTTATGTGAAAATGTTGTCCTAAAACATGGCCAGAAAAAACGTTTGTTTTAATCATTTCCTTGTATCTTCCTGAAACTTAGTTAGAGAATACTTGTTTAGGTTTTAACAACTTTTTTGTGTGAGGAAGCTCCATCCTGAGACTTCTTTGAGTTTTAGCAAATATATTGCATGTAAGATTCTGTTTTGAAATATGGCCAAAAAGATTTCCTTGATTTTGAACAATTTTGTTGTAGGCGGAAGTTTTGTTCTGAGGTTTAGATAAAGGAAGCTTGTTTGAGTGTTAACAACTTTTTGTATGAGGAAACTCTGTTCTGAGACTTGGCCAATGGGGGACTTATTTGAGTTTTACTAACTTCTTTGTATGTGGTAATGTTGCCCTAAAACATGGCCAGCAAAAAACGTTTGTTTTAACCACTTCTTTATATCTTCCTGAAACTTAGCTAGAGAACACTTGTTTATGTTTTAACAACTTTTCTGTGTGAGGGAGCTCCATCCTGAGACTTCTTTGAGTTTTAGCAAATATATTGCATGTAAGATTCTATTTTGTAAGATGGCCAAAAAGATTTCCTTGACTTTGAACAATTTTGTTGTAGGTGGAAATTTTGTCCTGAAACTTAGATAAAGGAAGCTTGTTTGAGCGTTAACAACTTTTTTGTTTGAGGAAACTCTGTTCTGAGATTTAGCCAATGGGGGACTTATTTGAGTT
>NW_019211579.1:0-1065 GCF_002443255.2 Varroa destructor | reverse complement strand
ACAAAGTCCAGAGGGCCAAACTCGTTCAGGTTTTCAGGTACTAGATGGCTTTCTTCTTTGCTACAATGGCCGAGAGCCAAACTCATTAGAACTTTCGAGTACCAAAAAAATCTCACATCTTCCACAAGTACCAGACGGCAAAACTCATTAGAACTTTCGAGTACTAAGTAAATCTCACCTCTTGCATAAGTACCAGACGGCCAAACTCATTAGAGCTTTCAGGTACTAGATGGATCTCTTCTTTGCCGCAACGGCCAGACGGCCAAACTCATTAAAGCTTTCAAGTACCATATAGCTCTCTTCTTCGCCGCAACGGCCAGACGGCCAAACTCATTGGAGCTTTCAAGTACCATATAGCTTTCCTCTTTGCTACAACGACCGGGGGGCCAAACTCGTTCAGGCTTTCAAGTACTAGATGGCTTTCTTCTTTGCTACAATGGCCGGGGGGAGGGGGCCAAACTCATTAGAACTTTCGAGCACTAAATAAATCTCACCTCTTCCACAAGTACCAGACGGCTAAACTCATTAGAGCTTTCAGGTACTAGATGGAGCTCTTCTTTGCCGCAATGGCCAGACAGCCAAACTCATTAGAGCTTTCAAGTACCATATAGCTCTCTTCTTCGCCGCAACGGCCAGACGGCCAAACTCATTGGAGCTTTCGAGTACCAAATAAATCTTACCTCTTCCGCAAGTACCAGACGACCAAACTCATTAGAGCTTTCAAGTACCATATAGCTCTCCTCTTCGCAGCAACGTCCAGAGGGCCAAACCCATTAGAGCTTTCAAGTACCATATAGCTTTCTTCTTTGCCACAACGACCGGGGGGCCAAACTCGTTCGGGCTTTCAAGTACTAGATGGCTTTCTTCTTTGCTACAACGGCCGGGGGGAGGGGGCTAAACTCATTAGAACTTTCGAGTACTAAATAAATCTCACCTCTTCCACAAGTACCAGACGGCCAAACTCATTAGAGCTTTCAGGTACTAGATGGAGCTCTTCTTTGCAGCAATGGCCAGACAGCCAAGCTCATTAGAGCTTTCAAGTACCATATAGCTCTCTTCTTCGCC
>NW_019211578.1:0-3370 GCF_002443255.2 Varroa destructor | reverse complement strand
TCAAATAAGTTCCTCATTGGCCAAGTCTCAGGACAGGGTTTCCTCATACAAAAAAGTTCTTAACACTCAAGCAAGCTTCCTTTAGCTAAATTTCAGAACAAAATTTCCACTTACAACGAAATTGTTAAAAGTTAAGGAAATCTTTTTGGCCATATTTCAAAAGAGAACCTTACATGCAATATATTTGTTAAAGCTCAAAGAAGTTCTCGTTGGCCAAGTCTCAAGATAGAATTCCCTCACACAGAAAAGTTGTTAAAACTCAAAGAATTTCTCATTGACCAAGTCTCAGGATAGAGTTCCCTCACACAGAAAAGTTGTTAAAACTTAAACACAAGTGCTCTCTAGCTAAGTTTCAGGACAGAAGTCCCACATACAAAGAAGTGGTTAAAACAAACGTTTTTTTTTCTGGCCATGTTTTAGGACAACATTTCCACATGCAAAGAAGTTTTTAAAACTTAAATAAGTCCCCCATTGCCCAAGTCTCAGAACGGAGTTTCCTCATACAAAAAGAAGTTGTTAACATTCAAACAAGCTTCCTTTAGCTAAGTTTCAGGACAAAATTTCCACTTACAACGAAATCGTTAAAAGTCAAGGAGATCTTTTTGGCCATATTTCAACAGAGAACCTTACATGCAATATATTTACAACTCAAAGAAGTTCTCGTTGCCCAAGTCTCAAGATAGAGTTCCCTCACACAGAAAAGTTGTTAAAACTCAAAGAAGTTCTCGTTGGCCAAATCTCAGGATAGAGTTCCCTCACACAGAAAAGTTGTTAAAACTCAAAGAAGTTCTCGTTGGCCAAATCTCAGGATAGAGTTCCCTCGCACAGAAAAGTTGTTAAAACTTAAACAAGTGTTCTCTGGCTAAGTTTCAGGACAGAATTTCCGCCTATAACAAAATTGTTAGAAGTCAAGGAAATTTTTGGGCCATATTTCAAAAGAGAACTTTACATGCAATATATTTGTTAAAGCTCAAAGAAGCTCTCGTTGGCCAAGTCTCAGGATAGAGTTCCCTTACACAGAAAAGTTATTAAAACTTAAACAAATATTCTCTAGCTAAGTTTCAGGACAAAGGTTCCACATACAAAGAAGTGGTTAAAACAAACGTTTTTTTTCTGGCCATGTTTTAGGACAACATTACCACATGCAAAGAAGTTGGTAAAACTTAAATAAGTCCCCCATTGGCCAAGTCTCAGAACAGAGTTTCCTCATACAAAAAAGTTGTTAACTCTCAAACAAGCTTCCTTTAGCCAAGTTTCGGACAAAATTTCCGCATACAACAAAACTGTTAAAGGTCAAGGAAATCTTCTTGACCATATTACAAAGAGAATTTTACATGTAATATATTTGCTAAAACTCAAGTTCTCGTTGGCCAAGTCTCAGGATAGAGTTCCCTCACACAGAAAAGTTGTTAAAACTTAAACAAGTGTTTCCTAGCTAAGTTTCAGGAAGATACAAAGAAGTGGTTAAAACAAACGTTTTTTTCTGGCCATGTTTTAGGCCAACATTTCCACATACAAAGGAGTTAAAACTTATATAAGTTCCCCATTGGCCAAGTCTCAGGACAGAGTTTCCTCATACAAACAAAAGTTGTTAACACTCAAATAAGCTTCCTTTAGCCAAGTTTCAGACAAAATTGTCGCTTACAACAAAATCGTTAGAAGTCAAGATAATCTTTTTGGCCATATTACAAACAGAACCTTACATGTAATATATTTGCTAAAACTCAAGTTCTCGTTGGTCAAGTCTCAGTATCGAGTTTCCTCACACAGAAAAGTTGTTAAAACTTAAACAAGTGTTCTCTAGCTAAGTTTTAGGAAGATACAAAGAAGTGGTTAAAACAAACGTTTTTTCTGGCCATGTTTTAGGACAACATTTCCACATACAAAGAAGTTAAAACTTAAATAAGTCCCCCATTGGCCAAGTCTCAGGACAGTTTCCTCATACAAACAAAAGTTGTTAACAGTCAAACAAGCTTCCTTTAGCCAAGTTTCGGACAAAATTTCCGCATACAACAAAATTGTTAAAAGTCAAGAAAATCTTTTTGGCCATATTACAAACGGAATCTTACATGTAATATATTTGCTAAAACTCAAGTTCTCGTTGGTCAAGTCTCAGTATAGACTTTCCTCACACAGAAAAGTTGTTAAAATTTAAACAAGTGTTCTCTAGCTAAGTTTCAGGAAGATACAAAGAAGTGGTTAAAACAAACGTTTTTTTCTGGCCATATTTTAGGACAACATTTTCACATACAAAGAAGATAAAACTTAAATAAGTCCCCCATTGGCCAAGTCTCAGGACAGAGTTTCCTCATACAAACAAAAGTTGTTAACACTCAAACAAGCTTCCTTTAGCTAAGTTTCAGACAAAATTTCCGCATACAACAAAATTGTTAAAAGTCGAGGAAATCTTTTTGGTCATATTTCAAAACAGAACCTTACATGTAATATATTTGTTAAAACTCAAAGTTCTCGTTGGCCAAGTCTCAGGATAGAGTTCCCTCACACAGAAAAGTTGTTAAGACCTAAACAAGTATTCTCTAACTAAGTTGCAGGAAGATACAAAGAAATGGTTAAAACAAACGTTTTTTCTGGCCATGTTTTAGGACAACATTTTCACATAAAAAGAAGTTGTTAAAACTCAAATAAGTTCCCCATTGGCTAAATCTCAGAACAGAGTTTCCTCAAACAAAAAAGTTGTTAATACTCAAACAAGCTTTATTTATCTAAGTTTCAGGACAAAATTTCTGCCTACAACAAAATTGCTGGAAGTCAAGGAAATTTTTTTGGCCATGTTTCAAAACAGGATCTTACATGCAATATATTCGTTAAAACCCAAACAACTTCTCGTTGACCATGCCTCAGGACAGAGTTCCCAGACACGGAAAAGTTGTTAAAACCTAAACAGGTCTTCTCTAGCTAAGTTTCAGGAAGATATAAAGACGTGGTTAAAACAAATGTTTTTTTCTGGCCATGTTTCAGGACAACATTACCACATACAAAGAAGTTGGTAAAACTCAAATAAGTCCCCCATTGGCTAAATCTCAGAACAGAGTTTCCTCAAACAAAAAAGTTGTTAACACTCAAACAAGCTTTATTTATCTAAGTTTCAGGACAAAATTTCTGCCTACAACAAAATTGCTGGAAGTCAAGGAAATTCTTTTGGCCATATTTCAAAAAGAATCTTACATGCAATATATTTGCTAAACTCAAAGAAGTCTCAGGATGGAGCTCCCTCACACAGAAAAGTTGTTAAAACTTAAACAAGTGTTCTCTAGCTAAGTTTCATGAAGATACAAAGAAGTGGTTAAAACAAACGTTTTTTTTGCCATGTTTTAGGACAACATTTTCACATACAAAGAAGTTAAAACTT
>NW_019211577.1:0-2018 GCF_002443255.2 Varroa destructor | reverse complement strand
TGTAAGATTCTATTTTGAAATATGGGGAAAAAGATTTCCTTGACTTTCAACAATTTTGTTGTAGGCGGAAGTTTTGTTCTGAAACTTAGATAAAGAAAGCTTGTTTGAGTGTTAACAACTTTTTTGTATGAGGAAACTCTGTTCTGAGACTTGGCCAATGGGGGACTTATTTGAGTTTTATCAACTTCTTTATATGTGGTAATGTTGTCCTAAAACATAGCCAGAAAAAAACGCTTGTTTAAGTTTTAACAACTTTTCTGCGTGAGGGAATTCTGTCCTGAGACTTCTTTGAGTTTTAGCAAATATACTGCATGTAAGATTCCATTTTGAAATATGGCCAAAAAGATTTCCTTGGCTTTCAACAATTTTGTTGTAGGCGGAAGTTTTGTTCTGAAACTTAGATAAAGAAAGCTTGTTTGAGTGTTAACAACTTTTTTGTATGAGGAAACTCTGTTCTGAGACTTGGCCAATGGGGGACTTATTTGACTTTTACCGACTTCTTTGTATGTGGAAATGTTGTCCTAAAACATGGCTAGAAAAAAACGCTTGTTTCAACCACTTCTTTATATCTTCCTGAAACTTAGCTAAAGAACACTTGTTTAAGTTTTAACAACTTTTCTGTGTGAGGGAGCTCCATCCTGAGACTTCTTTGAGCTTTAGCAAATATATTGCATGTAAGATTCTATTTTGAAATAGGGCCAAAAAGATTTCCTTGACTTTCAACAATTTTGTTGTAGGCGGAAGTTTTGTTCTGAAACTTAGATAAAGAAAGCTTGTTTGAGTGTTAACAACTTTTTTGTATGAGGAAACTCTGTTCTGAGACTTGGCCAATAGGGGACTTATTTGAGTTTTAACAACTTCTTTGTATGTGGAAATGTTGACCTAAAACATGGCCAGAAAAAAACGTTTGTTTCAACCGCTTCTTTATATCTGCCTGAAACTTAGCTAGAGAACACTTGTTTAAGTTTTAACAACTTTTCTGTGTCAGGGAACTCTGTCCTGAGACTTGGTCAACGAGAACTTCTTTGAGTTCTAGCAAATATACTGCATGTAAGATTCTATTTTGAAATATGGGGAAAAAGATTTCCTTGACTTTCAACAATTTTGTTGTAGGCGGAAGTTTTGTTCTGAAACTTAGATGAAGGAAGCTTGTTAGAGTGTTAACAACTTTTTGTATGAGGAAGCTCTGTTCTAAGACTTGGTCAATGGGGGACTTATTTGAGTTTTACCAACTTCTTTGTATGTGGTAATACTGTCCTAAAACATGGCCAGAAAAAATGTTTGTTTTAACCACTTCTATCTTCTTGAAACTTAACTAGAGAATACTTGTTTAAGTTTTAACAGCTTTTCTGTATGAGGAAACTCTATTTTGAGACTTGACCAACGAGAACTTGGGTTTTAGCAAATATATTACATGTAAGGTTCGGTTTTGAAGTATGACCAAAAAGATTTCCTTGACTTTTAACAATCTTGTTGTATACGGAAATTTTATCTGAAACTTGGCTAAAGGAAGTTTGTTTGAGTGTTAACAACTTTTGTTTGTATGAGGACACTCTGTTCTGAGACTTAGCCAATGGGGGACTTATTTAAGTTTTAACTTCTTTGTATGTGGAAATGTTGTCCTAAAACATGGCCAGAAAAAATGTTTGTTTTAACCACTTCTATCTTCTTAAAACTTAACTAGAGAATACTTGTTTAAGTTTTAACAGCTTTTCTGTATGAGGAAACTCTATTTTGAGACTTGACCAACGAGAACTTGGGTTTTAGCAAATATATTACATGTAAGGTTCGGTTTTGAAGTATGACCAAAAAGATTTCCTTGACTTTTAACAATCTTGTTGTATACGGAAATTTTATCTGAAACTTAGTTAGAGGAAGCTTGTTTGAGTGTTAGCAACTTTTTTTTGTATGAAGAAACTCTGTTCTGAGACTTGGCCAATGGGAGACTTATTTGAGTTTTAACAACTTTTCTGTGTGAGGGAACTCTATCCTGAGACTTGGCCAACGAGAACTTCTTT
>NW_019211576.1:0-2066 GCF_002443255.2 Varroa destructor | reverse complement strand
TGGCCATATTTCAAAACAGAATCTTACATGCAATATATTTGCTAAAACCCAAGTTCTCGTTGGCCAAGTCTCAAAATAGAGTTCCCTCACACAGAAAAGTTGTTAAAACTTGAACAAGTGTTCTCTAGCTAAGTTTCAGGAAGATACAAGGAAGTGGTTAGAACAAATGTTTTTTTCTGGCCATATTTTAGGACAACATTTCCACATGCAAAGAAGTTAAAACTTAAATAAGTCTCCCATTGGCCAAGTCTCAGGACAGAGTTTTCTCATACAAAAAAAAAATTGTTAACACTCAAACAAGCTTCCTTTAGCCAAGTTTCAGACAAAATTTCCGCATACAACAAAATTGCTAAAAGTCAAAAAAATCTTTTTGGCCATATTTCAAAACAGAATCTTACATGCAATATATTTGCTAAAACCCAAGTTCTCGTTGATCAAGACTCAAAATAGAATTTCCTCATACAGAAAAGCTGTTAAAACTTAAACAAGTATTCTCTAGCTAAGTTTCAGGAAGATACAAAGAAGTGGTTAAAACAAACGTTTTTTTTTGGCCATGTTTTAGGACATTTCCACATACAAAGAAGTTAAAATTTAAATAAGTCCCCCATTGGCCAAGTCTCAGGACAGAGTTTCCTCATACAAACAAAAGTTGTTAACACTCAAACAAGCTTCCTTTAGCCAAGTTTCAGACAAAATTTCCGCTTACAACAAAATTGTTAAACATCAAGGAAATCTTTTTGGCCATATTTTAAAACAGAATCTTACATGCAATATATTTGCTAAAACCCAAGTTCTCGTTGGTCAAGTCTCAGGATAGAGTTCCCTCACACAAAAAAGTTGTTAAAACTTAAACCAATGTTCTCTAGCTGTTTCATGAAGATACAAAGAAGTGGTTAAAACAAACATTTTTTTTTTGGCCATGTTTTAGGACAACATTTCCACATACAAAGAAGTTAAAATTTAAATAAGTCCCTCACTGGCCAAGTCTCAGGACAGAGTTTCCTCATACAAACAAAAGTTGTTAACACTCAAACAAGCTTCCTTTAGCCAAGTTTCAGACAAAATTTCCGCATACAACAAAATTGCTAAAAGTCAAAAAAATCTTTTTGGCCATATTTCAAAACAGAATCTTACATGCAATATATTTGCTAAAACCCAAGTTCTCGTTGATCAAGACTCAAAATAGAGTTTCCTCATACAGAAAAGCTGTTAAAACTTAAACAAGTATTCTCTAGCTAAGTTTCAGGAAGATATAAATGGTTAAAACAAATGTTTTTTTCTGGCCATATTTTAGGACAACATTTCCACATTGAAGGAAGTTAAAACTTAAATAAGTCTCCCATTGGCCAAGTCTCAGGACAGAGTTTCCTCATACAAAAAAAAGTTGTTAACACTCAAACAAGCTTCCTTTAGCCAAGTTTCAGACAGAGTTTCCGTATACAACAAAATTGTTAAAAGTCAAGGAAATCTTTTTGGTCATGTTTCAAAACAGAACCTTACATGTAATATATTTGCTAAAACCCAAGTTCTCGTTAGCCAAGACTCAAAATAGAGTTTCCTCATACAGAAAAGCTGTTAAAACTTAAATAAGTATTCTCTAGCTAAGTTCCAGGAAGATACAAAGAAGTGATTAAAACAAATGTTTTTTTCTGGCCATGTTTTAGGACAACATTTCCACATACAAAGAAGTTAAATAAGTCTCCCATTGGCCAAGTCTCAGGACAGAGTTTCCTCATACAAAAAAAGTTGTTAACACTCAAACAAGCTTCCTTTAGCCAAGTTTCAGACAAAATTTCCGCATACAACAAAATTGTTAAAAGTCAGGGAAATCTTTTTGGCCATATTTCAAAACAGAATCTTAACGTAACATTTGCTAAAACCCAAGTTCTCGTTGGTCAAGTCTCAGGATAGAGTTCCCTCAGACAGAAAAGTTGTTAAAACATAAACAAATGTTCTCTAGCTAAGTTTCAGGGAGATACAAAGAACGGGTTAAAACAAACGTTTTTTTTGGCCATGTTTTAGGACAACATTTCCACATACAAAAAAGTTAAAATTTAAATAAGTCC
>NW_019211575.1:0-2137 GCF_002443255.2 Varroa destructor | reverse complement strand
TTAAAACTTAAATAAGTCCCCCATTGGCCAAGTATCAGGACAGAGTTTCCTCATAGAAACAAAAGTTGTTAACACTCAAACAACTTCTTTTAACCAAGTTTCAGACAAAATTTCCGCATACAACAAAATTGTTAAAAGTCAGGGAAACCTTTTTGGTCATATTTCAAAACAGAATCTTACATATAATATATTTACTAAAACCCAAGTTCTTGTTGGTCAAGTCTCAGGACAAAGTTCCCTCACACAGAAAAGTTGTTAAAATTTAAACAAGTATTCTCTATCTAAGTTTCAGGAAGATACAAAGAAGTAGTTAAAACAAACGTTTTTTTCTGGCCATGTTCTAGGACAACATTTCTACATACAAAGAAGTTAAAACTTATGAGTCCCCCATTGGGCAAGTCTCAGAACAGAGCGTCCTCATACAAACAAAAGTTGTTAACACTCAAACAAGCTTCTTTTAGCCAGGTTTCAGACAAAATTTCCGCATACAACAAGATTGTTAAAAGTCAAGGAAATCTTTTTGGTCATATTTCAAAACAGAACCTTACATGTAATATATTTGGTAAAACCCAAGTTCTCCTTGGTCAAGTCTCAAAATAGAGTTTCCTCATATAGAAAAGCTGTTAAAACTTAAACAAGTATTCTCTATCTAAGTTTAAGGAAGATACAAAGAAGTAGTTAAAACAAAGTTTTTTTTTCCGGCCATGTTCTAAGACAACATTTCTACATACAAAGAAGTTAAAACTTATGAGTCCCCCATTAGCCAAGTCTCAGAACAGAGTTTCCTCATACAAAAAAGTTGTTAACACTCAAACAAGCTTCCTTTAGCTAAGTTTCAGACAAAATTACCGCATACAACAAAATCGTTAAAAGTCAGGGAAATCTTTTTGGTCATATTTCAAAACAGAATATTAACGGAATATATTTGTTAAAACCCAAGTTCTCGTTGGTCAAGTCTCAAAATAGAGTTTCCTCATACAGAAAAGCTGTTAAAACTTAAACAAGTATTCTCTATCTAAGTTTCAGGAAGATACAAAGAAGTAGTTAAAACAAAGTTTTTTTCCGGCCATGTTCTAAGACAACATTTCTACATACAAAGAAGTTAAAACTTATGAGTCCTCCATTAGCCAAGTCTCAGAACAGAGTTTCCTCATACAAAAAAGTTGTTAACACTCAAACAAGCTTCCTTTAGCTAAGTTTCAGACAAAATTACCGCATACAACAAAATCGTTAAAAGTCAGGGAAATCTTTTTGGTCATATTTCAAAACAGAATATTAACGGAATATATTTGTTAAAACTCAAAGAAGTTCTTGTTGGCCAAGTCTCAGGATAAGGTTCCCTCACACAGAAAAGTTGTTAAAACTTAAACAAGTGTTCTCTAGCTAAATTTCAGGAAGATACAAAGAAGTGGTTAAAACAAAGGTTTTTTTTTGGCCATGTTTTAGGACAACATTTCCACATACAAAGAAGTTAAAACTTAAATAAGTCCCCCATTGGCCAAGTATCAGGACAGAGTTTCCTCGTACAAACAAAAGTTGTTAACAGTCAAGCAAGCTTCCTTTAGCCAAGTTTCAGACAAAATTTCCGCTTACAACAAAATTGTTAAAAGTCAGGGAAATCTTTTTGGTCATATTTCAAAACAGAATATTAACGGAATATATTTGTTAAAACTCAAAGAAGTTCTTGTTGGCCAAGTCTCAGGATAAGGTTCCCTCACAGAGAAAAGTTGTTGAAACTTAAACAAGTGTTCTCTAGCTAAATTTCAGGAAGATACAAAGAAGTGGTTAAAACAAACGTTTTTTTTTGGCCATGTTTTAGGACAACATTTCCACATACAAAGAAGTTAAAACTTAAATAAGTCCCCCATTGGCCAAGTATCAGGACAGAGTTTCCTCATAGAAACAAAAGTTGTTAACACTCAAACAACTTCTTTTAACCAAGTTTCAGACAAAATTTCCGCATACAACAAAATTGTTAAAAGTCAGGGAAATCTTTTTGGTCATATTTCAAAACAGAATCTTACATGTAATATATTTACTAAAACCCAAGTTCTTGTTGGTCAAGTCTCAGGACAAAGTTCCCTCACACAGAAAAGTTGTTAAAACTTAAACAAGTATTCTCTATCTAAGTTTCAGG
>NW_019211574.1:0-1757 GCF_002443255.2 Varroa destructor | reverse complement strand
TATATTTGCTAAAATCCAAGTTCTCGTTGGTCAAGTCTCAAAATAGAGTTTCCTCATACAGAAACGCTGTTAAAACTTAAACAAGTATTCTCTAGCTAAGTTTCAGGAAGATACAAAGAACGGGTTAAAACAAACGTTTTTTCTGGCCATGTTTTAGGACAACACGTCCACATACAAAGAAGTTAAAATTTAAATAAGTCCCCCACTGGCCAAGTCTCAGGACAGAGTTTCCTCATACAAACAAAAGTTGTTAACACTCAAACAAGCTTCCGTTAGCCAAGTTTCAGACAAAATTTCCGCATACAACAAAATTGTTGAAAGTCAAGGAAATCTTTTTGGCCATATTTCAAAACAGAATCTTACAGGCAATATATTTGCTAAAACCCAAGTTCTCGTTGGTCAAGTCTCAGGATAGAGTTCCCTTACACAGAAAACTTGTTAAAACTTAAACCAGTGCTTTCTAGCTAAGTTTCATGAAGATACAAAGAAGTGGTTAAAACAAACGTTTTTTTTTCGCCATGTTTTAGGACAACATTTCCACATACAAAGAAGTTAAAACTTAAATAAGTCCTCCAATGGCGAAGTCTCAAAACAGAGTTTCCTCATACAAAAAAGTTGTTAACACTCAAACAAGCTTTTTTTAACTAAGTTTTAGGACAAAGTTTCCGCTTACAACAAAATTGTTAAAAGTCAAGGAAATCTTTTTGGGCATATTACAAACAGAATCTTACATGTAATATATTTGCTAAAACTCAAGTTCTCGTTGGCCAAGTCTCAGGATAGAGCTCCCTCACACAGAAAAGTTGTTAAAACTTAAACAAGTGTTCTCTAGCTAGGTTTTAGGAAGATACAAAGAAGTGCTTAAAACAAACGTTTTTTTCTGGCCATGTTTTAGGACAACATTTCCACATACAAAGAAGTTGTTAAAACTTAAATAAGTCCCCCATTGGCCAAGTCTCAAAACAGAGTTTCCTCGTGCAAACAAAAGTTGTTAACACTTAAACAAGTTTCCGTTAGCCAAGTTTCAGACAAAATTTCCGCATACAACAAAATTGTTAAAAGTCAAGAAAATCTTTTTGGCCATATTTTAAAACAGAATCTTACATGCAGTATATTTGCTAAAACCCAAGTTCTCGTTGGTCAAGTATCAAAATAGAGTTTCCTCATACAGAAAAGCTGTTAAAACTTAAACAAGTATTCTCTAGCTAAGTTTCAGGAAGATACAAAGAAGTGGTTAAAACAAACGTTTTTTTTGGCCATGTTTTAGGACAACATTTCCACATACAAAGAAATTAAAACTTAAATAAGTCCCCCATTGGCCATGTCTCAGAACAGAGTTTCCTCATACAAACAAAAGTTGTTAACAGTCAAACAAGCTTCCTTTAGCCAAGTTTCAGACAAAACTTCCGCATACAACAAAATTATTAAAAGTCAAGGAAACCTCTTTGGTCATGTTTCAATACAGAACCTTACATGCAATATATTTGCTAAAACTCAAGTTCTCGTTGGCCAAGTCTCAAAATAGAGTTTCCTCATACAGAAAAGCTGTTAAAACTTAAACAAGTATTCTCTAACTAAGTTTCAGGAAGATACAAAGAAGTGGTTAAAACAAACGTTTTTCCTGGCCATGTTTTAGGACAACACGTCCACACACAAAGAAGTTAAAATTTAAATAAGTCCCCCATTGGCCAAGTCTCAGAACAGAGTTTCCTCATACAAACAAAAGTTGTTAACACTCAAACAAACTTCCTTTAGCC
>NW_019211573.1:0-2164 GCF_002443255.2 Varroa destructor | reverse complement strand
CTTTTCTGTGTGAGGGAACTCTATCCTGAAATTTGACCAACGAGAACTTGGGTTTTAGCAAATATATTGCCTGTAAGATTCTGTTTTGAAATATATCCAAAAGGATTTCCTTGACTTTTAACAATTTTGTTGTATGCGGAAATTTTGTCTGAAACTTGGCTAACGGAAGCTTGTTTGAGTGTTAACAACTTTTGTTTGTATGAGGAAACTCTGTTCTGAGACTTGACCAATGGGGACTTATATAAGTTTTAACTTCTTTGTATGTGGAAATGTTGTCCTAAAACATGGCCAAAAAAAACTTTGTTTTAACCACTTCTTTGTATCTTCATGAAACTTAGCTAGAGAACACTGGTTTAAGTTTTAACAGCTTTTCTGTATGAGGAAACTCTATTTTGAGACTTGACCAACGAGAATTTGGGTTTTAGCAAATATATTGCATTTAAGATTCTGTTTTGAAATATGGCCAAAAAGATTTCCTTGACTTTTAACAATTTTGTTGTATGCGGAAATTTTGTCTGAAACTTGGCTAAAGAAAGCTTGTTTGAGTGTTAACAACTTTTGCTTGTATGAGGAAACTCTGTTCTGAGACTTGGCCGATGGGGGACTTATATAAGTTTTAACTTTTTTGTATGTGGAAATGTTGTCCTATTACATGGCCAGAAAAAATGTTTGTTTTAACCACTTCTATCTTCCTGAAACTTAAATAGAGAACACTTGGTTAAGTTTTAACAACTTTTCTGTGTGAGGGAACTCTATCCTGAAATTTGACCAACGAGAACTTGGGTTTTAGCAAATATATTGCATGTAAGATTCTGTTTTGAAATATGGCCAAAAAGATTTCCTTGACTTTTAACAATTTTGTTGTATGCGGAAATTTTGTCTGAAACTTGGCTAAAGGAAGCTTGTTTGAGTGTTAACAACTTTTGTTTGTATGAAGAAACTCTGTTCTGAGACTTGGCTAATGGGGGACTTATTTAAGTTTTAACTTCTTTGTATGTGGACGTGTTGTCCTAAAACATGGCCGGAAAAAACGTTTGTTTTAACCCGTTCTTTGTATCTTCATGAAACTTAGCTAGAGAACACTGGTTTAAGTTTTAACAACTTTTCTGTGTGAGGGAACTCTATACTGAGACTTGGCCAACGAGAACTTCTTAGAGTTTTAACAAATATACTACATGTAAGGTTCTGATTCGAAATATGACCAAAAAGATTTCCTTGACTTTTAACAATTTTATTGTATGCGGAAATTTTGTCTGAAACTTGGCTAACGGAAGCTTGTTTGAGTGTTAACAACTTTTGTTTGTATGAGGAAACTCTGTCCTGAGACTTGGCCAGTGGGGGACTTATTTAAATTTTAACTTCTTTGTATGTGGACGTGTTGTCCTAAAACATGGGCAGAAAAAACGTTTGTTTTAACCCGTTCTTTGTATCTTCCTGAAACTTAGCTAGAGAACATTTGTTTAAGTTTTAACAACTTTTCTGTGTGAGGGAACTCTATCCTGAGACTTGGCCAACGAGAACTTCTTAGAGTTTTAACAAATATACTACATGTAAGGTTCTGTTTTGAAATATGACCAAAGAGATTTCCTTGACTTTTAACAATTTTGTTGTGAGCGGAAATTTTGTCTGCAACTTGGCTAAAGGAAGCTTGTTTGAGTGTTAGCAACTTTTGTTTGTATGAGGAAACTCTGTTCTGGGACTTGGCCAATGGAGGACTTATATAAATTTTAACTTCTTTGTATGTGGAAATGTTGTCCTAAAACATGGCCAGAAAAAAATGTTTGTTTTAACCACTTCTATCTTCATGAAACATAGCTAGAGAATACTTGTTTAAGTTTTAACAGCTTTTCTGTATGAGGAAACTCTATTTTGAGACTTGACCAACGAGAACTTGGGTTTTAGTAAATATATTGCATGTAAGATTCTGTTTTGAAATATGGCCAAAAAGATTTCCTTGACTTTTAACAATTTTGTTGTATGCGGAAATTTTGTCTGAAACTTGGCTAAAGGAAGCTTGTTTGAGTGTTAACAACTTTTGTTTGTATGAGGAAACTCTGTCCTGAGACTTGGCCAATGGGGGACTTGTTTAAGTTTTAACTTCTTTGTATGTGGAAATGTTGTCCTAAAACATGGCCAAAAAAAAACGTCTGTTTTAACCACTTCT
>NW_019211572.1:0-1083 GCF_002443255.2 Varroa destructor | reverse complement strand
CTAGCTAAGTTTCAGGAAGATACAAAGAAGTGGTTAAAACAAACGTTTTCTTTTGGCCATCTTTTAGGACAACATTTCCACATACAAAGAAGTTAAAACTTAAATAAGTCCCCCATTGGCCAAGTCTCAGAACAGAGTTTCCTCATACAAACAAAAGTTGTTAACAGTCAAGCAAGCTTCCTTTAGCCAAGTTTCAGACAAAATTGCCGCTTACAACAAAATCGTTAAAAGTCAAGAAAATCTTTTTGGCGATATTACAAACAGAATCTTACATGTAATATATATGCTAAAACTCAAGTTCTCGTTGGTCAAGTCTCACTATAGAGTTTCCTCACACAGAAAAATTGTTAAAACTTAAACAAGTATTCTCTAGCTAAGTTTCAGGAAGATACAAAGAAGTGTTTAAAACAAACATTTTTCCTGGCCATGTTTTAGGACAACATATCTACATACAAAGAAGTTAAAACTTATAAGTTCCCCATTGGCCAAGTCTCAGAACAGAATTCCCTCATACAAAAAAAAAGTTGCTAACACTCAAACAAGCTTCCTCTAGCCATGTTTCAGGACAGAATTTCCGCATACAACAAAATTGTTAAAAGTCAAGGAAATCTCTTTAGCCATATTTCAAAACAGAACCTTACATGCATTATATTTGTTAAAACTCAAAGAAGTTCTCATTGACCAAGCCTCAGGATAGAGTTCCCTCACACAGAAAAGTTGTTAAAACTTAAACACAAGTGCTCTCTAACTAAGTTTCAGGACAGAAGTCCCACATACAAAGAAGTGGTTAAAACAAACGTTTTTTTTCTGGCCATGTTTTAGGACAACATTTCCACATACAAAGGAGTTGTTAAAACTCAAATAAGTCCCCCATTGGCCAAGTCTCAGAACAGAGTTTCTTCATACAAAAAAAAGTTGCTAACACTCAAACAAGCTTCCTCTAACTAAGTTTCAGGACAAAATTTCCTCTTACAACGAAATTGTTGAATGTCAAGGAAATCTTTTTGGCCATATTTCAAAACAGAATCTTACATGCAATATATTTATTAAAACTCAAAGAAGTTCTCGTTGGCCAAGTCTCAG
>NW_019211571.1:0-1423 GCF_002443255.2 Varroa destructor | reverse complement strand
GGCCAACGAGAACTTCTTTGAGTTTTAACAAATATTTTACATGTAAGGTTCTGTTTTGAAATATGACCAAAAAGATTTCCTTGACTTTTAACAATTTTGTTGTATGCGGAAATTTTGTCTGAAACTTGGCTAAAGAAAGCTTGTTTGAGTGTTAACAACTTTTTTTTGTATGAGGACACTCTGTTCTAAGACTTGGCCAATGGGGGACTTATATAAGTTTTAACTTCTTTGTATATGGAAATGTTGTCCTAAAACATGGCAAAAAAAAACGTTTGTTTTAACCACTTCTTTGTATCTTCCTGAAACTTAGCTAGAGAATACTTGTTTAAGTTTTAACAGCTTTTCTGTATGAGGAAACTCTATTTTGAGACTTGACCAACGAGAACTCTGGTTTTCGCAAATATATTACATGTAAGGTTCTGTTTTGAAACATGACCAAAAAGATTTCCTTGACTTTTAATAATTTTGTTGTATACGGAAATTCTGTCTGAAACTTGGCTAAAGGAAGCTTGTTTGAGTGTTAACAACTTTTTTTTGTATGAGGAAACTCTGTCCTGAGACTTGGCCAATGGGAGACTTATTTAAGTTTTAACTTCTTTCAATGTGGAAATATTGTCCTAAAACATGACCAGAAAAAAACGTTTGTTTTAACCACTTCTATCTTCCTGAAACTTAGCTAGAGAATACTTGTTTAAGGTTTAACAGCTTTTCTGTATGAGGAAACTCTATTTTGAGACTTGGCCAACGAGAACTTGGGTTTTCGCAAATATATTGCATGTAAGATTCTGTTTTGAAATATAGCCAAAAAGATTTCCTTGACTTTTAACAATTTTGTTGTATGCGGAAATTTTGTCTGAAACTTGGCTAAAAGAAGCTTGTTTGAGTGTTAACAACTTTTGTTTGTATGAGGAAACTCTGTCCTAAGACTTGGCCAGTGGGGGCCTAATTAAATTTTAACTTCTTTGTATGTGGAAATGTTGTCCTAAAACATGGCCAGAAAAAACGTTTGTTTTAACCACTTCTATCTTCCTGAAACTTAGCTAGAGAATACTTGTTTAAGTTTTAACAGCTTTTCTGTATGAGGAAACTCTATTTTGAGACTTGACCAGCGAGAACTTGGGTTTTAGCAAATATATTGCATGTAAGGTTCTGTATTGAAACATGACCAAAGAGGTTTCCTTGACTTTTAATAATTTTGTTGCATGCGGAAATTTCGTCTGAAACTTGGCTAAAGGAAGCTTGTTTGACTGTTAACAACTTTTATTTGTATGAGGAAACTCTGTCCTGCGACTTGGCCAATGGGAGACTTATTTAAGTTTTAACTGCTTTGTATGTGGAAATGTTGTCCGAAAACATGGCCAAAAAAAAACGTTTGTTTTAACCACTTCTTTGTATCTTCCTGAAACTTAGCTAGAGAATATTT
>NW_019211570.1:0-3394 GCF_002443255.2 Varroa destructor | reverse complement strand
CAAAGAAGTTAAAACTTAAATAAGTCCCCCATTGGCCAAGTCTCAGAACAGAGTTTCCTCATACAAACAAAGGTTGTTAACACTCAAACAAGCTTCCTTTAGCCAAGTTTCAGACAAAATTTCCGCTTACAATAAAATTGTTAAACATCAAGGAAATCTTTTTGGCCATATTTCAATACAGAACCTTACATGCAATACATTTGCTAAAACCCAAGTTCTCGTTGGTCAAGTCTCAAAATAGAGTTTCCTCATACGGAAAAGCTGTTAAAACTTAAACAAGTATTCTCTAGCTAAGTTTCAGGAAGATAGAAGTGGTTAAAATGAACATTTTTTCTAGCCATGTTTTAGGACAACATTTCCATATACAAAGAAGTTAAAACTTAAATAAGTCCCCCATTGGCCAAGTCTCAGAACAGAGTTTCGCCATACAAACAAAGGTTGTTAACACTCAAACAAGCTTCCTTTAGCCAAGTTGCAGACAAAATTTCTATTTACAACAAAATTGTTAAAAGTCAAGGAAATCTCTTTGGTCATATTTCAAAACAGAACCTTACATGCAATATATTTGCTAAAACCCAAGTTCTCGTTGGTCAAGTCTCAAAATAGAGTTTCCTCATGCAGAAAAGCTGTTAAAACTTAAACAAGTATTCTCTAGCTAAGTTTCAGGAAGATAGAAGTGGTTAAAACGAACATTTTTTCTAGCCATGTTTTAGGACAACATTTCCATATACAAAGAAGTTAAAACTTAAATAAGTCCCCCATTGGCCAAGTCTCAGAACAGAGTTTCCTCATACAAACAAAGGTTGTTAACACTCAAACAAGCTTCCTTTAGCCAAGTTGCAGACAAAATTTCTATTTACAACAAAATTGTTAAAAGTCAAGGAAATCTCTTTGGTCATATTTCAAAACAGAACCTTACATGTAGTATATTTGTTAAAACTCCAAGAAGTTCTCGTTGGCCAAGTCTCAAAATAGAGTTTCCTCATACAGAAAAGCTGTTAAAACTTAAACAAGTATTCTCTAGCTAAGTTTCAGGAAGATAGAAGTGGTTAAAACGAACATTTTTTCTAGCCATGTTTTAGGACAACATTTCCACATACAAAGAAGTTAAAACTTAAATAAGTCCCCCATTAGCCAAGTCTCAGGACAGAGTTTCCTCATACAAACAAAAGTTGTTAACACTCAAACAAGCTTCCTTTAGCCAAGTTGCAGACAAAATTTCCGCATACAACAAAATTATTAAAAGTCAAGGAAACCTCTTTGGTCATGTTTCAGTACAAAACCTTACATGCAATATATTTGCTAAAACCCAAGTTCTCGTTGGTCAAGTCTCAAAATAGAGTTTCCTCATACAGAAAAGTTGTTAACACTCAAACAAACTTCCTTTAGCCAAGTTTCAAACAAAATTTCTACTTACAACAAAATTGTTAAAAGTCAAGGAGATCTTTGTGGCCATATTTCAAAACAGAATCTTACATGTAGTATATTTGTTAAAACTCTAAGAAGTTCTCGTTGTCTAAGTCTCAAAATAGAGTTTCCTCATACAGAAAAGCTGTTAAAACTTAAACAAGTATTCTCTAGCCTAGTTTCAGGAAGATAGAAGTGGTTAAAACGAACATTTTTTCTAGCCATGTTTTAGGACAACATTTCCACATACAAAGAAGTTAAAACTTAAATATGTCCTCCATTAGCCAAGTCTCAGGACAGAGTTTCCTCATACAAACAAAAGTTGTTAACACTCAAACAAGCTTCCGTTAGCCAAGTTTCAGACAAAATTTCCGCATACAACAAAATTGTTAAAAGTCAAGGAAATCTTTTTGGCCATATTTCAAAACAGAATCTTACAGGCAATATATTTGCTAAAACCCAAGTTCTCGTTGGTCAAGTCTCAGGATAGAGTTCCCTCACACAGAAAAGTTGTTAAAACTTAAACCAGTGTGCTCTAGCTAAGTTTTATGAAAATACAAAGAAGTGGTTAAAACAAACGTTTTTTCTTGGCCACGTTTTAGGACAACATTTCCACATACAAAGAAGTTAAAACTTAAATAAGTCCCCCATTGGCCAAGTCTCAGGACAGAGTTTTCTCATACAAACAAAAGTTTTTAACAGTCAAACAAGCTTCCTTTAGCCAAGCTGCAGACAAAATTTCCGCATACAACAAAATTATTAAAAGTCAAGGAAACCTCTTTGGTCATGTTTCAGTACAAAACCTTACATGCAATATATTTGCTAAAACCCAAGTTCTCGTTGGTCAAGTCTCAAAATAGAGTTTCCTCATACAAACAAAAGTTGTTAAAACTTAAACCAGTGTTCTCTAGCTAAGTTTCATGAAGATACAAAGAAGTGGTTAAAACAAACGTTTTTTTTTTGGCCATGCTTTAGGACACCATTTCCACATACAAAGAAGTTAAAACTTATATAAGTCCTTCATTGGCCAAGTCTTAGAACAGTGTCCTCATACAAACAAAAGTTGAACACTCAAACAAGCTTCCTTTAGCCAAGTTTCAGACAGAATTTCCGTATACAGCAAAATTATTAAAAGTCAAGGAAACCTCTTTGGTCATGTTTCAAAACAGAACCTTACATGTAATATATTTGCTGAAACCCAAGTTCTCGTTAGCCAAGTCTCAGGATAGAGTTCCCTCACACAGAAAAGTTGTTAAAACTTGAACAAGTGTTCTCTATTTAAGTTTCAGGAAGATACAAAGAACGGGTTAAAACAAACGTTTTTTCTGGCCATGTTTTAGGACAGCATTTCCACATACAAGGAAGTTAAAATTTAAATAAGTCCCCCATTGGCCAAGTCTTAGAACAGAGTGTCCTCATACAAACAAAAGTTGTTAACACTCAAACAAGCTTCCTTTAGCCAAGTTTCAGACAAAATTTCCGCATACAACAAAATTAATAAAAGTCAAGGAAAGCTCTTTGGTCATGTTTCAATACAGAACCTTACATGCAATATATTTGCTAAAACCCAAGTTCTCGTTGGTCAAGTCTCAAAATAGAGTTTCCTCATACAGAAAAGCTGTTAAAACTAAAACAAGTATTCTCTAGCTAAATTTCAGGAAGATAGAACTGGTTAAAACAAACATTTTTTCTGGTCATGTTTTAGGACAACATTTCCACATTGAAAGAAGTTAAAACTTAAATAAGTCTCCCATTGGCCAAGTCTCAGGACAGAGTTTCCTCATACAAAAAAAAAAGTTGTTAACACTCAAACAAGCCTCCTTTAGCCAAGTTTCAGACAGAATTTCCGTATACAGCAAAATTATTAAAAGTCAAGGAAACCTCTTTGGTCATGTTTCAAAACAGAACCTTACATGTAATATATTTGCTGAAACCCAAGTTCTCGTTAGCCAAGTCTCAGGATAGAGTTCCCTCACACAGAAAAGTT
>NW_019211569.1:0-1117 GCF_002443255.2 Varroa destructor | reverse complement strand
AAGTGCTCCCTAGGTAAGTTTCAGGACAGAAGTTCCGCATACAAAGAAGTGGTTAAAACAAACGTTTTTTTTCTGGCCATGTTTTAGGACAACATTTCCACATACAAAGGAGTTGTTAAAACTCAAATAAGTCCCCCACTGGCCAAGTCTCAGAACAGAGTTTCTTCATACAAAAAAAAAGTTGCTAACACTCAAACAAGCTTCCTCTAACTAAGTTTCAGGACAAAATTTCCTCTTACAACGAAATTGTTAAAAGTCAAGGAAATCTTTTTGGCCATATTTCAAAAGAGAATCTTACATGCAATATATTTGTTAAAACTCAAAGAAGTTCTCGTTGGCCAAATCTCAGCATAGAGCTCCCTCACATAGTTGTTAAAACTTAAACAAGCTTCCTCTAGTTAAGTTTCAGGATAAAATTTCCACTTACAATGAAATTGTTAAAAGTCAAGGAAACCTTCTTGGCCATATTTCAAGAGAGAACCTTACATGCAATATATTTGTTAAAGCTCAAAGGAGTTCTCGTTGGCCAAGCCTCAGGATAGAGTTCCCTCACACAGAAAAGTTGTTAAAACTTAAACACAAGTGCTCCCTAGGTAAGTTTCAGGACAGAAGTTCAACATACAAAGAAGTGGTTAAAACAAACGCTTTTTTTCTGTCCATGTTTTAGGACAACATTACCATATACAAAGAAGTTGTTAAAACTCATAATAAGTTCCCCATTGGCCAAGTCTCAGAACAGAGTTTCCTCATACAAAAAAAGTTATTAGCACTCAAACAAGCTTCCTTTAGCTAAGTTTCAGCAGAAAATTTCCACTTACAACAAAGTTGTTAAAAGTCAAGGAAATCTTTTTGGCCATATTTCAAGAGAGAACCCGACATGCAATATATTTGTTAAAGCTCAAAGAAGTTCTCGTTGGCCAAGTCTCAGGATAGAATTCCCTCACACAGAAAAGTTGTTAAAACTTAAACACAAGTGCTCCCTAGGTAAGTTTCAGGACAGAAGTTCCGCATACAAAGAAGTGGTTAAAACAAACGTTTTTTTTCTGGCCATGTTTTAGGACAACATTTCCACATACAAAGGAGTTGTTAAAACTCAAATAAGTCCCCCATTGGCCAA
>NW_019211568.1:0-2427 GCF_002443255.2 Varroa destructor | reverse complement strand
AAGGAAATCTTCTTGGCCATATTTCAAAATGAGAATCTTACATGCAGATATATTTGCTAAACTCAAAGAAGTTCTCGTTGATCGACAGAGTCTCCCTCACACAGAAAAGTTGTTAAAACTTAAACAAGTGTTCTTAGCTAAGTTTCAGGAAGATATAAAGAAGTGGTTGAAACAACGTTTTTTTCTGCCATGTTTTAGGACAACATTTCCACATACAAAGAAGTTAAAACTCAAATAAGTCCCCCATTGGCCAAGTCTCAGAACAGAGTTTCCTCATACAAAAAAGTTGTTAACACTCAAACAAGCTTCCTTTATCTAATTTCAGAACAAAACTTCCGCCTACAACAAAATTGTTGAAAGTCAAGGAAATCTTTTTGGCTATTTCAAAACAGAACCTTACATGCTAGTATATTTGCTAAAACCCAAGTTCTCGTTGGCCAAGTCTCAGAACAGAGTTTCCTCATACAAAAAGTTGTTAACACTCAACAAGCTTCCTTTACAGTTCAGACAAAATTCCGCTACAACAAAATTGTTAAGTCAAGGAAATCTTTTGGCATATTTCAAAAAGAACTTACATGAGTATATTTGTAAAACTCAAGAGTTCTCGTTGGCAAGTCTCAGGAAGATTCCCTCACACAGAAAAGTTGTTAAAACTTAGAACAAGTGTTCTCTAGCTAAGTTTCAGGAAGATACAAAGAAGTGGTTAAAACAAACGTTTTTTTTTGCCATGTTTTAGGACAACATTTCCACATACAAAGAAGTTAAAACTCAAATAAGTCCCCCATTGGCCAAGTCTCAGAACAGAGTTTCCTCATACAACAAAAGTTGTTAACACTCAAACAAGCTTCCTTTATCTAAGTTTCAGAACAAAACTTCCGCCTACAACAAAATTGTTGAAAGTCAAGGAAATCTTTTTGGCCATATTTCAAAATGGAATCTTACATGCAGTATATTTGCTAAAACTCAAAGAAGTTCTCGTTGACCAAGTCTCAGGACAGAGTTCCCTCACACAGAAAAGTTGTTAAAACTTAAACAAGTGTTCTCTAGCTAAGTTTCAGGAAGATACAAAGAAGTGGTTAAAACAACGTTTTTTTTCTGGCCATGTTTTAGGACAACATTTCCACATACAAAGAAGTTGGTAAAACTCAAATAAGTCCCCCATTGGCCAAGTCTCAGAACAGAGTTTCCTCATACAAACAAAAGTTGTTAACACTCAAACAAGCTTCCTTTAGCCTAAGTTTCAGACAAAATTTCCGCTACAACAAAATTGTTAAAAGTCAAGGAAATCTTTTTGGCCATATTTCAAAAGAGAACCTTACATGCAATATATTTGCTAAAACTCAAAGAAGTTCGACTTTCAACAATTTTGTTGTAGGCGGAAGTTTTGTTCTGAAACTTAGATAAAGAAAGCTTGTTTGAGTGTTAACAACTTTTTTGTATGAGGAAACTCTGTTCTGAGACTTGGCCAATGGGGGACTTATTTGAGTTTTAACAACTTCTTTGTATGTGGAAATGTTGTCCTAAAACCTGGCTAGAAAAAAACGTTTGTTTCGACCACTTCTTTATATCTTCCTGAAACTTAGCTAGAGAACACTTGTTTAAGTTTTAACAACTTTTCTGTGTCAGGGAACTCTGTCCTGAGACTTGGTCAACGAGAACTTCTTTGAGTTTTAGCAAATATACTGCATGTAAGATTCTATTTTGAAATATGCCCAAAAAGATTTCCTTGACTTTCAACAATTTTGTTGTAGGCGGAAGTTTTGTTCTAAAACTTAGATAAAGAAAGCTTGTTTGAGTGTTAACAACTTTTTTGCACGAGGAAACTCTGTTCTGAGGCTTGGCCAATGGGGGACTTATTTGAGTTTTACAAACTTCTTTGTATGTGGAAATGTTGTCCTAAAACATGGATAGAAAAAAAACGGTTGTTTTAACCACTTCTTTGTATCTTCCTGAAACTTAGCTAGGGAACACTTGTCTAAGTTTTAACAACTTTTCTGTGTGAGGGAGCTCCATCCTGAGACTTCTTTGAGCTTTAGCAAATATATTGCATGTAAGATTCTATTTTGAAATATGACGAAAAAGATTTCCTTGACTTTCAACAATTTTGTTGTAGGCGGAAGTTTTGTTCAACTTAGATAAAGAAAGCTTGTTTGAGTGTTAACAACTTTTTGTATGAGGAAACTCTGTTCTGAGACTTGGCCAATGGGGGACTTATTTGAGTTTTACCAACTTCTTTGTATGTGGTAATGTTGTCCTAAAACATGGCCAGAAAAAAAACGGTTGTTTTAACCACTTCTTTGTATCTTCCTGAAACTTAGCTAGGGAACAGTTGTCTAAGTTTTAACAACTTTTCTGTGTGAGGGAGCTCCATCCTGAGACTTTTCTGAGTTTTAGCAAATATACTGCATGTAAGATTCCATTTTGAAA
>NW_019211567.1:0-3018 GCF_002443255.2 Varroa destructor | reverse complement strand
AAGAGAACCTTACATGCAATATATTTGTTAAAACTCAAAGAAGTTCTCGTTGGCCAAGTCTCAGGATAGAGTTCCCTCACACAGAAAAGTTGTTAAAACTTAAACAAGCTTCCTTTAGCTAAGTTTCAGGACAAAATTTCCCTTACAACGAAATTGTTAAAAGTCAAGGAAATCTTTTTGGCCATATTTCAAAGAGAACCTTACATGCAATATATTTGTTATTGAAATATGGCCAAAAAGATTTACTTGACTTTTAACAATTTTGTTGTAAGTGGAAATTTTGTCTTGAAACTTAGCTAAAGGAAGCTTGTTTGAGTGTTAATAACTTTTTTGTATAAGGAAAGTCTGTTTTGAGACTTGGCCAATGCGGGACTTATTTGAGTTTACACAACTTCTTTGTATATGGAAATGTTGTCCTAAAGCATGGCCAGAAAAAACGTTTGTTTTAACCATTTCTTCGTATCTTTCTGAAACTTAGCTAGAAAACACTTTTTTAAGTTTTAATAACTTTTCTGTGTGAGGGAACTCTATCTTGAGACTTGGGCAACGAGAACTTCTTTGAGTTTTAACAAATATAATGCATGTAAGGTTCTGTTTTGTAATATGGCCAAAAAGATTTCCTTGACTTTTAACAATTTCGTTGTAAGTGGAAATTTTGTCCTGAAACTTAGCTAAAGGAAGCTTGTTTGAGTGTTAATAGCTTTTTTGTATGAGGAAAGTCTGTTCTGAGACTTGACCAATGGGGGACTTCTTTGAATTTTAACAACTTCTTTGCATGTGGAAATATTCTCCTAAAACATGGCCAGAAAAAAAAAAACGTTTGTTTTAACCACTTCTTTGTATCTTTCTGAAACTTAGCTAGAGAACACTCGTTTAAGTTTTAACAACTTTTCTGTGTGAGGTAACTCTATCCTGAGACTTGGCCAACCAGAACTTCTTTGAGTTTTCACAAATATATTGCATGTAAGGTTCTCTTTTGAAATATGGCCAAAAAGATTTCCTTGACTTTTAACAATTTTGTTGTAAGTGGAAATTTTGTCTTGAAACTTAGCTAAAGGAAGCTTGTTTGAGTGTTAATAACTTTTTTTGTATAAGGAGGGTCTGTTTTGAGACTTGGCCAATGCGGGATTTATTTGAATTTTAACAACTTCTTTGTATGTGGAAATGTCGTTCTAAAGCATGGCCAGAAAAAACGTTTGTTTTAACCACTTCTTTGTATCTTTCTGAAACTTAGCTAGAGAGCACTTGTGTTTAAGTTTTAACAACTTTTCTGTGTGAAGGAACTCTATCCTGAGACTTGGCCAACGAGAATTTCTTTGAGTTTTAACAAATATAATGCATGTAAGGTTTTGTTTTGAAATATGGCTAAAAAGATTTCCTTGACTCTTAACAATTTTATTGTAAGTGGAAATTTTGTCCTGAAACTTAGCTAAAGGAAGCTTGTTTGAGTGTTAATAACTTTTTTGTATGAAAAAAACTCTGTTTCGAGACTTGGCCAATAGGGGACTTATTTGAGTTTTAACAACTTCTTTGCATATGGAAATGTTGTCCTAAAACATGGCCAGAAAAAACGTTGGTTTTAACCATTTCTTTGTATCTTTCTGAAACTTAACTAGAAAACACTTTTTTAAGTTTTAACAACTTTTCTGTGTGAGGGAACTCTATCTTGAGACTCGGGCAACGAGAACTTCTTTGAGTTTTAACAAATATAATGCATGTAAGGTTCTGTTTTGTAATATGGCCAAAAAGATTTCCTTGACTTTTAACAATTTCGTTGTAAGTGGAAATTTTGTCCTGAAACTTAGCTAAAGGAAGCTTGTTTGAGTGTTAATAGCTTTTTTTGTATAAGGAAACTCTGTTCTGAGACTTGGGCAATGGGGGACTAATTTGAGTTTTAACCACTTCTTTGTATGTGGGACTTCTGTTCTAAAACTTAGCTAAAGAACACTTGTTTAAGTTTTAACAACTTCTCTGTGTGAGGGAAGTCTATCCTGAGACTTGGCCAACGAGAACTTCTTTGAGTTTTAACAAATATAATGCATGTAAGGTTCTGTTTTGAAATATGGCCCAAAAGATTTCCTTGACTTTTAATAATTTTGTTGTAAATGGAAGTTTTGTCCTGAAACTTAGCTAAAGGAAGCTTGTTTGAGTGTCAACAACTTTTTTTTGTATGAAGAAACTCTGTTCTGAGACTTGGCCGATGGGGGACCTATTTGAGTTTTAACAACTTCTTTGTATGTGGAAATGTTGTCCTAAAGCATAGCCAGAAAAAAAAAAACGTTTGTTTTAACCACTTCTTTGTATGTGGGACTTCTGTTCTAAAACTTAGCTAAAGAACACTTGTTTAAATTTTAACAACTTTTCTGTGTAAGGGAAGTCTATCCTGAGACTTGGCCAACGAGAACTTCTTTGAGTTTTAACAAATATAATGCATGTAAGGTTCTGTTTTGAAATATTGCCCAAAAGATTTCCTTGACTTCTAACAATTTTGTTATAGGTGGAAATTTTGTCCTGAAACTTAGCTAAAGGAAGCTTGTTTGACTGTTAGCAACTTTTTTGTATGAGGAAACTCTGTTCTGAGACTTGGAAAATGGGGGACTTATTTGAGTTTTAACAACTTCTTTGTATGTGGAAATGTTGTCTTAAAACATGGATCGAAAAAAAAAACGTTTGTTTTAATCACTTCTTTGTATGTGGAACTTCTGTCCTGAAACTTAGCTAGAGAACACTTGTTTAGGTTTTAACAACTTTTCTGTGTGAGGGAACTCTATCCCGAGACTTGGCCAACGAGAACTTGTTTGAGTTTTAACAAATATATTCCATGTAAGATTCTCTTTTGAAATATGGCCAAAAGATTTCCTTGAGTTTTAACAATTTTGTTATAAGTGGAAATTTTTTCCTGACACTTAGCTAAAGGAAGCTTGTTTGAGTGTTAACAACTTCTTTTTGTATGAGGAAACTCTGTTCTGAGACTTGGCCAATGGGGGACTTATTTAAGTTTTAACAACTTTTCTGTAT
>NW_019211566.1:0-7705 GCF_002443255.2 Varroa destructor | reverse complement strand
AGAAAAGTTGTTAAAACTTAAACAAGCTTCCTCTAGTTAAGTTTCAGGATAAAATTTCCACTTACAATGAAATTGTTAAAAGTCAAGGAAATCTTTTTGGCCATATTTCAAGAGAGAACCTTACATGCAATATATTTGTTAAAGCTTAAAGAAGTTCTCGTTGACCAAGTCTCAGGATAGAGTTCCCTCACACAGAAAAGTTGTTAAAACTTAAACAAGTGTTCTTTAGCTAAGTTTCAGGAAGATATGAAGAAGTGGTTGAAACAAGCGTTTTTTTCTAGCCATGTTTTAGGACAACATTTCCACATACAAAGAAGTTGGTAAGACACAAATAAGTCCCCCATTGGCCAAGTCTCAGAACAGAGTTTTCTCATACAAGAAAGTTGTTAACACTCAAACAAGCTTCCTTTATCTAAGTTTCAGAACAAAACTTACGCCTACAGCAAAATTGTTGAAAGTTAAGGAAATCTTTTTGGCCATATTTCAAAACAAAATCTTACAAGCAATATATTTGCTAAAGCTCAAAGAAGTCTCAGGATGGAGCTCCCTCACACAGAAAAGTTGTTAAAACTTAGACAAGTGTTCTTTAGCTAAGTTTCAGGAAGATATAAAGAAGTGGTTGAAACAAGCGTTTTTTTCTAGCCATATTTTAGGACAACATTTCCACATACAAAGAAGTTGGTAAAACTCAAATAAGTCCCCCATTGGCCAAGTCTCAGAACAGAGTTTCCTCATACAAAAAAGTTGTTGACACTCAAACAAGCTTTCTTTATCTAAGTTTCAGAACAAAACTTCCGGCTACAACAAAATTGTTGAAAGTCAATTAAATCTTTTGGCCCTATTTCAAAATAGAATCTTACATGCAATATATTTGCTAAAGCTCAAAGAAGTCTCAGGATGGAGTTCCCTCACGCAGAAAAGTTGTTAAAACTTAAACAAGTGTTCTTTAGCTAAGTTTCAGGAAGATACAAAGAAGTGGTTAAAACAACCATTTTTTTTCTGGCCATGCTTTAGGACAACATTACCACATACAAAGAAGTTGGTAAAACTCAAATAAGTCCCCCATTGGCCAAGTCGCAGAACAGAGTTTCCTCGTACAAAAAGTTGTTAACACTCAAACAAGCTTCCTTTATCTAAGTTTCAGAACAAAACTTCCGCCTACAACAAAATTGTTGAAAGTCAAGGAAATCTTTTTGGCCATATCTCAAAATGGAATCTTACATGCAGTATATTTGCTAAATCTCAAAGGAGTTCTCGTTGACCAAGTCTCAGGACAGAGTTCCCTCACGCAGAAAAGTTGTTAAAACTTAAACAAGTGTTCTTTAGCTAAGTTTCAGGAAGATATGAAGAAGTGGTTGAAACAAGCGTTTTTTTCTAGCCATGTTTTAGGACAACATTACCACATGCAAAGAAGTTGGTAAGACACAAATAAGTCCCCCATTGGCCAAGTCTCAAAACAGAGTTTCCTCATACAAAAAGTTCTTAACACTCAAACAAGCTTCCTTTATCTAAGTTTCAGAACAAAACTTCCGCCTACAACAAAATTGTTGAAAGTCAAGGAAATCTTTTTGGCAATATTTCAAAATGGAATCTTACAAGCAATATATTTGCTAAAGCTCAAAGAAGTTCTCGTTGACCAAGTCTCATGACAGAGTTCCCTCACGCAGAAAAGTTGTTAAAACTTAAACAAGTGTTCTTTAGCTAAGTTTCAGGAAGATATAAAGAAGTGGTTGAAATAAGCGTTTTTTTCTAGTCATGTTTTAGGACAATATTTCCACATACAAAGAAGTTGGTAAAACTCAAATAACTCCCCCATTGGCCAAGTCTCAGAACAGAGTTTCCTCGTACAAAAAAGTTGTTAACACTCAAACAAGCTTCACTTTATCTAAGTTTCAGAACAAAACTTCCGCCTACAACAAAATTGTTAAAAGTCAAGGAAATCTTTTTGGCCAATATTTCAAGAGAGGAACTTACATGCAATATATTTGTAAAACTCAAAGAAGTTCTCGTTGGCCAAGTCTCAGGATGGAGCTCCTTCACACAGAAAAGTGTTAAAACATAAACAAGTTTCCCTAGCTAAGTTTCAGGACAGAAGTTCCCATACAAAGAAGTGGTTAAAACAACCGTTTTTTTCTGGCCATGTTTTAGGACACATTCCACATACAAAGAAGTTGTAAAACTCAAATAAGTCCCCCATTGCAAGTCTCAGAACAGAGTTTCCTCATACAAAAAAAGTTGTTAACACTCAAACAAGCTTCCTTATACTAAGTTTCAAGACAAAATTTCCTCTTACAACAGAAATTGTTAAAAGTCAAGGAAATCTTTTTGGCCATATTTCAAAAGAGAACCTTACATGCAATATATTTGTTAAAGCTCAAAGAAGTTCTCGTTGGCCAAGTCTCAGGAGTCCCTCACAAGAAAAGTTGTTAAAACTTAAACAAGTGTTCCCTAGCTAAGTTTCAGGACAGAAGTTCCATACAAAGAAGTGGTTAAACAAACGTTTTTTTCTGGCATGTTTTAGGACAACATTTCCACATACAAAGAAGTTGTTAAAACTCAAATAAGTCCCCCATTGGCCAAGTCTCAGAACAGAGTTCCTCATACAAAAAAAGTTGATTAACACTCAAACAAGCTTCCTTTAGCTAAGTTTCAGGACAAAATTTCCACTTACAACAAAATTGTTAAAAGTCAAGGAAATCTTTTTGGCCATATTTCAAAAGAGAACCTTACATGCAATATATTTGTTAAAACTCAAAGAAGTTCTCGTTGGCCAAGTCTCAGGATAGAGTTCCCTCAACAGAAAAGTTGTTAAAACTTAAACAAGTTTCTCTAGCTAAGTTTCAGGACAGAAGTTCCACAAAGAAGTGGTTAAAACAAACTTTTTTTTCTGGCCATGTTTTAGGACAACATTTCCACATACAAAGGAGTTGTTAAAACTCAAATAAGTCCCCCATTGGCCAAGTCTCAGAACAGAGTCCTCATACAAAAAAAGTTGTTAACACTCAAACAAGCTTCCTTTAGCCTAAGTTTCAGGACAAAATTTCCCATTACAACAAAATTGTTAAAAGTCAAGGAAATCTTTTTGGCCATATTTCAAAAGAGAACCTTACATGCAATATATTTGTTAAAACCTCAAAGAAGTTCTCGTTGGCCAAGTCTCAGATAGAGTTCCCTCACACAGAAAAGTTGTTAAAACTTAAACAAGTTCTCTAGCTAAGTTTCAGGACAGAATTCACAAAGAAGTGGTTAAAACAAACGTTTTTTTTTGGCCATGTTTTAGGACAACATTTCCACATACAAAGAAGTTAAAACTTATATAAGTCCCCCATTGGCCAAGTCTAGAACAGAGTTCCTCATACAAAAAAAGTTGTTAACACTCAAACAAGCTTCCTTTAGCTAAGTTTCAGGACAAAATTTCCCATTACAACAAAATTGTTAAAAGTCAAGGAAATCTTTTTGGCCATATTTCAAAAGAGAACCTTACATGAATATATTTGTTAAAACTCAAAGAAGTTCTCGTTGGCCAAGTCTCAGGATAGAGTTCCCTCACACAGAAAAGTTGTTAAAACTTAAACAAGTGTTCTCTAGCTAAGTTTCAGGACAGAAGTTCCACAAAGAAGTGGTTAAAACAAACGTTTTTTTTCTGGCCATGTTTTAGGACAACATTTCCACATACAAAGGAGTTGTTAAAACTCAAATAAGTCCCCCATTGGCCAAGTCTCAGAACAGAGTTTCCTCATACAAAAAAAGTTTTAACACTCAAACAAGCTTCCTTTAGCTAAGTTTCAGGACAAAATTTCCCATTACAACAAAATTGTTAAAAGTCAAGGAAATCTTTTTGGCCATATTTCAAAAGAGAACCTTACATGCAATATATTTGTTAAAACCTCAAAGAAGTTCTCGTTGGCCAAGTCTCAAGATAGAGTTCCTCACACAGAAAAGTTGTTAAAACTTAAACAAGTATTCTCTAGCTAAGTTTCAGGACAGAAGTTCCACAAAGAAGTGGTTAAAACAAACTTTTTTCTGGCCATGTTTTAGGACAACATTTCCACATACAAAGAGAGTTGTTAAAACTCAAATAAGTCCCCCATTGGCCAAGTCTCAGAACAGAGTTCCTCATACAAAAAAAGTTGTTAACACTCAAACAAGCTTCCTTTAGCTAAGTTTCAGGACAAAATTTCCCACTTACAACAAAATTGTTAAAAGTCAAGGAAATCTTTTTGGCCATATTTCAAAAGAGAACCTTACATGCAATATATTTGTTAAAACTCAAAGAAGTTCTCGTTGGCCAAGTCTCAGGATAGAGTTCCCTCACACAGAAAAGTTGTTAAAACTTAAACAAGTGTTCTCTAGCTAAGTTTCAGGACAGAAGTTCCACAAAGAAGTGGTTAAAACAAACGTTTTTTTTCTGGCCATGTTTTAGGACAACATTTCACATACAAAGAGAGTTGTTAAAACTTAATAAGTCCCCCATTGGCCAAGTCTCAGACAGAGTTTCCTCATACAAAAAAGTGTTAACACTCAAACAAGCTTCCTTTAGCTAAGTTTCAGGACAAAATTTCCACTTACAACAAAATTGTTAAAAGTCAAGGAAATCTTTTTGGCCATATTTCAAAAGAACCTTACATGCAATATATTTGTAAAACTCAAAGAAGTTCTCGTTGGCCAAGTCTCAGATAGAGTTCCCTCACACAGAAAAGTTGTTAAAACTTAAGTATTCTCTAGCTAAGTTTCAGGAAGATTCCACAAAGAATTGGTTAAAACAAACTTTTTTCTGGCCATGTTTTGGACAACATTTCCACATACAAAGAAGTTGTTAAAACTAATAAGTCCCCCATTGGCCAAGTCTCAGAACAGAGTTCCTCATACAAAAAAAGTTGTTAACACTCAAACAAGCTTCCTTTAGCTAAGTTTCAGGACAAAATTTCCCTTACAACAAATTGTTAAAAGTCAAGGAAATCTTTTTGGCCATATTTCAAAAAGAACCTTACATGCAATATATTTGTTAAAACTCAAAGAAGTTCTCGTTGGCCAAGTCTCAGGATAGAGTTCCCTCACACAGAAAAGTTGTTAAAACTTAAACAAGTGTTCTCTAGGCTAAGTTTCAGGACAGAAGTTCCACATACAGAAGTGGTTAAAACAAACGTTTTTTTTCTGGCCATGTTTTAGGACAACATTTCCACATACAAAGAGAGTTGTTAAAACTCAAATAAGTCCCCCATTGGCCAAGTCTCAGAACAGAGTTTCCTCATACAAAAAAAGTTGTTAACACTCAAACAAGCTTCTTTTACCTAAGTTTCAGGACAAAATTTCCCTTACAACAAAATTGTTAAAAGTCAAGGAAATCTTTTTGGCCATATTTCAAAAAGAACCTTACATGCAATATATTTGTAAAACTCAAAGAAGTTCTCGTTGGCCAAGTTCTCAGGATAGAGTTCCCTCACACAGAAAAGTTGTTAAAACTTAAACAGGTGTTCTCTAGCTAAGTTTCAGGACAGAAGTTCCACAAAGAAGTGGTTAAAACAAACGTTTTTTTTGGCCATGTTTTAGGACAACATTTCCACATAAAAGAAGTTGTTAAAACTCAAATAAGTCCCCCATTGGCCAAGTCTCAGACAGAGTTTCCTCATACAAAAAAAGTTGTTAACACTCAAACAAGCTTCCTTTAGCCTAAGTTTCAGGACAAAATTTCCGCTTACAACAAAATTGTTAAAAGTCAAGGAAATCTTTTTGGCCATATTTCAAAAGAGAACCTTACATGCAATATATTTGTTAAAACCTCAAAGAAGTTCTCGTTGGCCAAGTCTCAGGATAGAGTTCCCTCACACAGAAAAGTTGTTAAAACTTAAACAAGTTTCTCTACTAAGTTTCAGGACAGAAGTTCCACAAAGAAGTGGTTAAAACAAACGTTTTTTTTCTGGCCATGTTTTAGGACAACATTTCCACATACAAAGAGAGTTGTTAAAACTCAAATAAGTCCCCCATTGGCCAAGTCTCAGAACAGAGTTTCCTCATACAAAAAAAGTTGTTAACACTCAAACAAGCTTCCTTTAGCCTAAGTTTCAGGACAAAATTTCCCTTACAACAAAATTGTTAAAAGTCAAGGAAATCTTTTTGGCCATATTTCAAAAGAGAACCTTACATGCAATATATTTGTTAAAACGCTCAAAGAAGTTCTCGTTGGCCAAGTCTCAGGATAGAGTTCCTCACACAGAAAAGTTGTTAAAACTTAAACAAGTTTCTCTACTAAGTTTCAGGACAGAAGTTCCACAAAGAAGTGGTTAAAACAAACGTTTTTTTCTGGCCATGTTTTAGGACAACATTTCACATACAAAGAGAGTTAGAAAACTAATAAGTCCCCCATTGGCCAAGTCTCAGAACAGAGTTTCTCATACAAAAAAAGTTGTTAACACTCAAACAAGCTTCCTTTAGCCTAAGTTTCAGGACAAAATTTCCCTTACAACAAAATTGTTAAAAGTCAAGGAAATCTTTTTGGCATATTTCAAAAAGAACCTTACATGCAATATATTTGTTAAAACTCAAAGAAGTTCTCGTTGGCCAAGTCTCAGGATAGAGTTCCCTCACACAGAAAAGTTGTTAAAACTTAAACAATGTTCTCTAGCTAAGTTTCAGGACAGAAGTTCCACAAAGAAGTGGTTAAAACAAACGTTTTTTTTGGCCATGTTTTAGGACAACATTCCACATACAAAGGAGTTGTTAAAACTCATAATAAGTCCCCCATTGGCCAAGTCTCAGAACAGAGTTTCCTCATACAAAAAAAGTTGTTAACACTCAAACAAGCTTCCTTTAGCTAAGTTTCAGGACAAAATTTCCATTACAACAAAATTGTTAAAAGTCAAGGAAATCTTTTTGGCCATATTTCAAAAAGAACTTACATGCAATATATTTGTTAAAACTCAAAGAAGTTCTCGTTGGCCAAGTCTCAGGATAGAGTTCCCTCACACAGAAAAGTTGTTAAAACTTAAACAATGTTCTCTAGCTAAGTTTCAGGAAGAAGTCACAAAGAAGTGGTTAAAACAAACGTTTTTTTTTGGCCATGTTTTAGGACAACATTTCCACATACAAAGAAGTTTTAAAACTAAATAAGTCCCCCATTGGCCAAGTCTCAGAACAGAGTTCCTCATACAAAAAAAGTTGCTAACACTCAAACAAGCTTCCTTTAGCCTAAGTTTCAAACAAAATTTCCCTTACAACAAAATTGTTAAAAGTCAAGGAAATCTTTTTGGCCATATTTCAAAAAGAACCTTACATGCAATATATTTGTAAAACCTCAAAGTTCTCGTTGGAAGTCTCAATAGAGTTCCTCAACAGAAAAGTGTTAAAACTTAAACAAGTTTCTCTACTAAGTTTCAGGACAGAAGTTCCACAACAAGAAGTGGTTAAAACAAACGTTTTTTTTCTGGCCATGTTTTAGGACAACATTTCCACATACAAAGAGAGTTTAAAACTAAATAAGTCCCCCATTGGCCAAGTCTCAGACAGAGTTTCCTCATACAAAAAAGTTGTTAACACTCAAACAAGCTTCCTTTAGCAAGTTTCAGGACAAAATTTCCCATACAACAAATTGTTAAAAGTCAAGGAAATCTTTTTGGCCATATTTCAAAAGAGAACCTTACATGCAATATATTTGTTAAAACTCAAAGAAGTTCTCGTTGGCCAAGTCTCAGGATAGAGTTCCCTCACA
>NW_019211565.1:0-2413 GCF_002443255.2 Varroa destructor | reverse complement strand
CTTGGCTAAAGGAAGTTTGTTTGAGTGTTAACAACTTTTGTTTGTATGAGGAAACTCTGTCCTGAGACTTGGCCAATGGGGGACTTATTTAAGTTTTAATTTCTTTATATGTGGAAATGTTGTCCTAAAGCATGGCCAAAAAAAACCGTTTGTTTTAACCACTTCTTTGTATCTTCCTGAACCGTAGCTAGAGAACACTTATTTAAGTTTTAACAACTTTCCTGTGTGAGGGAACTCTATCCTGAAACTTGGCCAACGAGAACTTCTTTGGGTTTTAACAAATATATTACATGTAAGGTTCTGTTTTGAAATATGACCAAAAAGATTTCCTTGACTCTTAACAATTTTGTTGTATGCGGGAATTTTGTCTGAAACTTGGCTAAAGGAAGCTTGTTTGACTGTTAACAACTTTTGTTTGTATGAGGAAACTCAGTCCTGACACTTGGCCAATGGGGGACTTATTTAAGTTTTAACTTCTTTGTATGTGGAAATGTTGTCCTAAAGCATGGCCAGAAAAAACGTTTGTTTTAACCACTTCTTTGTATTTTCCTGAAACTTAGCTAGAGAACACTTGTTTAAGTTTTAACAGCTTTTCTGTATGAGAAAACTCTATTTTGAGACTTGACCAACGAGAACTTGGGTTTTAGCAAATATATTCCGTTAAGATTCTGTTTTGAAATATGGCTAAAAAAGATTTCCTTGACTTTTAACAATTTTGTTGTAAGCGGAAATTTTGTCTGAAACTTGGCTAAAGGAAGCTTGTTTGAGTGCTAACAACTTTTGTTTATATGAGGAAACTCTGTCCTGAGACTTGGCCAATGGGGGACTTATTTAAGTTTTAACTTCTTTATATGTGGAAATGTTGTCCTAAAGCATGGCCAAAAAAAAACGTTTGTTATAACCACTTTTTTGTATCTTCCTGAAACTTAGCTAGAGAATACTTCTTTAAGTTTTAACAGCTTTTCTGTATGAGGAAACTCTATTTTGAGACTTGACGAACGAGAACTTGGGTTTTACCAAATATATTCCGTTAAGGTTCTGTTTTGAAATATGGCCAAAAAAGATTTCCTTGACTTTTAACAATTTTGTCGTAAGCGGAAATTTTGTCTGAAACTTGGCTAAAGGAAGTTTGTTTGAGTGTTAACAACTTTTTTATATGAGGAAACTCTGTCCTGAAGCTTGGCCAATGGGGGACTTATTTAAGTTTTAACTTCTTTGTATGTGGAAATGTTGTCTTAAAACATGGCCAAAAAAAAACGTTTGTTTTAACCACTTCTTTGTATCTTCCTGAAACTTAGCTAGAGAACATCTGTTTAAGTTTTAACAACTTTTCTGTGTGAGGGAACTCTATCCTGAGACTTGGCCAACGAGAACTTCTTTGAGTTTTAACAAATATATTGCATGTAAGATTCTGTTTTGAAATATGACCAAAAAGATTTCCCTGACTTTTAACAATTTTGTTGTATGCGGTCATTTTGTCTGAAACTTGGCTAAAGGAAGCTTGCTTGACTGTTAACAACTTTTGCTTTGCGTGAGGACACTCTGTTCTAAGACTTGGCCAATGGGGGACTTATTTAAGTTTTAACTTCTTTGTATGTGGAAATGTTGTCCTAAAAGATGGCCAAAAAAAAACGTTTGTTTTAACCACTTCTTTGTATCTTCCTGAACCTTAGATAGAGAGCACTTGTTTAAGTTTTAACAACTTTTCTGTGTGAGGAAACTCTATACTGAGACTTGACCAACGAGAACTTGAGTTTTAGCAAATATATTACATATAAGATTCTGTTTGGAATATGGCCAAAAAGATTTCCTTGACTTTTAACAATTTTGTTGTAAGCGGAAATTTCGTCTGAAACTTGGCTAAAGGAAGTTTGTTTGAGTGTTAACAACTTTTTTATATGAGGAAACTCTGTCCTGAAGCTTGGCCAATGGGGGACTTATTTAAGTTTTAACTTCTTTGTATGTGGAAATGTTGTCCTAAAACATGGCCAGAAAAAAACGTTTGTTTTAACCACTTCTTTGTATCTTCCTGAAACTTAGCTAGAGAACATTTGTTTAAGTCTTAACAACTTTTCTGTGTGAGGGAACTCTATCCTGAAACTTGGCCAACGAGAACTTCTTTGAGTTTTCACAGATGTATTACATGTAAGGTTCTGTTTTGAAATATGACCAAAAAGATTTCCCTGACTTTTAACAATTTTGTTGTATGCGGTCATTTTGTCTGAAACTTGGCTAAAGGAAGCTTGTTTGACTGTTAACAACTTTTGTTTGTATGAGGAAACTCTGTTCTGAGACTTGGCCAATGGGGGACTTATTTAAGTTTTAACTTCTTTGTATGTGGAAATGTTATCCTAAAACATGGCCAGAAAAAACGTTTGTTTTAACCAGTTCTTTGTATCTTCCTAAAACTTGG
>NW_019211564.1:0-1822 GCF_002443255.2 Varroa destructor | reverse complement strand
AAGCTCTGTCCTGAGACTTGGCCAATGGGGGACTTATTTAAGTGTTAACTTCTTTGTATGCGGAAATGTTGTCCTAAAACATGGCCAAAAAAAACGTTTATTTTAACCACTTCTTTGTATCTTCCTGAAACTTAGCTAGAGAACACTTCTTTAAGTTTTAACAACTTTTCTGTGTGAGGGAACTCTATCCTGAGACTTGGCCAACGAGAACTTCTTTGAGTTTTAACAAATATATTGCATGTAAGATTCTGTTTTGAAATATGACCAAAAAGATTTCCCTGACTTTTAACAATTTTGTTGTATGCGGAAATTCTGTCCTGAAACATGGCTAGAGGAAGCTTGTTTGAGTGTTAGCAACTTTTTTTTGTATGAGGGAACTCTGTTCTGAGAATTGGCCAATGGGGAACTTATAAGTTTTAACTTCTTTGTATGTAGAAATGTTGTCCTGAAACATGGCCAAAAAAAGTTTGTTTTAACCACTTCTTTGTATCTTCCTGAAACTTAGCTAGAGAACACTTGTTCAAGTTTTAACAGCTTCTCTGTATGAGGAAACTCTATTTTGAGACTTGACCAACGAGAACTTGGGTTTTAGCAAATATATTCCGTTAAGATTCTGTTTTGAAATATGGCCAAAAAAGACTTCCTTGACTTTTAACAATGTTGTTGTAAGCGGAAATTTTGTCTGAAACTTGGCTAAAGGAAGCTTGTTTGAGTGTTAACAACTTTTGTTTGTATGAGGAAACCCTGTCCTGAGACTTGGCTAATGGGGGACTTATTTAAGTTTTACCTTCTTTATATGTGGAAATGTTGTCCTAAAGCATGGCCAGAAAAAAAACGTTTGTTTTAACCACTTCTTTGTATGTGGGACTTCTGTCCTGAAACTTAGCTAGAGAATACTTGTTTAAGTTTTAACAACTTTTCTGTGTGAGGGAACTCTATCCTGAGACTTGGCCAACGAGAACTTCTTTGAGTTTTAACAAATATATTGCATGTAGGATTCTGTTTTGAAATATGACCAAAAAGATTTCCCTGACTTTTAACAATTTTGTTGTATGCGGAAATTTTGTCTGAAACTTGGCTAAAAAAAGCTTGTTTGAGTGTTAACAACTTTTGTTTCTATGAGGAAAGTCTGTCCTGAGACTTGGCCAATGGGGGACTTATTTAAGTTTTAACTTCTTTGTATGTGGAAATGTTGTCCTAAAACATGGCCAAAAAAAACGTTTGTTTTAACCACTTCTTTGTATCTTCCTGAAACTTAGCTAGAGAACACTTGTTTAAGTTTTAACAACTTTTCTGTGTGAGGGAACTCTATCCTGAGACTTGACCAACGAGAACTTCTTTGAGTTTTAACAAATATATTGCATGTACGATTCTGTTTTGAAATATGACCAAAAAGATTTCCCTGACTTTTAACAACTTTGTTGTATTGCGGAAATTCTGTCCTGAAACATGGCTAGAGGAAGCTTGTTTGAGTGTTAGCAACTTTTTTTTGTATGAGGGAACTCTGTTCTGAGACTTGGCCAATGGAGAACTTATAAGTTTTAACTTCTTTGTATGTGGAAATGTTGTCCTAAAACATAAACAGAAAAAACGTTTGTTTTAACCACTTCTTTGTATCTTCCTGAAACTTAGCTAGAGAACACTTCTTTAAGTTTTAACAACTTTTCTGTGTGAGGGAACTCTATCCTGAGACTTGACCAACGAGAACTTGGGTTTTAGCAAATATACTACATGTAAGGTTCTGTATTGAAATATGACTAAAAAGATTTCCTTGATGTTTAACAATTTTGTTGTAAGCGGAAATTTTGTCTGAAACTTGGCT
>NW_019211563.1:0-1477 GCF_002443255.2 Varroa destructor | reverse complement strand
CAAAAAAAAGTTGCTAACACTCAAACAAGCTCCCTCTAACTAAGTTTCAGGACAAAATTTCCTCTTACAACGAAATTGTTAAAAGTCAAGGAAATCTTTTTGGCCATATTTCAAAAGAGAACCTTACATGCAATATATTTGTTAAAGCTCAAAGAAGTTCTCGTTGGCCAAGTCTCAGGATAGAGTTCCCTCACACAGAAAAGTTGTTAAAACTTAAATAAGTGTTCTCTGGCTAAGTTTCAGGACAGAAGTTCCACATACAAGGAAGTGGTTAAAACAAACGCTTTTTTTCTGGCTATGTTTTAGGACAACATTACCATATACAAAGAAGTTGTTAAAACTCATAATAAGTCCCCCATTGGCCAAGTCTCAAGTTTCCTCATAGAAAAAAAGTTATTAGCACTCAAACAAGTTTCCTTTAGTTAAGTTTCAGGAGAAAATTTCCACTTACAACAAAGTTGTTAAAAGTCAAGGAAATCTTTTTGGCCATATTTCAAAAGAGAACCTTACATGCAATATATTTGTTAAACCTCAAAGAAGTTCTCGTTAGCCAAGTCTCAGGATAGAGTTCCCTCACACAGAAAAGTTGTTAAAACTCAAATAAGTCCTCCATTGGCCAAGTCTCAGAACAGAGTTGCTTCATACAAAAAAAAGTTGCTAACACTCAAACAAGCTTCATCTAACTAAGTTTCAGGACAAAATTTCCTCTTACAACAAAATTGTTAAAAGTCAAGGAAATCTTTTTGGCCATATTTCAAAAGAAAACCTTACATGCAATATATTTGTTAAAACTCAAAGAAGTTCTCGTTGGCCAAGTCTCAGGATAGAGTTCCCTCACACAGAAAAGTTGTTAGAACTTAAGCATAAGTGCTCCCTAGGTAAGTTTCAGGACAGAAGTTCCGCATAAAAAGAAGTGGTTAAAACAAACGTTTTTTTTTCTGGCCATGTTTTAGGACAACATTTCCACATACAAAGGAGTTGTTAAAACTCAAATAAGTCCCCCATTGGCCAAGTCTCAAAACAGAGTTTCTTCATACAAAAAAAAGTTGCTAACACTCAAACAAGCTTCCTCTAACTAAGTTTCAGGACAAAACTTTTTCTTACAACGAAATTGTTAAAAGTCAAGGAAATCTTTTTGGCCATATTTCAAAAGAGAACCTTACATGCAATATATTTGTTAAAGCTCAAAGAAGTTCTCGTTGGCCAAGTCTCAGGATAGAGTTCCCTCACACAGAAAAGTTGTTAAAACTTAAATAAGTGTTCTCTGGCTAAGTTTCAGGACAGAAGTTCCACATACAAGGAAGTGGTTAAAACAAACGCTTTTTTTCTGGCCATGTTTTAGGACAACATTACCATATACAAAGAAGTTGTTAAAACTCATAATAAGTCCCCCATTGGCCAAGTCTCAAGTTTCCTCATAGAAAAAAGTTATTAGCACTCAAACAAGCTTCCTTTAGTTAAGTTTCAGGAGAAAATT
>NW_019211562.1:0-2104 GCF_002443255.2 Varroa destructor | reverse complement strand
CTCAAACAAGCTTACGTTAGCCAAGTTTCAGGCAAAATTTCCGCATACAACAGAATTGTTAAAAGTCAAGGAAATCTTTTTGGCCATATTTCAAAACAGAATCTTACAGGCAACATATATGCTAAAACCCAAGTTCTCGTTGGTCAAGTCTCAGGATAGAGTTCCCTCACACAGAAAAGTTGTTAGAACTTAAACCAGTGTGCTCTAGCTAAGTTTCAGGAAGATACAAAGAACGGGTTAAAACAAACGTTTTTTCTGGCCATGTTTTAGGACAACATTTCCATATACAAAGAAGTTAAAATTTAAATAAGTCCCCCACTGGCCAAGTCTCAGGACAGAGTTTCCTCATACAAACAAAAGTTGTTAACACTCAAACAAGCTTCCTTTAGTCATGTTTCAGACAAAATTTCCGCATACAACAAAATTATTAAAAGTCAAGGAAACCTCTTTGGTCATGTTTCAATACAGAACCTTACATGCAGTATATTTGCTAAAACCCAAGTTCTCGTTGGTCAAGTCTCAGGATAGAGTTCTTTCACACAGAAAAGTTGTTAAAACTTAAACCAGTGTTCTCTAGCTAAGTTTCATGAAGATACAAAGAAGTGGTTAAAACAAACGTTTTTTTTTTGGCCATGTTTTAGGACATTTCCACATACAAAGAAGTTAAAATTTAAATAAGTCCCCCATTGGCCAAGTCTCAGGACAGAGTTTCCTCATACAAACAAAAGTTGTTAACACTCAAACAAGCTTCCTTTAGCCAAGTTTCAGACAAAATTTCCGCTTGCAACAAAATTGTTAAACATCAAGGAAATCTTTTTGGCCATATTTCAATACAGAACCTTACATGTAATATATTTGTTAAAACTCAAAGAAGTTCTCGTTGGCCAAGTCTCAGGATAGAGTTCCCTCACACAGAAAAGTTGTTAAAACTTAAAGAAGTGTTTTCTACCTAAGTTTCAGGAAGATACAAAGAGGTGGTTAGAACAAACGTCTTTTTCGGTCATGTTTTAGGACAACATTTCCACATACAAAGAAATTAAAACTTAAATAAGTCCCCCATTGGCCATGTCTCAGAACAGAGTTTCCTCATACAAACAAAAGTTGTTAACACTCAAACAAGCTTCCTTTAGCCAAGTTTCAGACAAAATTTCCGCATACAACAAAATTATTAAAAGTCAAGGAAACCTCTTTGGTCATGTTTCAATACAGAACCTTACATGCAATATATTTGGTAAAACTTAAGTTCTTGTTGGTCAAGTCTCAGGATAGAGTTCCCTCACACAGAAAAGTCGTTTAAAACCTAAACCAGTGTTCTCTAGCTAAGTTTCATGAAGATACAAAGAAGTGGTTAAAACAAACGTTTTTTTTGGCCATGTTTTAGGACAACATTTCCACATACAAAGAAGTTAAAACTTCTATAAGTCCCCCATTGGCCAAGTCTTAGAACAGAGTGTCCTCATAAAAATAAAAGTTGTTAACACTCAAACAAGCTTCCTTTAGCCAAGTTTCAGACAAAATTTCCGCATACAACAAAATTGCTAAAAGTCAAAGAAATCTTTTTGGCCATATTTCAAAACAGAATCTTACATGCAATATATTTACTAAAATCCAAGCTCTCGTTGGTCAAGACTCAAAATAGAGTTTCCTCATACAGAAAAGCTGTTAAAACTTAAACAAGTATTCTCTAGCTAAGTTTCAGAAAGATACAAAGACGTGGTTAAAACAAACGTTTTTTTTGGCCATGATTTAGGACAACATTTCTACATACAAAGAAGTTAAAACTTATATAAGTCCTCCATTGGCCAAGTCTTAGAACAGAGTGTCCTCATACAAATAGAAGTTGTTAACACTCAAACAAGCTTCCTTTAGCCAAGTTTCAGACATAATTTCCGCATACAACAAAATTGCTAAAAGTCAAAGAAATCTTTTTGGCCATATTTCAAAACAGAATCTTACATGCAATATATTTGCTAAAACTCAAAGAACTTCTCGTTACCCAAGTCTCAAGACAGAGTTCCCTCACACAGAAAAGCTGCTAAATCTTAAACAAGTGTTCTCTAGCTAAGTTTCAGGAAGATAGAAATGGTTAAAACAAACATTTTTT
>NW_019211561.1:0-1789 GCF_002443255.2 Varroa destructor | reverse complement strand
CTTCTTTGTGTCTTCCTGAAACTTAGCTAGAGAATACTTGTTTAAGTTTTAACAGCTTTTCTGTATGAGGAAACTCTATTCTGAGACTTGACCAACGAGAACTTGGGTTTTAGCACATATATTGCATGTAAGATTCTGTTTTGAAATATGGCCAAAAAGATCTCCTTGACTTTTAACAATTTTGTTGTAAGCGGAAATTTTGTTTGAAACTTGGCTAAAGGAAGCTTGTTTGAGTGTTAACAACTTTTGTTTGTATGAGGAAACTCTGTCCTGAGACTTGGCCAATGGGGGACTTATTTAAGTTTTAACTTCTTTGTATGTGGAAATGTTGTCCTAAAACGTGGCCAAAAAAAAACGTTTGTTTTAACCACTTCATTGTATCTTCCTGAAACTTAGCTAGAGAATACTTGTTTAAGTTTTACCAGCTTTTCTGTATGAGGAAACTCTATTTTGAGACTTAGACAACGAGAATTTCTTAGAGTTTTAACAAATATACTACATGTAAGGTTCTGTTTTGAAATATGACCAAAGAGATTTCCTTGACTTTTAACGATTTTGTTGCAAGTAGAAATTTTGTCTGCAACTTGGCTAAAGGAAGCTTGTTTGAGTGTTAACAACCTTTGTTTGTATGAGGAAACTCTGTCCTGAGACTTGGCCAATGGAGGACTTATTTAAGTTTTAACTTCTTTGTATGTGGAAATGTTGTCCTAAAACATGGCCAAAAAAAAACGTTTGTTTTTACCACTTCCTTGTATCTTCCTGAAACTTAGCTAGAGAACACTTGTTCAAGTTTTAACAGCTTTCCTGTATGAGGAAACTCTATTTTGAGACTTGACCAACGAGAACTTGGGTTTTAGCAAATATACTACATGTAAGGTTCTCTTTTGAAATATGACCAAAGAGATTTCCTTGACTTTTAACAATTTTGTTGAAAGCAGAAATTTTGTCTGCAACTTGGCTAAAGGAAGCTTGTTTGAGTGTTAACAACTTTTGTTTGTATGAGGAAACTCTGTTCTGAGACATGGCCAATGGGGGACTTATTTAAGTTTTAATTTCTTTGTATGTGGAAATGTCCTAAAACATGGCCAAAAAAACGTTTGTTCTAACCACTTCTTTGTATCTTCCTGAAACTTAGGTAGAGAACACTTCTTTAAGTTTTAACAACTTTTCTGTGTGAGGGAACTCTATCCTGAGACTTGGCCAACGAGAACTTGGGTTTTGGCAAATATATTGCATGTAAGGTTCTGTATTGAAATATGGCCAAAAGATTTCCTTGATGTTTAACAATTTTGTTGTAAGCGGAAATTTTGTCTGAAACTTGGCTAAAGGAAGCTTGTTTGAGTGTTAACAACTTTTGTTTGTATGAGGAAACTCTGTCCTGAGACTTGGCCAATGGGGGACTTATTTAAGTTTTAATTTCTTTGTATGTGGAAATGTCCTAAAACATGGCCAAAAAAACTTTTGTTCTAACCACTTCTTTGTATCTTCCTGAAACTTAGGTAGAGAATACTTGTTTAAGTTTTAACAGCTTTTCTGTATGAGGAAACTCTATTTTGAGACTTGACCAACGAGAACTTGGGTTTTAGCAAATATATTGCATGTAAGGTTCTGTATTGAAATATGGCCAAAAAGATTTCCTTGATGTTTAACAATTTTGTTGTAAGCGGAAATTTTGTCTGAAACTTGGCTAAAGGAAGCTTGTTTGAGTGTTAACAACTTTTGTTTGTATGAGGAAACTCTGTTCTGAGACTTGGCCAATGGGGGACTTATTTAAGTATTAACTTCTTTG
>NW_019211560.1:0-1696 GCF_002443255.2 Varroa destructor | reverse complement strand
GTGAGGGAACTCTGTCCTGAGACTTGGCTAACGAGAACTTCTTTGAGTTTTAACAAATGTATTGCATGCAAGGTTCTGTTTTGAAATATGACCAAAAAGATTTCCTTGACTTTTAACAATTTTGTTGTATGCGGAAATTTTGTCTGAAACTTGGCTAAAGGAAGCTTGTTTGAGTGTTAACAACTTTTGTTTGTATGAGGAAACTCTGTCCTGAGACTTGGCCAATGGGGGACTTATTTAAGTTTTAACTTCCTTGTATGTGGAAATGTTGTCCTAAAACATGGCCAAAAAAAAACGTTTGTTTTAACCACTCCTTTGTATCTTCCTGAAACTTAGCTAGAGAACACTTGTTCAAGTTTTAACAACTTTTCTGTGTGAGGGAACTCTATCCTGAGACTTGGCCAACGAGAACTTCTTAGAGTTTTAACAAATGTATTGCATGCAAGGTTCTGTTTTGAAATATGACCAAAAAGATTTCCTTGACTTTTAACAATTTTGTTGTATGCGGAAATTTTGTCTGAAACTTGGCTAAAGGAAGCTTGTTTGAGTGTTAACAACTTTTGTTTGTATGAGGAAACTCTGTCCTGAGACTTGGCCAGTGGGGGACTTATTTAAATTTTAACTTCTTTGTATGTGAACGTGTTGTCCTAAAACATGGCCGAAAAAAATGTTTGTTTTAACCACTTCTATCTTCCTGAAACTTAGCTAGAGAATACTTGTTTAAGTTTTAACAGCTTTTCTGTATGAGGAAACTCTATTTTGAGACTTGACCAACGAGAACTTGGGTTTTAGCAAATATACTACATGTAAGGTTCTGTTTTGAAATATGACCAAAAAGATTTCCTTGACTTTTAACAATTTTGTTGTATGCGGAAATTTTGTCTGAAACTTGGCTAAAGGAAGCTTGTTTGAGTGTTAACAACTTTTGTTTGTATGAGGACGCTCTGTTCTGACACTTGGCCAATGGGGGACTTATCTAAGTTTTAACTTCTTTGTATGTGGAAATGTTGTCCTAAAACATGGCCAGAAAAAAATGTTTGTTTTAACCACTTTTATCTTCTTGAAACTTAGCTAGAGAATACTTATTTAAGTTTTAACAGCTTTTCTGTATGAGGAAACTCTATTTTGAGACTTGACCAACGAGAACTTGGGTTTTAGCAAATATATTACGTTAAGATTCTGTTTTGAAATATGGCCAAAAAGATTTCCTTGACTCTTAGCAATTTTGTTGTATGCGGAAATTTTGTCTGAAACTTGGCTAAAGGAAGCTTGTTTGAGTGTTAACAGCTTTTGCTTGTATGAGGAAACTCTGTCCTGAGACTTGGCCAATGGGAGACTTATTTAAGTTTTAACTTCTTTCAATGTGGAAATGTTGTCCTAAAACATGGCCAGAAAAAATGTTTGTTTTAACCGCTTCTATCTTCCTGAAACTTAGCTAGAGAATACTTGTTCAAGTTTTAACAACTTTTCTGTGTGAGGGAACTCTATCCTGAGACTTGGCCAACGAGAACTTCTTAGAGTTTTAACAAATATACTACATGTAAGGTTCTGTATTGAAACATGACCAAAGAGGTTTCCTTGACTTTTAATAATTTTGTTGTATGCGGAAATTTTGTCTGAAACTGGGCTAAAGGAAGCTTGTTTGAGTGTTAACAACTTTTGTTTGTATGAGGAAACTCTGTCCTGAGACTTGGCC
>NW_019211559.1:0-2019 GCF_002443255.2 Varroa destructor | reverse complement strand
GGAAATTTTGTCTGAAACTTGGCTAAAGGAAGCTTGTTTGACTGTTAACAACTTTTATTTGTATGAGGGAACTCTGTCCTGAGACATGGCCAATGGGGGACTTAGTTAAGTTTTAACTTCTTTGTATGTGGAAATGTTGTCCTAAAGCATGGCCAAAAAAAAACGTTTGCTTTAACCACTTCTTTGTATCTTCCTGAAACTTAGCTAGAGAATACTTGTTTAAGTTTTAACAGCTTTTCTGTATCAGGAAACTCTATTTTGAGACTTGACCAACGTGAACTTGGGTTTTAGCAAAGATATTGCATGTAAGGTTCTGTATTGAAACATGACCAAAGAGGTTTCCTTGACTTTTAATAATTTTGTTGTATGCGAAAATTTTGTCTGAAACTTGGCTAAAGGAAGCTTGTTTGACTGTTAACAACTTTTGTTTGTATGAGGAAACTCTGTTCTGCGACTTGGCCAATAGGAGACTTATTTAAGTTTTAACTGCTTTGTATGTGGAAATGTTGTCCTAAAACATGGCCAAAAAAAACGTTTGCTTTAACCACTTCTTTGTATCTTCCTGAAACTTAGCTAGAGAATAGTTGTTTAAGTTTTAACAGCTTTTCTGTATGAGGAAACTCTATTTTAAGACTTGACCAACGAGAACTTGGGTTTTAGCAAATATATTGCATTTAAGGTTCTGTATTGAAACATGACCAAAGAGGTTTCCTTGACTTTTAATAATTTTGTTGTATGCGGAAATTTTGTCTGAAACTTGGCTAAAGGAAGCTTGTTTGAGTGTTAACAACTTTTGTTTGTATGAGGAAACTCTGTTCTGAGACATGGCCAATGGGGGACTTATTTAAGTTTTAATTTCTTTGTATGTGGAAATGTTGTCCTAAAACATGGCCAAAAAAAACGTTTGTTCTAACCACTTCTTTGTATCTTCCTGAAACTTAGCTAGAGAACACTGGTTTAGGTTTTAACAACTTTTCTGTCTGAGGGAACTCTATCCTCAGACTTGGCCAACGAGAACCTGGGTTTTAGCAAATATATTGCACGTAAGGTTCTGTATTGAAACATGACCAAAGAGGTTTCCTTGACTTTTAACAATTTTGTTGTAAGCGGAAATTTTGTCTGAAACTTGGCTAAAGGAAGCTTGTTTGAGTGTTAACAACTTTTATTTGTATAAGGAAACTCTGTCCTGAGACTTGGCCAGTGGGGGACTTATTTAAGTTTTAACTTCTTTGTATGTGGAAATGTTGTCCTAAAACATGGCCAAAAAAAACGTTTGTTTTAACCACTTCTTTGTATCTTCCTGAAACTTAGCTAGAGAACGCTTGTTCAAGTTTTAACAACTTTTCTGTATGAGGGAACTCTATCCTGAGACTTGACCAACGAGAACTTGGGTTTTAGCAAATATATTGCCTGTAAGATTCTGTTTTAAAATATGGCCAAAAAGATTTCCTTGACTTTTAACAATTTTGTTGTATGCGGAAATTTTGTCTGAAACTTGGCTAACGGAAGCTTGTTTGAGTGTTAACAACTTTTGTTTGTATGAGGAAACTCTGTCCTGAGACTTAGCCAGTGGGGGACTTATTTAAATTTTAACTTCTTTGTATGTGGAAATGTTGTCCTAAAACGTGGCCGAAAAAAACGTTTGTTTTAACCACTTCTTTGTATCTTCATGAAACTTAGCTAGAGAACACTGGTTTAAGTTTTAACAACTTTCCTGTATGAGGGAACTCTATCCTGAGACTTGACCAACGAGAACTTGGGTTTTAGCAGATATATTGCATTTAAGGTTCTGTATTGAAATATGGCCGAAAAGATTTCCTTGATGTTCAACAATTTTGTTGTAAGCGGAAATCTTGTCTGAAACTTGGCTAAAGGAAGCTTGTTTGAGTGTTAACAACTTTTGTTTGTATGAGGAAACTCTGTCCTGAGACTTGGCCAATGGGGGACTTATTTAAGTGTTAACTTCTTTGTATGTGGAAATGTTGTCCTAAAACATGGCCAAAAAAAAACGGTTGTTTT
>NW_019211558.1:0-1898 GCF_002443255.2 Varroa destructor | reverse complement strand
CTTGTTTGAGTGTTAACAACTTTTTTATATGACAAAACTCTGTTCTGAGACTTGGCCAATGGGGGACTTATTTGAGTTTTACCAACCTCTTTGTATGTGGAGATGTTGTCCTAAAACATGGTTAGAAAAAAACGCTTGTTTCAACCACTTCTTTATATCTTCCTGAAACGTAGCTAAAGAACACTTGTTTAAGTTTTAACAACTTTTCTGCGTGAAGGAACTCTGTCCTGAGACTTGGTCAACGAAAACTCCTTTGAGTTTTAGCAAATATACTACATGTAAGATTCCATTTTGAAATATGGCCAAAAAGATTTCCTTGACTTTCAGCAATTTTGTTGTAGGCGGAAGTTTTGTTCTGAAGCTTAGATAAAGGAAGCTTGTTTGAGTGTTAACAACTTTTTATATGAGGAAACTCTGTTCTGAGACTTGGCCAATGGGGGACTTATTTGAGTCTTACCAACTTCTTTGTATGTGGTAATGTTGTCCTAAAACATGGCCAGAAAAAAAACGGTTGTTTTAGCCACTTCTTTGTATCTTCCTGAAACTTAGCTAGGGAACACTTATCTAAGTTTTAACAACTTTTCTGTGTGAGGGAGCTCCATTCTGAGACTTCTTTGAGCTTTAGCAAATATACTGCATGTAAGATTCCATTTTGAAATATGGCCAAAAAGATTTCCTTGACTTTCAACAATTTTGTTGTAGGCGGAAGTTTTGTTCTGAAACTTAGATAAAGGAAGCTTGTTTGAGTGTTAAGAACTTTTTTGTATGAGAAAACTCTATTCTGAGACTTGGCCAATGGGGACTTATTTGAGTTTTAACAACTTCTTTGTACGTGGAAACGTTGTCCTAAAACATGGCAAGAAAAAAACGTTTGTTTCAACCACTTGTTTATATCTTCCTGAAACTTAGCTAGAGAACACTTGTTTAAGTTTTAACAACTTTTCTGTGTCAGGGAATTCTGTCCTGAGACTTGGTCAACGAGAACTTCTTTGAGTTTTAGCAAATATACTGCATGTAAGATTCCATTTTGAAATATGGCCAAAAAGATTTCCTTGATTTTCAACAATTTTGTTGTAGGCGGAAGTTTTGTTCTGAAACTTAGATAAAGGAAGCTTGTTTGAGTGTTAACAACTTTTGTTTGTATGAGGACACTCTGTTCTGACACTTGGCCAATGGGGGACTTATTTAAATTTTAACTTCTTTGTATGTGGAAATGTTGTCCTAAAACATGGCTAACAAAAAACGTTTGTCTTAACCACTTCTTTGTATTTTCCTGAAACTTAGCTAGAGAATACTTGTTTAAGTTTTAACAACTTTTCTGTGTGAGGGAACTCTGTCCTGAGACTTGGCTAACGAGAACTTCTTTGAGTTTTAACAAATGTATTGCATGCAAGGTTCTGTTTTGAAATATGACCAAAAAGATTTCCTTGACTTTTAACAATTTTGTTGTATGCGGAAATTTTGTCTGAAACTTGGCTGAAGGAAGCTTGTTTGAGTGTTAACAACTTTTGCTTGTATGAGGACACTCTGTTCTGAGACGTGGCCAATGGGGGACTTATTTGAGTTTTAACAACTTCTTTGAAGGTGGAAACGTTGTCCTAAAACATGGCCAACAAAAAACGTTTGTTTTAACCACTTCTTTGTATCTTCCTGAAACTTAGCTAGAGAATACTTGTTTAAGTTTTAACAACTTTTCTGTATGAAGAAACTCTATTTTGAGACTTGACCAACGAGAACTTGGGTTTTAGCAAATATATTGCATGTAAGATCCTGTTTTGAAATATGGCCAAAAAGATTTCCTTGACTTTTAACAATTTTCTTGTATGCGGAAATTTTGTCTGAAACATGGCTAACGGCAGCTTGTTTGAATGTTAACAACTTTTGTTTGTATGAGGAAA
>NW_019211557.1:0-1313 GCF_002443255.2 Varroa destructor | reverse complement strand
CCTGTAGCCAAGTTGCAGACAAAATTTCCGCTTACAACAAAATTGTTAAAAGTCAAGGAAATCTCTTTGGTCATATTTCAAAACAGAACCTTACATGCAGTATATTTGTTAAAACTCTAAGAAGTTCTCGTTGGCTAAGTCTCAAAACAGAGTTTCCTCATACAGAAAAGCTGTTAAAACTTAAACCAGTGTTCTCTAGCTAAGTTTCATGAAGCTACAAAGAAGTGGTTAAAACAAACGTTTTTTTTTGGCCATGTTTTAGGACAACATTTCCACATACAAAGAAGTTAAAACTTAAATAAGTCCCCCATTGGCCAGGTCTCAGGACGGAGTTTCCTCATACAAATAAAAGTTGTTAACAGTCAAACAAGCTTCCTTTAGCCAAGTTTCAGACAAAATTTCCGCATACAACAAAATTATTAAAAGTCAAGGAAATCTTTTTGGCCATATTTCAAAACAGAATCTTACAGGCAATATATTTGCTAAAACCCAAGTTCTCGTTGGTCAAGTCTCAGGATAGAGTTCCCTCACACAGAAAAGTTGTTAAAACTTAAACCAGTATTCTCTAGCCAAGTTTCATGAAGATACAAAGAAGTGGTTGAAACAAACGTTTTTTTTTTGGCCATGTTTTAGGACAACATTTCCACATACAAAGAAGTTAAAACTTATATAAGTCCCCCATTGGCCAAGTCTTAGAACAGTGTCCTCATACAAACAAAAGTTGTTAACACTCAAACAAGCTTCCTTTAGCCAAGTTTCAGACAAAATTTCCGCATATAACAAAATTGTTAAAAGTCAAGGAAATCTTTTTGGCCATATTTCAAAACAGAACTTACATGCAATATATTTGCTAAAACCCAAGTTCTCGTTGGTCAAGTCTCAGGATAGAGTTCCCTCACACAGAAAAGTTGTTAAAACTTAAAGAAGTGTTCTCTACCTAAGTTTCATGAAGATACAAAGAAGTGGTTAAAACAAACGTTTTTTTTTGGCCATGTTTTAGGACAACATTTCCACATACAAAGAAGTTAAAATTTAAATAAGTCCCCCACTGGCCAAGTCTCAGGACAGAGTTTCCTCATACAAACAAAAGTTGCTATCACTCAAACAAGCTTCCGTTAGCCAAGTTTCAGACAAAATTTCCGCTTACAACAAAATTGTTAAACATCAAGGAAATCTTTTTGGCCATATTTCAATACAGAACCTTACATGTAGTATATTTGTTAAAACTCTAAGAAGTTGTCGTTGGTTAAGTCTCAGGATAGAGTTCCCTCACACAGAAAAGTTGTTAAAACTTAAACAAGTGTTCTCTAGCT
>NW_019211556.1:0-2069 GCF_002443255.2 Varroa destructor | reverse complement strand
TATATAAAGAAGTTAAAACTTATATAAGTCCCCCATTGGCCAAGTCTTAGAACAGAGTGTCCTCATACAAAAAAAAGTTGTTAACACTCAAACAAGCTTCCTTTAGCCAAGTTTCAGACAAAATTTCCGCATACAACAAAATTGTTAAAAGTCAAGGAAATCTTTTTGGTCATATTTCAAAACAGAACCTTACATGTAAAATATTTGTTAAAACTCAAAGAAGTTCTTGTTGGCCAAGTCTCAGGATAGAGTTCCCTCACATAGAAAAGTTGTTAAAACTTAAAGAAGTGTTCTCTACCTAAGTTTCAAGAAGATACAAAGAAGTGATTAGAACAAACGTTTTTTTTGGCCATGTTTTAGGACAACATTTCCACATACAAAGAAATTAAAACTTAAATAAGTCCCCCATTGGCCATGTCTCAGGACAGAGTTTCCTCATACAAACAAAAGTTGTTAACACTCAAACAAGCTTCCTTTAGTCAAGTTTCAGACAAAATTTCCGCATACAACAAAATTATTAAAAGTGAAGGAAACCTCTTTGGTCATGCTTCAATACAGAACCTTACATGCAATATATTTGCTAAAACCCAAGCTCTCGTTGGTCAAGTCTCAAAATAGAGTTTCCTCATACAGAAAAGCTGTTAAGACTTAAACAAGTATTCTCTAGCTAAGTTTCAGGAAGATACAAAGAAGTGGTTAAAACAAACGTTTTTTTTTCGGCCATGATTTAGGACAACATTTCTACATACAAAGAAGTTAAAATTTAAATAAGTCCCCCACTGGCCAAGTCTCAGGACAGAGTTTCCTCATACAAACAAAAGTTGTTAACACTCAAACAAGCTTCCTTTCGTCAAGTTTCAGACAAAATTTCCGCATACAACAAAATTATTAAAAGTGAAGGAAACCTCTTTGGTCATGCTTCAATACAGAACCTTACATGCAATATATTTGCTAAAACCCAAGTTCTCGTTGGTCAAGTCTCAGGATAGAGTTTCCTCACACAGAAAAGTTGTAAAAACTTAAACCAGTGTTCTCTAGCTAAGTTTCATGAAGATACAAAGAAGTGGTTAAAAGAAACGTTTTTTTTTCGGCCGTGATTTAGGACAACATTTCTACATACAAAGAAGTTAAAATTTAAATAAGTCCCCCACTGGCCAAGTCTCAGGACAGAGTTTCCTCATACAAACAAAAGTTGTTAACACTCAAACAAGCTTCCGTTAGCTAAGTTTCAGACAAAATTTCCGCATACAACAAAATTGTTAAAAATCAAGGAAATCTTTTTGGCCATATTTCAAAACAGAATCTTACATGCAATATATTTGCTAAAACCCAAGTTCTTGTTGGTCAAGTCTCAAAATAGAGTTTCGTCATACAGAAAAGCTGTTAAAACTTAAACAAGTATCCTCTAGCTAAGTTTCAGGAAGATACAAAGAAGTGGTTAAAACAGACGTTTTTTTTTCGGCCATGATTTAGGACAACATTTCTACATACAAAGAAGTTAAAATTTAAATAAGTCCCCCACTGGCCAAGTCTCAGGACAGAGTTTCCTCATACAAAAAAAAGTTGTTAACACTCAAACAAGCTTCCTTTAGCCAAGTTTCAGACAGAATTTCCGTATACAACAAAATTGTTAAAAGTCAAGGAAATCTTTTTGGTCATATTTCAAAACAGAACCTTACATGTAATATATTTGCGAAAACCAGAGTTCTCGTTGGCCAAGTCTCAAAATAGAGTTTCCTCATACAGAAAAGCTGTTAAAACTTAAACAAGTATTCTCTAGCTAAGTTTCAGGAAGATACAAAGAAGTGGTTAAAACAAACGTTTTTTTTGGCCATGTTTTAGGACAACATTTCTACATACAAAGAAGTTAAAATTTAAATAAGTCCCCCACTGGCCAAGTCTCAGGACAGAGTTTCCTCATACAAACAAAAGTTGTTAACACTCAAACAAGCTTCCGTTAGCTAAGTTTCAGACAAAATTTCCGCATACAACAAAATTGTTAAAAATCAAGGAAATCTTTTTGGCCATATTTCAAAACAGAATCTTACATGCAATATATTTGCTAAAAC
>NW_019211555.1:0-1661 GCF_002443255.2 Varroa destructor | reverse complement strand
AATATATTGCCTGTAAGATTCTGTTTTGAAGTATGGCCAAAAAAATTTCCTTCACTTTTAACAATTTTGTTGTATGCGGAAATTTTGTCTAAAACTTGGCTAACGGAAGCTTGTTTGTGTGTTAACAACTTTTGTTTGTATGAGGAAACTCTGTCCTGAGATTTGGCCAATGGGGGACTTATTTAAGTTTTAACTTCTTTGTATGTGGAAATGTTGTCCTAAAACATGGCCAAAAAAAAACGTTTGTTTTAACCACTTCTTTGTATTTTCATGAAACTTAGCTAGAGCACACTGGTTTAAGTTTTAACAACTTTTCTGTGTGAGGGAACTCTATCCTGAGACTTGACCAACGAGAACTTGGGTTTTAGCAAATATATTGCCTGTAAGATTCTGTTTTGAAATATGACCAAAGAGATTTCCTTGACTTTTAACCATTTTGTTATAAGCGGAACTTTTGTCTGCAACTTGGCTAAAGGAAGCTTGTTTGAGTGTTAACAACTTTTGTTTGTATGAGGAAACTCTGTCCTGAGACTTGGCCAATGGGGGACTTATTTATGTTTTAACTTCTTTGTATGTGGAAATGTTGTCCTAGAACATGGCCAAAAAAAAACGTTTGTTTTAACCACTTCTTTGTATTTTCATGAAACTTAGCTAAAGCACACTGGTTTAAGTTTTAACAACTTTTCTCTGTGAGGGAACTCTATCCTGAGACTTGACCAACGAGAACTTGGGTTTTAGCAAATATATTGCCTGTAAGATTCTGTTTTGAAATATGGCTAAAAAAATTTCCTTGACTTTTAACAATTTTGTTGTATGCGGAAATTTTGTCTGAAACTTGGCTAACGCAAGCTTGTTTGAGTGTTAACAACTTTTGTTTGTATGAGGAAACTCTGTTCTGAGACTTGGCCAATGGGGGACTTATGTAAGTTTAAACTTCTTTGTACGTGGAAATGTTGTCCTAAAACATGGCCAAAAAAAAATGTTTGTTTTAACCATTTCTATCTTCCTGAAACTTAGCTAGAGAACACTGGTTTAGGTTTTAACAACTTTTCTGTGTGAGGGAACTCTATCCTGAGACTTGACCAACGAGAACTTGGGTTTTAGCAAATATATTGCATGTAAGGCTCTGTATTGAAATATGACCAAAGAGGTTTCCTTGACTTTTAATAATTTTGTTGTATGCGGAAATTTTGTCTGCAACTTGGCTAAAGGAAGCTTGTTTGAGTGTTAACAACTTTTGTTTGTATGAAGAAACTCTGTTCTGAGACTTGGCCAATGGGGGACTTATATAAGTTTTAACTTCTTTGTATGTGGAAATGTTGTCCTAAAACATGGCTAGAAAAAATGTTTGTTTTAACCACTTCTATCTTCCTGAAACTTAGCTAGAGAACACTTGTTCAAGTTTTAACAACTTTTCTGTGTGAGGAAATTCTATCCTGAGACTTAGCCAACGAGAACTTCTTAGAGTTTTAACAAATATACTACATGTAAGGTTCTGTTTTGAAATATGACCAAAGAGATTTCCTTGACTTTTAACAATTTTGTTATAAGCGGAAATTTTGTCTGAAACTTGGCTAAAGGAAGCTTGTTTGAGTGTTAACAACTTTTGTTTGTATGAGGAAACTCTGTTCTGAGACTTGGCCAATGGGGGACTTATATAA
>NW_019211554.1:0-9497 GCF_002443255.2 Varroa destructor | reverse complement strand
ATATTGCATGTAAGGTTCTCTTTTGAAATATGGCCAAAAGGATTTCCTTGAATTTTAACAATTTTGTTGTATGCGGAAGTTTTGTCTTGAAACTTAACTAAAGGAAGCTTGTTTGAGTGTTAATAACGTTTTTTGTATGAGAAAACTCTGTTCTGAGACTTGGCCAATGGGGGACTTATTTGAGTTTTAACAATTTCTTTGTATGTGGTAATGTTGTTCTAAAACATGGCCAGAAAAAAAGCGTTTGTTTTAACCACTTCTTTGTATGTAGAACTTCTGTCCTGAAACTTAGCCAGAGAACACTTGTTTAAGTTTTAACAACTTTTCTGTGTGAGGGAACTCTATCCTGAGACTTAGCCAACGAGAACTTCTTTGAGTTTTAACAAATATATTGCATGTAAGGTTCTCTTTTGAAATATGGCCAAAAAGATTTCCTTGACTTTTAACAATTTTGTTGTATGCGGAAGTTTTGTCCTGAAACTTAACTAAAGGAAGCTTGTTTGAGTGTTAATAACTTTTTTGTATGAGGAAACTCTGTTCTGCGACTTGGCCAATGGGAGACTTACTTGAGTTTTAACAACTTCTTTGTATGTGGTAATGTTATCTTAAAACATGGCCAGAAAAAAAGCGTTTGTTTTAACCACTTCTTTGTATGTGGAACTTCTGTCCTGAAACTTAGTTAGAGAGCACTTGTGTTTAAGTTTTAACAACTTTTCTGTGTGACGGAACTCTATCCTGAGACTTGGCCAACGAGAACTTCTTTGAGCTTTAACAAATATATTGCATGTAAGGTTCTCTTTTGAAATATGGCCAAAAAGATTTTCTTGACTTTTAACAATTTCATTGTAAGTGGAAATTTTATCCTGAAACTTAACTAGAGGAAGCTTGTTTAAGTTTTAAGAACTTTTCTGTGTGAGGGAACTCTATCCTGAGACTTAGCCAACGAGAACTTCTTTGAGCTTTAACAAATATATTGCATGTAAGGTTCTCTTTTGAAATATGGCCAAAAAGATTTCCTTGACTTTTAACAATTTTGTTGTATGCGGAAGTTTTGTCCTGAAACTTAACTAAAGGAAGCTTGTTTGAGTGTTAATAACTTTTTTTGTATGAGGAAACTCTGTTCTGAGACTTGGCCAATGGGGGACTTATTTGAGTTTTAACAACTTCTTTGTATGTGGTAATGTTGTCCTAAAACATGGCCAGAAAAAAAGCGTTTGTTTTAACCACCTCTTTGTATGTGGAACTTCTGTCCTGAAACTTAGCTAGAGAGCACTTGTGTTTAAGTTTTAACAACTTTTCTGTGTGAGGGAACTCTATCCTGAGACTTGGCCAACGAGAACTTCTTTGAGCTTTAACAAATATATTGCATGTAAGGTTCTCTTTTGAAATATGGCCAAAAAGATTTCCTTGACTTTTAACAATTTCATATTGTAAGTGGAAATTTTCTATCGCTGAAACTTTTAACTAGAGGAAAGCTTTTGTTTAAAAAGTTTTAACTAACTTTTGCTGTAGTGAGTGGAGACTCTATCCTGAGACTTGGCCAACGAGAACTTCTTTGAGCTTTAACAAATATATTGCATGTAAGGTTCTCTTTTGAAATATGGCCAAAAAGATTTCCTTGACTTTTAACAATTTCATTGTAAGTGGAAATTTTATCCTGAAACTTAACTAGAGGAAGCTTGTTTAAGTTTTAACAACTTTTCTGTGTGAGGGAACTCGATCCTGAGACTTAGCCAACGAGAACTTCTTTGAGCTTTAACAAATATATTGCATGTAAGGTTCTCTTTTGAAATATGGCCAAAAAGATTTCCTTGACTTTTAACAATTTTGTTGTATGCGGAAGTTTTGTCTTGAAACTTAACTAAAGGAAGCTTGTTTGAGTGTTAATAACGTTTTTTGTATGAGGAAACTCTGTTCTGAGACTTGGCCAATGGGGGACTTATTTGAGTTTTAACAACTTCTTTGTATGTGGTAATGTTGTCCTAAAACATGGCCAGAAAAAAAGCGTTTGTTTTAACCACTTCTTTGTATGTGGAACTTCTGTCCTGAAACTTAGCTAGAGAGCACTTGTGTTTAAGTTTTAACAACTTTTCTGTGTGAGGGAACTCTATCCTGAGACTTGGCCAACGAGAACTTCTTTGAGCTTTAACAAATATATTGCATGTAAGGTTCTCTTTTGAAATATGGCCAAAAAGATTTCCTTGACTTTTAACAATTTCATTGTAAGTGGAAATTTTATCCTGAAACTTAACTAGAGGAAGCTTGTTTAAGTTTTAACAACTTTTCTGTGTGAGGGAGCTCTATGCTGAGACTTGGCCAACGAGAACTTCTTTGAGCTTTAACAAATATATTGCATGTAAGGTTCTCTTTTGAAATATGGCCAAAAAGATTTCCTTGACTTTTAACAATTTCATTGTAAGTGGAAATTTTATCCTGAAACTTAACTAGAGGAAGCTTGTTTAAGTTTTAACAACTTTTCTGTGTGAGGGAACTCGATCCTGAGACTTAGCCAACGAGAACTTCTTTGAGCTTTAACAAATATATTGCATGTAAGGTTCTCTTTTGAAATATGGCCAAAAAGATTTCCTTGAATTTTAACAATTTTGTTGTATGCGGAAGTTTTGTCCTGAAACTTAACTAAAGGAAGCTTGTTTGAGTGTTAATAACTTTTTTTGTATGAGGAAACTCTGTTCTGAGACTTGGCCAATGGGGGACTTATTTGAGTTTTAACAACTTCTTTGTATGGGTAATGTTGTCCTAAAACATGGCCAGAAAAAAAGCGTTTGTTTTAACCACTTCTTTGTATGTGGAACTTCTGTCCTGAAACTTAGCTAGAGAGCACTTGTGTTTAAGTTTTAACAACTTTTCTGTGTGAGGGAACTCTATCCTGAGACTTGGCCAACGAGAACTTCTTTGAGCTTTAACAAATATATTGCATGTAAGGTTCTCTTTTGAAATATGGCCAAAAAGATTTCCTTGACTTTTAACAATTTCATTGTAAGTGGAAATTTTATCCTGAAACTTAACTAGAGGAAGCTTGTTTAAGTTTTAACAACTTTTCTGTGTGAGGGAACTCTATCTGAGACTTGGCCAACGAGAACTTCTTTGAGCTTTAACAAATATATTGCATGTAAGGTTCTCTTTTGAAATATGGCCAAAAAGATTTCCTTGACTTTTAACAATTTTGTTGTATGCGGAAGTTTTGTCCTGAAACTTACTAAAGGAAGCTTGTTTGAGTGTTAATAACTTTTTTTGTATGAGGAAACTCTGTTCTGAGACTTGGCCAATGGGGGACTTATTTGAGTTTTAACAACTCTTTGTATGTGGTAATGTTGTCCTAAAACATGGCCAGAAAAAAACGTTTGTTTTAACCACTTCTTTGTATGTGGAACTTCTGTCCTGAAACTTACTAGAGAGCACTTGTGTTTAAGTTTTAACAACTTTTCTGTGTGAGGGAACTCTATCCTGAGACTTGGCCAACGAGAACTTCTTTGAGCTTTAACAAATATATTGCATGTAAGGTTCTCTTTTGAAATATGGCCAAAAAGATTTCCTTGACTTTTAACAATTTCATTGTAAGTGGAAATTTTATCCTGAAACTTAACTAGAGGAAGCTTGTTTAAGTTTTAACAACTTTTCTGTGTGAGGGAACTCTATCCTGAGACTTAGCCAACGAGAACTTCTTTGAGCTTTAACAAATATATTGCATGTAAGGTTCTCTTTTGAAATATGGCCAAAAAGATTTCCTTGACTTTTAACAATTTTGTTGTATGCGGAATTTTGTCCTGAAACTTAACTAAAGGAAGCTTGTTTGAGTGTTAATAACTTTTTTTGTATGAGGAAACTCTGTTCTGAGACTTGGCCAATGGGGGACTTATTTGAGTTTTAACAACTCTTTGTATGTGGTAATGTTGTCCTAAAACATGGCCAGAAAAAAAGCGTTTGTTTTAACCACTTCTTTGTATGTGGAACTTCTGTCCTGAAACTTAGCCAGAGAACACTTGTTTAAGTTTTAACAACTTTTCTGTGTGAGGGAACTCTATCCTGAGACTTAGCCAACGAGAACTTCTTTGAGCTTTAACAAATATATTGCATGTAAGGTTCTCTTTTGAAATATGGCCAAAAAGATTTCCTTGACTTTTAACAATTTTGTTGTAAGTCGGAAATTTTGTCCTGAAACTTAACTAAAGGAAGCTTGTTTGAGTGTTAATAACTTTTTTTGTATGAGGAAACTCTGTTCTGAGACTTGGCCAATGGGGGACTTATTTGAGTTTTAACAACTTCTTTGTATGTGGTAATGTTGTCCTAAAACATGGCCAGAAAAAAAGCGTTTGTTTTAACCACTTCTTTGTATGTGGAACTTCTGTCCTGAAACTTAGCTAGAGAGCACTTGTGTTTAAGTTTTAACAACTTTTCTGTGTGAGGGAACTCTATCCTGAGACTTGGCCAACGAGAACTTCTTTGAGCTTTAACAAATATATTGCATGTAAGGTTCTCTTTTGAAATATGGCCAAAAAGATTTCCTTGACTTTTAACAATTTCATTGTAAGTGGAAATTTTATCCTGAAACTTAACTAGAGGAAGCTTGTTTAAGTTTTAACAACTTTTCTGTGTGAGGGAACTCATCCTGAGACTTGCCAACGAGAACTTCTTTGAGCTTTAACAAATATATTGCATGTAAGGTTCTCTTTTGAAATATGGCCAAAAAGATTTCCTTGACTTTTAACAATTTTGTTGTATGCGGAAGTTTTGTCCTGAAACTTAACTAAAGGAAGCTTGTTTGAGTGTTAATAACTTTTTTTGTATGAGGAAACTCTGTTCTGAGACTTGGCCAATGGGGGACTTATTTGAGTTTTAACAACTTCTTTGTATGTGGTAATGTTGTCCTAAAACATGGCCAGAAAAAAAGCGTTTGTTTTAACCACTTCTTTGTATGTGGAACTTCTGTCCTGAAACTTAGCTAGAGAGCACTTGTGTTTAAGTTTTAACAACTTTTCTGTGTGAGGGAACTCTATCCTGAGACTTGGCCAACGAGAACTTCTTTGAGCTTTAACAAATATATTGCATGTAAGGTTCTCTTTTGAAATATGGCCAAAAAGATTTCCTTGACTTTTAACAATTTCATTGTAAGTGGAAATTTTATCCTGAAACTTAACTAGAGGAAGCTTGTTTAAGTTTTAACAACTTTTCTGTGTGAGGGAACTCTATCTGAGACTTGGCCAACGAGAACTTCTTTGAGCTTTAACAAATATATTGCATGTAAGGTTCTCTTTTGAAATATGGCCAAAAAGATTTCCTTGACTTTTAACAATTTCATTGTAAGTGGAAATTTTATCCTGAAACTTAACTAGAGGAAGCTTGTTTAAGTTTTAACAACTTTTCTGTGTGAGGGAACTCTATCTGAGACTTGGCCAACGAGAACTTCTTTGAGTTTTAACAAATATATTGCATGTAAGGTTCTCTTTTGAAATATGGCCAAAAAGATTTCCTTGACTTTTAACAATTTTGTTGTATGCGGAAGTTTTGTCCTGAAACTTAACTAAAGGAAGCTTGTTTGAGTGTTAATAACTTTTTTGTATGAGGAAACTCTGTTCTGAGACTTGGCCAATGGGGGACTTATTTGAGTTTTAACAACTTCTTTGTATGTGGTAATGTTGTCCTAAAACATGGCCAGAAAAAAAGCGTTTGTTTTAACCACTTCTTTGTATGTGGAACTTCTGTCCTGAAACTTAGCTAGAGAGCACTTGTGTTTAAGTTTTAACAACTTTTCTGTGTGAGGGAACTCTATCCTGAGACTTGGCCAACGAGAACTTCTTTGAGCTTTAACAAATATATTGCATGTAAGGTTCTCTTTTGAAATATGGCCAAAAAGATTTCCTTGACTTTTAACAATTTCATTGTAAGTGGAAATTTTATCCTGAAACTTAACTAGAGGAAGCTTGTTTAAGTTTTAACAACTTTTCTGTGTGAGGGAGCTCATCTGAGACTTGCCAACGAGAACTTCTTTGAGCTTTAACAAATATATTGCATGTAAGGTTCTCTTTTGAAATATGGCCAAAAAGATTTCCTTGACTTTTAACAATTTCATTGTAAGTGGAAATTTTATCCTGAAACTTAACTAGAGGAAGCTTGTTTAAGTTTTAACAACTTTTCTGTGTGAGGGACTCTATCTGAGACTTGGCCAACGAGAACTTCTTTGAGCTTTAACAAATATATTGCATGTAAGGTTCTCTTTTGAAATATGGCCAAAAAGATTTCCTTGACTTTTAACAATTTCATTGTAAGTGGAAATTTTATCCTGAAACTTAACTAGAGGAAGCTTGTTTAAGTTTTAACAACTTTTCTGTGTGAGGGAACTCTATCCTGAGACTTGCCAACGAGAACTTCTTTGAGCTTTAACAAATATATTGCATGTAAGGTTCTCTTTTGAAATATGGCCAAAAAGATTTCCTTGACTTTTAACAATTTTGTTGTATGCGGAAGTTTTGTCTGAAACTTAACTAAAGGAAGCTTGTTTGAGTGTTAATAACTTTTTTGTATGAGGAAACTCTGTTCTGAGACTTGGCCAATGGGGGACTTATTTGAGTTTTAACAACTTCTTTGTATGTGGTAATGTTGTCCCAAAACATGGCCAGAAAAAAAGCGTTTGTTTAACCACTTCTTTGTATGTGGAACTTCTGTCCTGAAACTTAGCTAGAGAGCACTTGTGTTTAAGTTTTAACAACTTTTCTGTGTGAGGGAACTCTATCCTGAGACTTGGCCAACGAGAACTTCTTTGAGCTTTAACAAATATATTGCATGTAAGGTTCTCTTTTGAAATATGGCCAAAAAGATTTCCTTGACTTTTAACAATTTCATTGTAAGTGGAAATTTTATCCTGAAACTTAACTAGAGGAAGCTTGTTTAAGTTTTAACAACTTTTCTGTGTGAGGGAACTCTATCCTGAGACTTGGCCAACGAGAACTTCTTTGAGCTTTAACAAATATATTGCATGTAAGGTTCTCTTTTGAAATATGGCCAAAAAGATTTCCTTGACTTTTAACAATTTCATTGTAAGTGGAAATTTTATCCTGAAACTTAACTAGAGGAAGCTTGTTTAAGTTTTAACAACTTTTCTGTGTGAGGGAACTCTATCCTGAGACTTGGCCAACGAGAACTTCTTTGAGCTTTAACAAATATATTGCATGTAAGGTTCTCTTTTGAAATATGGCCAAAAAGATTTCCTTGACTTTTAACAATTTTGTTGTATGCGGAAGTTTTGTCCTGAAACTTAACTAAAGGAAGCTTGTTTGAGTGTTAATAACTTTTTTTGTATGAGGAAACTCTGTTCTGAGACTTGGCCAATGGGGGACTTATTTGAGTTTTAACAACTTCTTTGTATGTGGTAATGTTGTCCTAAAACATGGCCAGAAAAAAAGCGTTTGTTTTAACCACTTCTTTGTATGTGGAACTTCTGTCCTGAAACTTAGCTAGAGAGCACTTGTGTTTAAGTTTTAACAACTTTTCTGTGTGAGGGAACTCTATCCTGAGACTTGGCCAACGAGAACTTCTTTGAGCTTTAACAAATATATTGCATGTAAGGTTCTCTTTTGAAATATGGCCAAAAAGATTTCCTTGACTTTTAACAATTTCATTGTAAGTGGAAATTTTATCCTGAAACTTAACTAGAGGAAGCTTGTTTAAGTTTTAACAACTTTTCTGTGTGAGGGAGCTCTATCTGAGACTTGGCCAACGAGAACTTCTTTGAGCTTTAACAAATATATTGCATGTAAGGTTCTCTTTTGAAATATGGCCAAAAAGATTTCCTTGACTTTTAACAATTTCATTGTAAGTGGAAATTTTATCCTGAAACTTAACTAGAGGAAGCTTGTTTAAGTTTTAACAACTTTTCTGTGTGAGGGAACTCTATCTGAGACTTGGCCAACGAGAACTTCTTTGAGCTTTAACAAATATATTGCATGTAAGGTTCTCTTTTGAAATATGGCCAAAAAGATTTCCTTGACTTTTAACAATTTTGTTGTATGCGGAAGTTTTGTCCTGAAACTTAACTAAAGGAAGCTTGTTTGAGTGTTAATAACTTTTTTGTATGAGGAAACTCTGTTCTGCGACTTGGCCAATGGGGGACTTATTTGAGTTTTAACAACTTCTTTGTATGTGGTAATGTTATCTTAAAACATGGCCAGAAAAAAAGCGTTTGTTTTAACCACTTCTTTGTATGTGGAACTTCTGTCCTGAAACTTAGCTAGAGAGCACTTGTGTTTAAGTTTTAACAACTTTTCTGTGTGAGGGAACTCTATCCTGAGACTTGGCCAACGAGAACTTCTTTGAGCTTTAACAAATATATTGCATGTAAGGTTCTCTTTTGAAATATGGCCAAAAAGATTTCCTTGACTTTTAACAATTTCATTGTAAGTGGAAATTTTATCCTGAAACTTAACTAGAGGAAGCTTGTTTAAGTTTTAACAACTTTTCTGTGTGAGGGAGCTCTATGCTGAGACTTGGCCAACGAGAACTTCTTTGAGTTTTAACAAATATATTGCATGTAAGGTTCTCTTTTGAAATATGGCCAAAAAGATTTCCTTGACTTTTAACAATTTTGTTGTATGCGGAAGTTTTGTCCTGAAACTTAACTAAAGGAAGCTTGTTTGAGTGTTAATAACTTTTTTTGTATGAGGAAACTCTGTTCTGAGACTTGGCCAATGGGGGACTTATTTGAGTTTTAACAACTTCTTTGTATGTGGTAATGTTGTCCTAAAACATGGCCAGAAAAAAAGCGTTTGTTTTAACCACTTCTTTGTATGTGGAACTTCTGTCCTGAAACTTAGCCAGAGAACACTTGTTTAAGTTTTAACAACTTTTCTGTGTGAGGGAACTCTATCCTGAGACTTAGCCAACGAGAACTTCTTTGAGCTTTAACAAATATATTGCATGTAAGGTTCTCTTTTGAAATATGGCCAAAAAGATTTCCTTGACTTTTAACAATTTTGTTGTATGCGGAAGTTTTGTCCTGAAACTTAACTAAAGGAAGCTTGTTTGAGTGTTAATAACTTTTTTTGTATGAGGAAACTCTGTTCTGAGACTTGGCCAATGGGGGACTTATTTGAGTTTTAACAACTTCTTTGTATGTGGTAATGTTGTCCTAAAACATGGCCAGAAAAAAAGCGTTTGTTTTAACCACTTCTTTGTATGTGGAACTTCTGTCCTGAAACTTAGCTAGAGAGCACTTGTGTTTAAGTTTTAACAACTTTTCTAGTGTGAGGGAATCTATGCTGAGACTTGGCCAACGAGAACTTCTTTGAGTTTTAACAAATATATTGCATGTAAGGTTCTCTCTTGAAATATGGCCAAAAAGATTTCCTTGACTTTTAACAATTTCATTGTAAGTGGAAATTTTATCCTGAAACTTAACTAGAGGAAGCTTGTTTAAGTTTTAACAACTTTTCTAGTGTGAGGGAGACTCTATCTGAGATTGGCCAACGAGAACTTCTTTGAGCTTT
>NW_019211553.1:0-4396 GCF_002443255.2 Varroa destructor | reverse complement strand
TTCCTCATACAAACAAAAGTTGTTAACACTCAAACAAACTTCCTTTAGCCAAGTTTCAGACAAAATTTCCGCTTACAACAAAATTGTTGAAAGTCAAGGAAATCTTTTTTGGCCATATTTCAAAACAGAACCTTAACGGAATATATTTGGTAAAACCCAAGTTCTCGTTGGTCAAGTCTCAAAATAGAGTTTCCTCATACAGAAAAGCTGTTAAAACTTAAACAAGTATTCTCTATCTAAGTTTCAGGAAGATACAAAGAAGTGGTTAAAACAAACGTTTTTTCTGGCCATGTTTTAGGACAACATTTCTACATACAAAGAAGTTAGAACTTATAAGTCCCCCATTGACCAAGTCTCAGAACAGAGTGTCCTCATACAAACAAAAGTTGTTAACAGTCAAACAAGCTTCCTTTAGCCAAGTTCCAAACAAAATTTCCGCTTACAACAAAGTTGTTAAAAGTCAGGGAAATCTTTTTGGTGATATTTCAAAACAGAATCTTACATGCAATATACTTGTTAAAACTTAAAGAAGTTTTCGTTGGCCAAGTCTCAAAATAGAGTTTCCTCATACAGAAAAGCTGTTAAAACTTAAACAAGTATTCTCTATCTAAGTTTCAGGAAGATACAAAGAAGTGGTTAAAACAAACGTTTTTTCTGGCCATGTTTTAGGACAACATTTCTACATACAAAGAAGTTAGAACTTATAAGTCTCCCATTGACCAAGTCTCAGAACAGAGTGTCCTCATACAAACAAAAGTTGTTAACAGTCAAACAAGCTTCCTTTAGCCAAGTTCCAAACAAAATTTCCGCTTACAACAAAGTTGTTAAAAGTCAGGGAAATCTTTTTGGTGATATTTCAAAACAGAATCTTACATGCAATATATTTGTTAAAACTTAAAGAAGTTTTCGTTGGCCAAGTCTCAGGATAGAGTTCCCTCACACAGAAAAGTTGTTAAAACTTAAACAAGTGTTCTCTAGCTAAGTTTCAGGAAGATACAAAGAAGTGGTTAAAACAAACGTTTTTTTTTGGCCATGCTTTAGGACAACATTTCCACATATAAAGAAGTTAAAACTTAAACAAGTCCACCATTAGCCAAGTCTCAGGACAGAGTTTCCTCATACAAACAAAAGTTGTTAACACTCAAACAAGCTTTCTTTAGCCAAGTATCAGACAAAATTTCCACTTACAACAAAATTGTTAAAAGTCAAAGAAATCTTTTTGGTCATAATTCAAAACAGAATCTTACATGTAATATATTTGCTAAAACTCAAGTTCTCGTTGGCCAAGTCTCAAAATAGAGTTTCCTCATACAGAAAAGCTGTTAAAACTTAAACAAGTATTCTCTATCTAAGTTTCAGTAAGATACAAAGAAGTGGTTAAAACAACCGTTTTTTTTGGCCATGTTTTAGGATAACGTTTCCACACACAAAGAAGTTAAAGCTTAAATAAGTCCCCCATTGGCCAAGTCTCAGGACAGAGTTTCCTTATATAAAAAAGTTGTTAACACTCAAACAAACTTCCTTTAGCCAAGTTTCAGACAAAATTTCCGCTTACAACAAAATTGTGAAAAGTCAAGGAAATCTTTTTTGGCTATATTTCAAAACAGAATCTTAACGGAATATATTTGGTAAAACCCAAGTTCTCGTTGGCCAAGTCTCAGGATAGAGTTCCCTCACACAGAAAAGTTGTTAAAACTTAAACAAGTGTTCTCTAGCTAAGTTTCAGGAAGATACAAAGAAGTGGTTAAAACAAACGTTTTTTTTGGCCATGTTTTAGGACAACATTTCCACATACAAAGAAGTTAAAACTTAAATAAGTCCCCCATTGGCCAAGTTTCAGGACAGACTTTCCTCATAGAAACAAAAGTTGTTAACACTCAAACAAGCTTCTTTTAGCCAAGTTTCAGACAAAATGTCTGCTTACAACAAAATTGTTGAAAGTCAAGGAAATCTTTTTTGGCCATACTTTAAAACAGAATATTAATGGAATATATTTGCTAAAACCCAAGTTCTCGTTGGTCAAGTCTCAGGATAAGGTTCCCTCACACAGAAAAGTTGTTAAAACTTAAACAGGTGTTCTCTAGCTAAATTTCAGGAAGATACAAAGAAGTGGTTAAAACAAACGTTTTTTTTTGGCCATGCTTTAGGACAACATTTCCACATATAAAGAAGTTAAAACTTAAATAAGTCCCCCATTAGCCAAGTCTCAGGACAGGGTTTCCTCATACAAACAAAAGTTGTTAACACTCAAACAAGCTTCCTTTAGCCAAGTTTCAAACAAAATTTCCGCTTACAACGAAATTGTTAAAAGTCAAGGAAATCTTTTTTGGCCATATTTCAAAACAGAATCTTAACGTAATATATTTGCTAAAATCCAAGTTCTCGTTGGCCAAGTCTCAAAATAGAGTTTCCTCATACAGAAAAGCTGTTAAAACTTAAACAAGTATTCTCTATCTAAGTTTCAGGAAGATACAAAGAAGTGGTTAAAACAAACGTTTTTTCTGTTCATGTTTTAGGACAACATTTCCACATACAAAGAAGTTAAAACTTATATAAGTTCCCCATTGGCCAAGTCTCAGAACAGAGTGTCCTCATACAAACAAAAGTTGCTAACACTCAAACAAGCTTCCTTTAGCCAAGTTTCAGACAAAATTTCCGCATACAACAAAATTGTTAAAAGTCAGGGAAATCTTTTTGGTCATAATTCAAAACAGAATCTTACATGCAATATATTTGTTAAAACTCAAAGAAGCTCTCGTTGGCCAAGTCTCAGGATAGAGTTCCCTCACACAGAAAAATTGTTAAAACTTAAACAAGTGTTCTCTAGCTAAGTTTCAGGAAGATACAAAGGAGTGGTTAAAACAAACGTTTTTTTTTTGGCCATGCTTTAGGACAACATTTCCACATATAAAGAAGTTAAAACTTAAATAAGTCCCCCATTAGCCAAGTCTCAGGACAGAGTTTCCTCATACAAACAAAAATTGTTAACACTCAAACAAGCTTTCTTTAGCCAAGTACCAGACAAAATTTCCACTTACAACAAAATTGTTAAAAGTCAAAGAAATCTTTTTGGCCATACTTCAAAACAGAATCTTAACGGAATATATTTGGTAAAACCCAAGTTCTCGTTGGTCAAGTCTCAAAATAGAGTTCCCTCACACAGAAAAGTTGTTAAAACTTAAACAAGTATTCTCTAGCTAAGTTTCAGGAAGATACAAAGAAGTGGTTAAAACAAACGTTTTTTTTTGGCCATGTTTAAGGACAACATTTCCACATACAAAGAAGTTAAAACTTAAATAAGTCCCCCATTGGCCAAGTCTCAGGACAGACTTTCCTCATAGAAACAAAAGTTGTTAACACTCAAACAAGCTTCTTTTAGCCAAGTTTCAGACAAAATGTCCGCTTACAACAAAATTGTTGAAAGTCAAGGAAATCTTTTTTGGCCATACTTCAAAACAGAATATTAATGGAATATATTTGCTAAAACCCAAGTTCTCGTTGGTCAAGTCTCAGGATAACGTTCCCTCACACAGAAAAGTTGTTAAAACTTAAACAGGTGTTCTCTAGCTAAATTTCAGGAAGATACAAAGAAGTGGTTAAAACAAACGTTTTTTTTTGGCCATGCTTTAGGACAGCATTTCCACATATAAAGAGGTTAAAACTTAAATAAGTCCCCCATTAGCCAAATCTCAGGACAGAGTTTCCTCATACAAACAAAAGTTGTTAACGCTCAAACAAGCTTCCTTTAGCCAAGTTTCAGACAAAATTTCCGCTTACAACAAAACTGTTAAAAGTCAAGGAAATCTTTTTTGGCTATATTTCAAAACAGAATCTTAACGGAATATATTTGGTAAAACCCAAGTTCTCGTTGGTCAAGTCTCAAAATAGAGTTCCCTCACACAGAAAAGTTGTTAAAACTTAAACAAGTGTTCTCTAGCTAAGTTTCAGGAAGATATAAAGAAGTGGTTAAAACAAACGTTTTTTTTTTCTGGCCATGTTTTAGGACAACATTTCCACACACAAAGGAGTTGTTAAAACTCAAATAAGTCCCCCATTGGCCAAGTTTCAGAACAGAGTTTCTTCATACAAAAAAAAGTTGCTAACACTCAAACAAGCTTCCTCTAACTAAGTTTCAGGACAAAATTTCCTCTTACAACGAAATTGTTAAAAGTCAAGGAAATCTTTTCGGCCATATTTCAAAAGAGAACCTTACATGCAATATATTTGTTAAAACTCAAAGAAGTTCTCGTTGGCCAAATCTCAGCATAGAGCTCCCTCACATAGAAAAGTTGTTAAAACTTAAACAAGCTTACTCTAGTTAAGTTTCAGGATAAAATTTCCACTTACAATGAAATTGTTAAAAGTCAAGGAAATCTTTTTGGCCATATTTCAAGAG
>NW_019211552.1:0-3306 GCF_002443255.2 Varroa destructor | reverse complement strand
AACAAACATATTGCATGTAAAATTCTGTTTTGAAATATGGCCAAAAAGATTTCCTTGACTTTTAATAATTTTGTTGTATGCGGAAATTTTGTCTGCAACTTGGCTAAAGGAAGCTTGTTTGAGTGTTAGTAACTTTTGTTTGTATGAGGAAACTCTGTTCTGAGACTTGGCCAATGGGGGACTTATTTAAGTTTTAACTTCTTTGTATGTGGAAATGTTGTCCTAAAACATGGCCAAAAAAAACGTTTGTTTTAACCACTTCTTTGTATCTTCCTGAAACTTAGCTAGAGAACACTTGTTTAAATTTTAACAACTTTTCTGTGTGAGGGAACTCTATCCTAAGACTTGGCCAACGAGAACTTCTTTGAGTTTTAACAAATATATTACATGTAAGGTTCTGTTTTGAAATATGACCAAAAAGATTTCCTTGATTTTTAACAATTTTGTTGCAAGCGGAAATTTTGTCTGCAACTTGGCTGAAGGAAGCTTGTTTGACTGTTAACAACTTTTGTTTGTATGAGGACACTCTGTTCTGAGAATTGGCCAATGGGGGATTTATATAAGTTTTAACTTCTTTGTATGTGGAATTGTTGTCCTAAAACATGGCCAGAAAAAACGTTTGTTTTAACCACTTCTTTGTATCTTCCTGAAACTTAGCTAGAGAACACTTGTTCAAGTTTTAACAACTTTTCTGTGTGAGGGAACTCTATCCTGAGACTTGGCCAACGAGAACTTCTTAGAGTTTTAACAAATATACTACATGTAAGGTTCTGTTTCGAAATATGACCAAAAAGACTTCCTTGACTTTTAACAATTTTGTTGTATGCGGAAATTTTGTCTGAAACTTGGCTAAAGGAAGCTTGTTTGAGTGTTAACAACTTTTGTTTGCATGAGGAAACTCTGTCCTGAGACTTGGCCAATAGGGGACTTATTTAAGTTTTAACTTCTTTGTATGTGGAAGTGTTGTCCTAAAACATGGCCAAAAAAAAACGTTTGTTTTAACCACTTCTTTGTATCTTCCTGAAACTTAGCTAGAGAACACTGGTTTAAGTTTTAACAACTTTTCTGTGTGGAGGAACTCTATCCTGAGACTTGGCCAACGAGAACTTGGGTTTTAGCAAATATATTACGTTAAAATTCTGTTTTGAAATATGGCCAAAAAGATTTCCTTGGCTTTTAACAATTTAGTTGTATGCGGAAATTTTGTCTGAAACTTGGCTAACGGAAGCTTGTTTGAGTGTTAACAACTTTTGTTTGTATGAGGAAACTCTGTCCTGAGACTTGGCCAATGGGGGATTTATTTAAGTTTTAACTTTTTTGTATGTGGAAACGTTGTCCTAAAACATAGCCAAAAAAAAACGTTTGTTTTAACCACTTCTTTGTATCTTCCTGAAACTTAGCTAGAGAACACTTGTTTAAATTTTAACAACTTTTCTGTGTGAGGGAACTCTATCCTAAGACTTGGCCAACGAGAACTTCTTTGAGTTTTAACAAATATATTACATGTAAGGTTCTGTTTTGAAATATGACCAAAAAGATTTCCTTGATTCTTAACAATTTTGTTGTAAGCGGAAATTTTGTCTGCAACCTGGCTGAAGGAAGCTTGTTTGACTGTTAACAACTTTTGTTTGTATGAGGACACTCTGTTCTGAGAATTGGCCAATGGGGGATTTATATAAGTTTTAACTTCTTTGTATGTCGAAATGTTGTCCTAAAACATGGCCAAAAAAAACGTTTGTTTTAACCACTTCTTTGTATCTTCCTGAAACTTAGCTAGAGAACACTTGTTTAAGTTTTAACAACTTTTCTGTGAGAGGGAACTCTATCCTGAGACTTGGCCAACGAGAACTTGGGTTTTAACAAATATATTACATTAAGATTCTGTTTTGAACTATGGCCGAAAAGATTTCCTTGACTTTTAACAATTTTGTTGTAAGCGGAAATTTTGTCTGAAACTTGGCTAAAGGAAGCTTGTTTGACTGTTAACAACTTTTGTTTATATGAGGAAACTCTGTCCTGAGACTTGGCCAATGGGGGACTTATTTAAATTTCAACCTCTTTGTATGTGGAATTGTTGTCCTAAAACATGGCCAGAAAAAACGTTTGTTTTAACCACTTCTTTGTATCTTCCTGAAACTTAGCTAGAGAATACTTGTTTAAGTTTTAATGGCTTTTCTGTATGAGGAAAGTCTATTTTGAGACTTGACCAACGAGAACTTGGGTTTTAGCAAATGTATTATGTTAAGATTCTGTTTTGAAATATGGCCAAAAAGATTTCCTTGACTTTTAATAATTTTGTTGTATGCGGAAATTTTGTCTGAAACTTGGCTAAAGGAAGCTTGTTTGACTGTTAACAACTTTTGTTTGTATGAGGAAACTCTGTCCTGAGACTTGGCCAATGGGCGACTTATTTAAATTTTAACCTCTTTGTATGTGGAAATGTTGTCCTAAAACATGGCCAAAAAAATGTTTATTTTAACCACTTCTTTGTATCTTCCTGAAACTTAGCTAGAGAACACTTGTTTAAGTTTTAACAACTTTTCTGTGTGAGGGAACTCTATCGTGAGACTTGGCCAACGAAAACTTGGGTTTTAGCAAATATATTGCATGTAAGATTCTGTTTTGAAATATGGCCAAAAAGATTTCCTTGACTTTTAACAATTTTGTTGTATGCGGAAATTTTGTCTGAAACTTGGCTAACGGAAGCTTGTTTGAGTGTTAACAACTTTTGTTTGTATGAGGAAACTCTGTCCTGAGACTTGGCCAGTGGGGGACTTATTTAAATTTTAACTTCTTTGTATGTGGACGTGTTGTCTTAAAACATGGCCAGAAAAAACATTTGTTTTAACCCGTTCTTTGTATCTTCCTGAAACTTGAATAGAGAACACTTGGTTAAGTTTTAACAACTTTTCTGTATGAGGAAACTCTATTTTGAGACTTGACCAACGAGAACCTGGGTTTTAGCAAATATATTACATTAAGATTCTGTTTTGAACTATGGCCGAAAAGATTTCCTTGACTTTTAACAATTTTGTTGTAAGCGGAAATTTTGTTTGCAACTTGGCTAAAGGAAGCTTGTTTGACTGTTAACAACGTTTGTTTGTATGAGGAAACTCTGTTCTGAGACTTGTCCAATGGGGGACTTATTTAAGTTTTAACTTTTTTGTATGTGGACGTGTTGTCCTAAAACCTGGCCAGAAAAAACGTTTGTTTTAACCCGTTCTTTGTATCTTCCTGAAACTTAAATAGAGAACACTTGGTTAAGTTTTAACAACTTTTCTGTATGAGGAAACTCTATTTTGAGAC
>NW_019211551.1:0-2760 GCF_002443255.2 Varroa destructor | reverse complement strand
AACAACTTTTATTTGTACGAGGAAACTCTGTCCTGAGACTTGGCCAATGGGGGACTTATTTAAGTTTTAATTTCTTTGTATGTGGTAATGTTGTCCTAAAACATGGCTAGAAAAAAACGTTTGTTTTAACCACTTCTTTGTATCTTCCTGAAATTTAATTAGAGAACACTTGTTTAAGTTTTAACAACTTTTCTGTGTGAGGGAACTCTATCCTGAGACTTGACCAACGAGAACTTGCGTTTTAGCATATATATTACATGTAAGATTTTGTTTGTCATATGGCCAAAAAGATTTCCTTGACTTTTAACAATTTTGTTGTAAGCGGAAATTTTGTCTGAAATTTGGCAAAAGGAAGCTTGTTTGAGTGTTAACAACTTTTGTTTGTATGAGGAAACTCTCTTCTGAGACTTGGCCAATGGGGGACTTATTTGAGTTTTACCAACTTCTTTGTATGCGGTAATGTTGTCCTAAAACATAGCCAGAAAACAACGCTTGTTTCAACCACTTCTTTGTATCTTCCTGAAATTTAGCTAGAGAACACTTGTTCAAGTTTTAACAACTTTTCTGTGTGAGGGAACTCTATCCTGAGACTTGGCCAACGAGAACTTCTTAGAGTTTTAACAAATATACTACATGTAAGTTTCTGTTTCGAAATATGACCAAAAAGATTTCCTTGACTTTTAACAATTTTGTTGTAAGCGGAAATTTTGTCTGAAATTTGGCAAAAGGAAGCTTGTTTGAGTGTTAACAACTTTTGTTTGTATGAGGAAACTCTGTTCTGAGACTTGGCCAATGGGGGACTTATATAAGTTTTAACTTCTTTGTATGTGGAAATGTTGTCCTAAAACATGGCCAAAAAAAAACGTTTGTTTTAACCACTTCTTTGTATTTTCATGAAACTTAGCTAGAGCACACTGGTTTAAGTTTTAACAACTTTTCTGTGTGAGGGAACTCTATCCTGAGACTTGACCAACGAGAACTTGGGTTTTAGCAAATATATTGCCTGTAAGATTCTGTTTTGAAATATGGTCAAAAAAATTTCCTTGACTTTTAACAATTTTGTTGTATGCGGAAATTTTGTCTGAAACCTGGCTAACGGAAGCTTGTTTGAGTGTTAACAACTTTTGTTTGTATGAGGAAACTCTGTCCTGAGACTTGGCCAATGGGGGACTTATTTAAGTTTTAACTTCTTTGTATGTAGAAATGTTGTCCTAAATCATGGCCAAAAAAAACGTTTGTTTTAACCACTTCTTTGTATCTTTCTGAAACTTAGCTAGAGAATACTTGTTTAAGTTTTAACAGCTTTTCTGTATGAGGAAACTCTATTTTGAGTCTTGACCAACGAGAGCTTGGGTTTTAGTAAATATATTGCATGTAAGATTCTGTTTTGAAATATGGCCAAAAAGATTTCTTTGACTTTTAGCAATTTTGTTGTATGCGGAAATTTTGTCTGAAACTTGGCTAAAGGAAGCTTGTTTGAGTGTTAACAACTTTTTTTGTATGAGGAAACTCTGTCCTGAGACTTGGCCAATAGGAGACTTATTTAACTTCTTTGTATGTGGAAATGTTGTCCTAAAACATGGCCAGAAAAAAACATTTGTTTTAATCACTTCTTTGTATCTTCCTGGAACTTAGCTAGAGAATACTTCTTTAAGTTTTAACAGCTTTTCTGTATGAGGAAACTCTATCTTGAGTCTTGGCTAACGAGAACTTGGGTTTTAGCAAATATATTACATGTAAGGTTCTGTTTTGACACATGACCAAAAAGATTTCCTTGACTTTTAACAATTTTGTTGTATGCGGAAATTTTGTCTGAAATTTGGCTAAAGGAAGCTTGTTTGAGTGTTAACAACTTTTGTTTGCATGAGGAAACTCTGTCCTGAGACTTGGCCAGTGGGGGACTTATTTAAATTTTAACTTCTTTGTATGTGGAAATGTTGTCCTAAAACATGGCCAAAAAAAACGTTTGTTTTAACTACTTCTTTGTATCTTCCTGAAACTTAGCTAGAGAACACTTGGTTAAGTTTTAACAACTTTTCTGTATGAGGAAACTCTATTCTGAGACTTGACCAACGAGAACTTGGGTTTTAGCAAATATATTGCATGTAAGATTCTGTTTTGAAATATGGCCAAAAAGATTTCCTTGACTTTTAACAATTTTGTTGTATGCGGAAATTTTGTCTGAAATTTGGCTAAAGGAAGCTTGTTTGAGTGTTAACAACTTTTGTTTGTATGAGGAAACTCTGTCCTGAGACTTGGCCAGTGGGGGACTTATTTAAATTTTAACTTCTTTGTATGTGGAAATGTTGTCCTAAAACATGGCCAAAAAAAACGTTTGTTTTAACCCGTTCTTTGTATCTTTCTGAAACTTAGCTAGAGAACACTTGTTTATGTTTTAACAACTTTTCTGTCTGAGGGAACTCTATCCTGAGACTTGGCCAACGAGAACTTCTTTGAGTTTTAGCAAATATATTACATATAAGGTTCTGTTTTGAAATATGACCAAAAAGATTTCCTTGACTTTTAAGAATTTTGTTGTATGCGGAAATTTTGTCTGAAACTTGGCTAAAGGAAGCTTGCTTGAGTGTTAACAACTTTTGTTTGTATGAGGACACTCTGTTCTGAGACGTGGCCAATGGGGGACTTATTTAAACTTTAACTTCTTTGTATGTGGAAATGTTGTCCTAAAACATGGCCAGAAAAAACGTTTGTTTTAACCCGTTCTTTGTATCTTCTTAAAACTTAAATAGAGAACACTTG
>NW_019211550.1:0-1781 GCF_002443255.2 Varroa destructor | reverse complement strand
AAAAGTCGTTAACATTCAAACAAGCTTCCTTTAGCTAAGTTTCAGACAAAATTCCCGCATACAACAAAATTGTTAAAAGTCAAGGAAATCTTTTTGGTCATATTTTAAAACAGAATCTTACATGTAATATATCTGCTAAAACTTAAGTTCTCGTTGGCCAAGTCTCAGGATAGAGTTCCCTCACACAGAAAAGTTATTAAAACTTAAACAAGTGTTCTCTAGCTAAGTCTCAGGAAGATACAAAGAATTGGTTAAAACAAACATTTTTTCTGGCCATGTTTTTGGACAACATTTCCACGTACAAAGAAGTTAAAACTTATATAAGTCCCCCATTGGCCAAGTCTCAGAACAGAGTTTCCTCATACAAACAAAAGTTGTTAACAGTCAAGCAAGCTTCTTTTAGCTTAGTTTCAGACAAAATTTCCGCATACAACAAAATCGTTAAAAGTCAAGAAAATCTTTTTGGCCATATTACAAACAGAATCTTACATGTAATATATTTGCTAAAACTCAAGTTCTCGTTGGCCAAGTCTCAGGATAGAGTTCCCTCACACACAAAAGTTGTTAAAACTTAAACAAGTGTTCTCTGGCTAAGTTTCAGGACAGAAGTTCCACATACAAAGAAGTGGTTAAACCAAACGCTTTTTTTCTGGCCATGTCTTAGGACAACATTACCATATACAAAGAAGTTGTTAAAACTCATAATAACTCCCCCATTGGCCAAGTCTCAGAACAGAGTTTCCTCATACAAAAAAAGTTATTAGCACTCAAACAAGCTTCCTTTAGCTAAGTTTCAGGAGAAAATTTCCACTTACAACAAAGTTGTTAAAAGTCAAGGAAATCTTTTTGGCCATATTTCAAAAGAGAACCTTACATGCAATATATTTGTTAAAACTCAAAGAAGTTCTTGTTGACCAAGTCTCAGGACAGAGTTCCCTGACACAGAAAAGTTGTTAAAACTTAAACAAGTGTTCTCTAGCTAAGTTCCAGGAAGATATAGAGAAGTCGTTGAAACAAACGTTTTTTTCTTGCCATGTTTCAGGACAACATTTCCACATACAAAGAAGTTGTTAAAACCCAAATAAGTCCCCCATTGGCCAAGTCTCAGAACAGAGTTTCCTCGTACAAAAAAGTTGTTAACACTCAAACAAGCTTTCTTTATCTAAGTTTCAGAACAAAACTTCCGCCTACAACAAAATTGTTGAAAGTCAAGGAAATCTTTTTGGCCCTATTTCAAAATAGAATCTTACATGCAATATATTTGCTAAAACTCAAAGAAGTCTCAGGATGTAGCTCCCTCACACAGAAAAGTTGTTAAAACTTAGACAAGTGTTCCCTAGCTAAGTTTCAGGAAGATACAAAGAAGTGGTTGAAACAAGCGTTTTTTTCTGGCCATGTTTTAGGACAACATTACCACATAACAAGAAGTTGGTAAAACTCAAATAAGTCCCCCGTTGGCCAAGTCTCAGAACAGAGTTTCCTCATACAAAAAAGTTGTTAACACTCAAACAAGCTTCCTTTATCTAAGTTTCAGAACAAAACTTCCGCCTACAACAAAATTGTTGAAAGTCAAGGAAATCTTTTTCGTCATATTTCAAAATAGAATCTTACATGCAATATATTTGCTAAAACTCAAAGAAGTCTCAGGATGTAGCTCCCTCACACAGAAAAGTTGTTAAAACTTAGACAAGTGTTCCCTAGCTAAGTTTCAGGAAGATACAAAGAAGTGGTTGAAACAAGCGTTTTTTTCTGGCCATGTTTTAGGACAACATTACCACATA
>NW_019211549.1:0-1383 GCF_002443255.2 Varroa destructor | reverse complement strand
GAGTTTCCTCATACAAAAAAAAGTTGCTAACACTCAAACAAGCTTCCTCTAGCCAAGTTTCAGGACAGAATTTCCGCATACAACAAAATTGTTAAGAGTCAAGGAAATCTTTTTGGCCATATTACAAAAGAGAACCTTACATGTAATATATTTGCTAAAACTCAAAGAACTTCTCGTTCGCTAAGTCTCAGGGTAGAGTTCTCTCACACAGAAAAGTTGTTAAAACTTAAACAAGTGTTCTCTGGCTAAGTTTCAGGACAGAAGTTCCACATACAAAGAAGTGGTTAAAACAAACGCTTTTTTTTCTGGTCATGTTTTAGGACAACATTTCCACATATAAAGAAGCTGGTAAAACTCAAATAAGTCCCCCATTGGCCAAGTCTCAGAACAGAGTTTCCTCGTACAAAAAAGTTGGTAACACTCAAACTTTCTTTATTTAAGTTTCAGAACAAAACTTCTGCCTACGACAAAATTGTTGAAAGTCAAAGAAATCTTTTTGGCCATATTTCAAAATAGAATCTTACATGCAATATATTTGCTAAAACTCAAAGAAGTTCTCGTTGGCCAAGTACCAGGATAGAGCTCCCTCACACAGAAAAGTTGTTAAAACTTAAACAAGTGTTCTTTAGCTAAGTTTCAGGAAGATATAAAAAAGCGGTTGAAGCAAGCGTTTTTTTTCTGGCCATGTTTTAGGACAACATTACCACATACAAAGAAGTTGGTAAAACTCAAATAAGTCCCCCATTGGCCAAGTCTCAGAACAGAGTTTCCTCATACAAAAAGTTGTTAACACTCAAACAAGCTTTCTTTATCTAAGTTTCAGAACAAAACTTCCGCCTACAACAAAATTGTTGAAAGTCAAGGAAATCTTTTTCGTCATATTTCAAAATAGAATCTTACATGCAGTGTATTTGCTAAAACTCAAAGAAGTTCTCGTTGATTAAGTCTCAGGACAGAGTTCCCTGACACAGAAAAGTTGTTAAAACTTAGACAAGTGTTCCCTGGCTAAGTTTCAGGAAGATACAAAGAAGTGGTTAAAACGACCGTTTTTTTTCTGGCCATGTTTTAGGACAACATTTCCACATACAAAGAAGTTGGTAAAACTCAAATAAGTCCCTCGTTGGCCAAGTCTCAGAACAGGGTTCTCTCATACAAAAAAGTTGTTAACACTCAAACAAGCTTCCTTTATCTAAGTTTCAGAACAAAACTTCCGCCTACAGCAAAATTGTTGAAAGTCAAGGAAATCTTTTTGGCCATATTTCAAAACAGAATCTTACAAGCAATATATTTGCTAAAGCTCAAAGGAGTTCTCGTTGACCAAGTATCAGGACAGAGTTCCCTCACGCAGAAAAGTTGTTAAAACTTAAAGAAGTATTCTCTAGC
>NW_019211548.1:0-1702 GCF_002443255.2 Varroa destructor | reverse complement strand
CCTCATACAAAAAAAGTTATTAGCACTCAAACAAGCTTCCTTTAGCTAAGTTTCAGGACAAAATTTCCACTTACAACAAAGTTGTTAAAAGTCAAAGAAATCTTTTTGGCCATATTTCAAGAGAGAACCTTACATGCAATATATTTGTTAAAGCTCAAAGAAGTTCTCGTTGGCCAAGTCTCAGGATAGAGTTCCCTCACACAGAAAAGTTGTTAAAACTTAAACACAAGTGCTCCCTAGGTAAGTTTCAGGACAGAAGTTCCGCATGCAAGGAAGTGGTTAAAACAAACGTTTTTTTTCTGGCCATGTTTTAGGACAACATTTCCACATACAAAGGAGTTGTTAAAACTCAAATAAGTCCCCCATTGGCCAAGTCTCAGAACAGAGTTTCTTCATACAAAAAAAAAGTTGTTAACACTCAAAAACAAGCTTCCTCTAACTAAGTTTCAGGACAAAATTTCCTCTTACAACGAAATTGTTAAAAGTCAAGGAAATCCTTTTGGCCATATTTCAAAAGAGAACCTTACATGCAATATATTTGTTAAAACTCAAAGAAGTTCTCGTTGGCCAAATCTCAGCATAGAGCTCCCTCACGTAGAAAAGTTGTTAAAACTTAAACAAGTGTTCTCTGGCTAAGTTTCAGGACAGAAGTTCCACATACAAAGAAGTGGTTAAAACAAACGCTTTTTTTCTGGCCATGTTTTAGGACAACATTACCATATACAAAGAAGTTGTTAAAACTCATAAGAAGTCCACCATTGGCCAAGCCTCAGAACAGAGTTTCCTCATACAAAAGAAGTTATTAGCACTCAAACAAGCTTCCTTTAGCTAAGTTTCAGGAGAAAACTTCCACTTACAACAAAGTTGTTAAAAGTCAAGGAAATCTTTTTGGCCATATTTCAAAAGAGAACCTTACATGCAATATATTTGTTAAAACTCAAAGAAGTTCTCGTTGGCCAAATCTCAGCATAGAGCTCCCTCATACAGAAAAGTTGTTAAAACTTAAACACGAGTGCTCCCTAGGTAAGTTTCAGGACAGAAGTTCCACATACAAAGAAGTGGTTAAAACAAACGCTTTTTTTCTGGCCATGTTTTAGGACAACATTACCATATACAAAGAAGTTGTTAAAACTCATAATAAGTCCCCCATTGGCCAAGTCTCAGAACGGAGTTTCCTCATACAAAAAAGTTATTAGCACTCAAACAAGCTTCCTTTAGCTAAGTTTCAGGAGAAAATTTCCACTTACAACAAAGTTGTTAAATGTCAAGGAAATCTTTTTGGCCATATTTCAAAAGAGAACCTTACATGCAATATATTTGTTAAAACTCAAAAAAGTTCTCGTTGGCCAAATCTCAGCATAGAGCTCCCTCACATAGAAAAGTTGTTAAAACTTAAACAAGTGTTCTTTAGCTAAGTTTCAGGAAGATATAAAGAAGTGGTTGAAACAAACGTTTTTTTCTTGCCATGTTTTAGGACAACATTTCCACATACAAAGAAGTTGTTAAAACTCAAATAAGTCCCCCATTGGCCAAGTCTCAGAACAGAGTTTCCTCATACAAAAAAGTTGTTAACACTCAAACAAGCTTCCTTTATCTAAGTTTCAGAACAAAACTTCCGCCTACAACAAAATTGTTGAAAGTCAAGGGAATCTTTTTCGCCATATTTCAAAATAGAATCTTACATGCAGTATATTTGCTAGAA
>NW_019211547.1:0-1413 GCF_002443255.2 Varroa destructor | reverse complement strand
TTTTAGCAAATATTTTGCATGTAAGATTCTGTTTTAAAATATGGCCAAAAAGATTTCCTTGACTTTTAACAATTTTGTTGTATGCGGAAATCTTGTCTGAAACTTGGCTAACGGAAGCTTGTTTGAGTGTTAACAACTTTTGTTTGTATGAGGAAACTCTGTCCTGAGACATGGCCAATGGGGGACTTATTTAAGTTTTAATTTCTTTGTATGTGGAAATGTTGTTCTAAAACATGGCCAAAAAAAATGTTTGTTCTAACCACTTCTTTGTATCTTCCTGAAACTTAGGTAGAGAACACTTCTTTAAGTTTTAACAACTTTTCTGTGTGAGGGAACTCTATCCTGAGACTTGATCAACGAGAACTTTTTTGATTTTTAACAAATATATTACATGTAAGGTTCTGTTTCGAAATATGACCAAAAAGATTTCCTTGACTTTTAACAATTTTGTTGTATGCGGAAGTTTTGTCTGAAACTTGGCTAAAGGAAGCTTGTTTGGGTGTTAACAACTTTTGTTTGTATGAGGACACTCTGTTCTAAGACTTGGCCAATGGGGAACTTATATAAGTTTTAACTTCTTTGTATGTGGAAATGTTGTCCTAAAACATGGCAAAAAAAAACGTTTGTTTTAACCACTTCTTTGTATCTTCCTGAAACTTAGCTAGAGAATACTTGTTTAAGCTTTAACAGCTTTTCTGTATGAAGAAACTCTATTTTGAGACTTGACCAACGAGAACTTGGGTTTTAGCAAATATATTGTATATAAGGTTCTGTTTTGAAATATGACCAAAAAGATTTCCTTGACTTTTAACAGTTTTGTTGTATGCGGAAATTTTGTCTGCAACTTGGCTAACGGAAGCTTGTTTGAGTGTTAACAACTTTTGTTTGTATGAGGAAACTCTGTCCTGAGACTTGGCCAGTGGGGGACTTATTTAAATTTTAACTTCTTTGTATGTGGAAATGTTGTCCTAAAACGTGGCCAAAAAAAAACGTTTGTTTTAACCACTTCTTTGTATCTTCATGAAACTTAGCCAAAGAACACTGGTTTAAGTTTTAACAACTTTTCTGCGTGAAAGAACTCCATCCTGAGACTTGACCAACGAGAACTTGGGTTTTAGCAAATATATTGTATGTAAGGTTCTGTATTGAAATATGGCCAAAAAGATTTTCTTGATGTTTAACAATTTTGTTGTATGCGGAAATTTTGTCTGAAACTTGGCTAACGGAAGCTTGTTTGAGTGTTAACAACTTTTGTTTGTATGAGGAAACTCTGTCCTGAGACTTGGCCAGTGGGGGACTTATTTAAATTTTAACTTCTTTGTATGTGGAAATGTTGTCCTAAAACATGGCCAAAAAAAAACGTTTGTTTTAACCACTTCTTTGTATCTTCATGAAACTTAGCTAGAAAACACT
>NW_019211546.1:0-1328 GCF_002443255.2 Varroa destructor | reverse complement strand
TGGGGGACTTATTTGAGTTTTACCAACTTCTTTGTATGTGGAAATGTTGTCCTAAAACATGGCTAGAAAAAAACGCTTGTTTCAACCACTTCTTTATATCTTCCTGAAACTTAGCTAAAGAACACTTGTTTAGGTTTTAACAACTTTTTTGCGTGAGGGAACTCTGTCCTGAGACTTGGTCAACGAGAACTCCTTTGAGTTTTCGCAAATATATTGCTTGTAAGATTCTGTTTTGAAATATGGTCAAAAAGATTTCCTTGACTTTCAACAATTTTGCTGTAGGCGGAAGTTTTGTTCTGAAACTTAGATAAAGGAAGCTTGTTTGAGTGTTAACAACTTTTTTGTATGAGAAAACTCTGTTCTGAGACTTGGCCAATGGGGCACTTATTTGAGTTTTACCAACTTCTTTGTATGTGGAAATGTTGTCCTAAAACATGGCTAGAAAAAAAACGGTTGTTTTAACTACCTCTTTGTATCTTCCTGAAACTTAGCTAGGGAACACTTGTCTAAGTTTTAACAACTTTTCTGTGTGAGGGAGCTCCATCCTGAGACTTCTTTGAGCTTTAGCAAATATATTGCTTGTAAGATTCTGTTTTGAAATATGGCCAAAAAGATTTCCTTGACTTTCAACAATTTTGCTGTAGGCGGAAGTTTTGTTCTGAAACTTAGATAAAGGAAGTTTGTTTGAGTGTTAACAACTTTTTTGTATGAGAAAACTCTGCTCTGAGACTTGGCCAATGGGGCACTTATTTGAGTTTTACCAACTTCTTTGTATGTGGAAATGTTATCCTAATACATGGCTAGAAAAGAAACGGTTGTTTTAACTACTTGTTTGTATCTTCCTGAAACTTAGCTAGGGAACACTTGTCTAAGTTTTAACAACTTTTCTGTGTGAGGGAACTCTGTCCTGAGACTTGGTCAATGAGAACTCCTTTGAGCTTTAGCAAATATATTGCATGTAAGATTCTATTTTGAAATATGACGAAAAAGATTTCTTTGACTTTCAACAATTTTGTTGTAGGCGGAAGTTTTGTTCTGAAACTTAGATAAAGAAAGCTTGTTTGAGTGTTAACAACTTTTTGTATGAGGAAACTCTGTTCTGAGACTTGGCCAATGGGGGACTTATTTGAGTTTTACCAACTTCTTTGTATGTGGTAATGTTGTCCTAAAACATGGCCAGAAAAAAAACGGTTGTTTTAACCACTTCTTTGTATCTTCCTGAAACTTAGCTAGGGAACACTTGTCTAAGTTTTAACAACTTTTCTGTGTGAGGAAACTCTATCCTGAGACTTGGCCAACGAGAACTTCTTTGAGTTTTAACAAATATA
>NW_019211545.1:0-2678 GCF_002443255.2 Varroa destructor | reverse complement strand
TTAATAACTTTTTTTGTATGAGGAAACTCTGTTCTGAGACTTGGCCAATGGGGGACTTATTTGAGTTTTAACAACTTCTTTGTATGTGGAAATGTTGTCCTAAAACATGGCCAGAAAAAAAGCGTTTGTTTTAACCACTTCTTTGTATGTGGAACTTCTGTCCTGAAACTTAGCCAGAGAACACTTGTTTAAGTTTTAATAACTTTTCTGTGTGAGGGAACTCTGTTCTGAGACTTGGCCAACGAGAACTTCTTTGAGCTTTAACAAATATATTGCATGTAAGGTTCTCTTTTAAAATATGGCCAAAAACATTTCCTTGACTTTTAACAATTTCGTTGTAAGAGGAAATTTTGTCCTGAAACTTAGTTAGAGGAAGCTTGTTTGAGTGTTAGCAACTTTTTTCTGTATGAGGAAACTCTGTTCTGAGACTTGGCCAATGGGGGACTTATTTGAGTTTTAACAACTCCTTTGTATGTGGAGATGTTGTCCTAAAACATGGCCAGAAGAAAAACGTTTGTTTTAACCAGTTCTTTGTATGTGGGACTTCTGTCCTGAAACTTAGCTAGAGAGCACTTGTGTTTAAGTTTTAACAACTTTTCTGTGTGAGGGAACTCTATCCTGAGGCTTGGCCAACGAGAACTTCTTTGAGCTTTAATAAATATATTGCATGTAAGGTTCTGTATTGAAACATGACCAAAGAGATTTCTTTGACTTTTAAAAATTTTGTTGTATGCGGAAATTTTGTCTGAAACTTGGCTAAAAGAAGCTTGTTTGAGTGTTAACAACTTCTTTTTTGTTTGACGAAACTCTGTCCTGAGACTTGACCAATGGGGGACTTATTTAAGTTTTAACTTCTTTGTATGTGGAAATGTTGTCCTAAAACATGGCCAAAAAAAAAACTTTGTTTTAACCACTTCTTTGTATCTTCCTGAAACTTAGCTAGAGAACACCTGTCTAAGTTTTAACAACTTTTCTGTGTGAGAGAACTCTATCCTGAGACTTGGCCAACGAGAACTTCTTTGAGTTTTAACAAATATATTACGTGTAAGATTCTATTTTGAAATATGACCAAAAAGATTTCCCTGACTTTTAACAATCTTGTTGTATGCGGAAATTTTGTCTGAAACTTGGCTAAAGGAAGCTTGTTTGAGTGTTAACTACTTTTGTTTGTATGAGGACACCCTGTTCTGAGGTTTGGCCAATGGGGGACTTATTTAAGTTTTAACTTCTTTGTATGTGGAAATGTTGTCCTAAAACATGGCCAGAAAAAACGTTTGTTTTAACCACTTCTTTGTATCTTCCTGAAACTTATATAGAGAATACTTGTTTAAGTTTTAACAGCTTTTCTGTATGAGGAAAGTCTATCTTGAGACTTGACCAACGAGAACTTGGGCTTTAGCAAATATATTGCATGTGCGATACTGTTTTGAAATATGGCCAAAAAGATTTCCTTGACTTTTAATAATTTTGTTGTATGCGGAAATTTTGTCTGAAACTTGGCTAAAGGAAGCTTGTTTGAGTGTTAACAACTTTTGTTTGTATAAGGAAACTCTGTTCTGAGACTTGGCCAATGGGGGACTTATTTAAGTTTTAACTTCTTTGTATGTGGAAATGTTGTCCTAAAACATGGCAAAAAAAAACGTTTGTTTAACTACTTCTTTGTATCTTCCTGAAATTTAGATAGAGAATACTTGTTTAAGTTTTAACAGCTTTTCTGTATGAGGAAACTCTATTTTGAGACTTGACCAACGAGAACTTGGGCTTTAGTAAATATATTGCATGTAAGATACTGTTTTGAAATATAGCCAAAAAGATTTCCTTGACTTTTAACAATTATGTTGTAAGCGAAAATTTTGTCTGCAACTTGGCTAAAGGAAGCTTGTTTGAGCGTTAACAACTTTTGTTTGTATGAGGAAACTCTGTTCTGAGACTTGGCCAATGGGGGACTTATTTAAGTTTTAACTTCTTTGTATGTCGAAATGTTGTCCTAAAACATGGCCAGAAAAAAACGTTTGTTTTAACCACTTTTTTGTATCTTCATGAAACTTAGATAGAGAATACTTGTTTAAGTTTTAACAGCTTCTCTGTATGAAGAAACTCTATTTTGAGACTTGACCAACGAGAACTTGGACTTTAGCAAATATATTGCATGTAAGATACTGTTTTGAAATATGGCCAAAAAGATTTCCTTGACTTTTAACGATTTTGTCGTATGCGGAAATTTTTTCTGAAACTTGGCTAAAGGAAGCTTGTTTGAGTGTTAACAACTTTTGTTTGTATGAGGAAACTCTGTTCTGAGACTTGACCAATGGGGGACTTATTTAAGTTTTAACTTCTTTGTATGTGGAAATGTTGTCCTAAAACATGGCCAAAAAAAAAACTTTGTTTTAACCACTTCTTTGTATCTTCCTGAAACTTAACTAGAGGAAGCTTGTTTAAGTTTTAACAACTTTTCTGTGTGAGGGAACTCTATCTTGGGACTTCGGCAACGAGAACTTCTTTGAGTTTTAACAAATATAATGCATGTAAGGTTCTCTTTTGAAATATAGCCAAAAAGATTTCCTTGACTTTTAACAATTTTGTTGTAAGTGGAAATTTTGTCCTGAAACTTGGCTAAAGGAAGCTCGTTTGAGTGTTAATAACTTTTTTTGTATGAGGAAACTCCGTGCTGAGACTTG
>NW_019211544.1:0-1812 GCF_002443255.2 Varroa destructor | reverse complement strand
ACTTCTTTGTATCTTCCTGAAACTTAGCTAGAGAACACTTGTTCAAGTTTTAACAACTTTTCTGTGTGAGGGAATTCTATCCTGAGACTTAGCCAACGAGAACTTCTTAGAGTTTTAACAAATATACTACATGTAAGGTTCTGTTTTGAAATACGACCAAAGAGATTTCCTTGACTTTTAACAATTTTGTTGTAAGCGGAAATTTTGTCTGCAACTTGGCTAAAGGAAGCTTGTTTGAGTGTTAACAACTTTTGTTTGTATGAGGAAACTCTGTTCTGAGACTTGGCCAATGGGGGACTTATATAAGTTTTAACTTCTTTGTATATGAAAATGTTGTCCTAAAACATGGCCAAAAAAAACGTTTGTTTTAACCACTTCTTTGTATCTTCATGAAACTTAGCTAGAGAATACTTGTTTAAGTTTTAACAGCTTTTCTGTATGAGGAAACTCTATTTTGAGACTTGACCAACGAGAACTTGAGTTTTACCAAATATATTGCATGTAAGGTTCTGCATTGAAACATGACCAAAGAGGTTTCCTTGACTTTTAACAATTTTGTTGTATGCGGAAATTTTGTCTGAAACTTGGCTAAACGAAGCTTGTTTGAGTGTTAACAACTTTTGTTTGTATGCGAAAACTCTGTCCTGAGACTTGGCCAGTGGAGGACTTATTTAAATTTTAACTTCTTTGTATGTCGAAATGTTGTCCTAAAACATGGCTAAAAAAAAACGTTTGTTTTAACCACTTCTTTGTATCTTCATGAAACTTAGCTAGAGAACACTGGTTTAGGTTTTAACAGCTTTTCTGTGTGAGGGAACTCTATCCTGAGACTTGACCAACGAGAACTTGAGTTTTACCAAATATATTGCATGTAAGGTTCTGCATTGAAACATGACCAAAGAGGTTTCCTTGACTTTTAACAATTTTGTTGTATGCGGAAATTTTGTCTGAAACTTGGCTAAACGAAGCTTGTTTGAGTGTTAACAACTTTTGTTTGTATGAGGAAACTCTGTCCTGAGACTTGGCCAATGGGGGACTTATTTAAGTTCCAACTTCTTTGTATGTGGAAATGTTGTCCTAAAACATGGCCAAAAAAAAACGTTTGTTTTAATTACTTCTTTGTATCTTCCTGAAACTTAGCTAGAGGATACTTGTTTAAGTTTTAACAGCTTTTCTGTATGAAAAAACTCTATTTTGAGACTTGACCAACGAGAACTTGGGTTTTAGCAAATATATTGCATGTAAGATTCTGTTTTGAAATATAGCCAAAAAAATTTCCTTGACTTTTAACAATTTTGTTGTATGCGGAAATTTTGTCTGGAACTTGGCTAACGGAAGCTTGTTTGAGTGTTAACAACTTTTGTTTGTATGAGAAAACTCTGTCCTGAGACTTGGCCAATGGGGGACTTATTTAAGTTTTAACTTCTTCGTATGTGGAAATGTTGTCCTAAAACGTGGCCAAAAAAAAACGTTTGTTTTAATTACTTCTTTGTATCTTCCTGAGACTTAGCTAGAGGATACTTGTTTAAGTTTTAACAACTTTTCTGTGTGAGGGAACTCTATCCTGAGACTTGACCAACGAGAACTTGGGTTTTAGCAAATATATTGCATGTAAGATTCTATTTTGAAATAGGGCCAAAAGATTTCCTTGACTTTCAACAATTTTGCTGTAGGCGGAAGTTTTGTTCTGAAACTTAGATAAAGAAAGCTTGTTTGAGTGTTAACAACTTTTTTGTATGAGGAAATTCTGTTCTGAGACTTGGCCAATGGGGGACTTATTTGAGTTTTAACAACTTCTTTGTATGTGGAAAT
>NW_019211543.1:0-6014 GCF_002443255.2 Varroa destructor | reverse complement strand
AACGGGAACTTGGATTTTAGCAAATATATTGCCTGTAAGATTCTGTTTTGAAATATGGCCAAAAAGATTCCCTTGACTTTTAACAATTTTGTTGTATGCGGAAATTTTGTCTGAAACTTGGCTAAAGGAAGCTTGTTTGAGTGTTAACAACTTTTGTTTGTATGAGGAAACTCTGTCCTGAGACTTGGCCAATGGGGGACTTATTTAAGTTTTAACTTCTTCGTATGTGGAAATGTTGTCCTAAAACATGGCTAGAAAAAATGTTTGTTTTAACCACTTCTTTGTATTTTCATGAAACTTAGCTAGAGCACACTGGTTTAAGTTTTAACAACTTTTCTGTGTGAGGGAACTCTATCCTGAGACTTGACCAACGAGAACCTCTTAGAGTTTTAACAAATATACTACATGTAAGGTTCTGTTTTGAAATATGACCAAAGAAATTTCCCTGACTTTTAATAATTTTGTTGTAGGCGGAAATTTTGTCTGCAACTTGGCTAAAGGAAGCTTGTTTGAGTGTTAACAACTTTTTTGTATGAGGAAACTCTGTTCTGAGACTTGGCCAATGGAGGACTTATTTAAGTTTTAACTTCTTTGTATGTGGTAATGTTGTCCTAAAATATGGCAAAAAAAAAACATTTGTTTTAACCACTTCTTTGTATCTTTCTGAAACTTAGCTAGAGAATACTTGTTTAAGTTTTAACAGCTTTTCTGTATAAGAAAACTCTATCATGAGACTTGGCCAACGAGAACCTCTTAGAGTTTTAACAAATATACTACATGTAAGGTTCTGTTTTGAAATATGACCAAAGAAATTTCCCTGACTTTTAACAATTTTGTTGTAAGCGGAAATTTTGTCTGCAACTTGGCTAAAGGAAGCTTGTTTGAGTGTTGACAACTTTTGCTTGTATGAGGAAACTCTGTTCTGAAACTTGGCCAATGGGGGACTTATGTAAGTTTTAACTTCTTTGTATGTGGAAATGTTGTCCTAAAACATGGCCAAAAAAAACGTTTGTTTTAACCACTTCTTTGTATTTTCATGAAACTTAGCTAGAGCACACTGGTTTAAGTTTTAACAACTTTTCTGTGTGAGGGAACTCTATCCTGAGACTTGACCAACGAGAACTTGGATTTTAGCAAATATATTGCCTGTAAGGTTCTGTTTTGAAATATGGCCAAAAAGATTTCCTTGACTTTTAGCAATTTTGTTGTATGCGGAAATTTTGTCTGAAACTTGGCTAACGGAAGCTTGTTTGAGTGTTAACAACTTTTGTTTGTATGAGGAAACTCTGTCCTGAGACTTGGCCAGTGGGGGACTTATTTAAATTTTAACTTCTTCGTATGTGGAAATGTTGTCCTAAAACATGGCTAGAAAAAATGTTTGTTTTAACCACTTCTATCTTCCTGAAACTTAGCTAGAGAATACTTGTTTAAATTTTAACAGCTTTTCTGTATAAGGAAATTCTATTTTGAGACTTGACCAACGAGAACTTGGGTTTTAGCAAATATACTACATCTAAGGTTCTGTTTTGAAATATGACCAAAAAGATTTCCTTGACTTTTAACAATTTTGTTGTAAGCGGAAATTTTGTCCGAAATTTGGCTAAAGGAAGCTTGTTTGAGTGTTAACAACTTTTATTTGTATGAGGAAACTCTGTTCTGAGACTTGGCCAATGGAGGACTTATGTAAGTTTTAACTTCTTTGTATGTGGAAATGTTGTCCTAAAACATGGCCAAAAAAAACGTTTGTTTTAACCACTTCTTTGTATTTTCATGAAACTTAGCTAGAGCACACTGGTTTAAGTTTTACCAACTTTTCTGTGTGAGGGAACTCTATTCTGAGACTTGACCAACGAGAACTTGGATTTTAGCAAATATATTGCCTGTAAGATTCTGTTTTGAAATATGGCCAAAAAGATTTCCTTGACTTTTAGTAATTTTGTTGTATGCGGAAATTTTGTCTGAAACTTGGCTAACGGAAGCTTGTTTGAGTGTTAACAACTTTTGTTTGTATGAGGAAACTCTGTCCTGAGACTTGGCCAGTGGGGGACTTATTTAAATTTTAACTTCTTTGTATGTGGACGTGTTGTCCTAAAATATGGCCAGAAAAAACGTTTGTTTTAACCCGTTCTTTGTATCTTTCTGAAACTTAGCTAGAGAATACTTGTTTAAGTTTTAACAGCTTTTCTGTATGAGGAAACTCTATTTTGAGACTTGACCAACAAGAACTTGGGTTTTAGCAAATATATTGCATGTAAGATTCTGTTTTGAAATATGGCCAAAAAGATTTCCTTGACTTTTAGCAATTTTGTTGTATGCGGAAATTTTGTCTGAAACTTGGCTAACGGAAGCTTGTTTGAGTGTTAACAACTTTTATTTCTATGAGGAAACTCTGTCCTGAGACTTGGCCAATGGGGGACTTATTTAAGTTTTAACTTCTTTGTATGTGGAAATGTTGTCCTAAAACATGGCCAAAAAAAACGTTTGTTTTAACCACTTCTTTGTATCTTCTGAAACTTAGCTAGAGAACACTGTTTAAGTTTTAACAACTTTTCTGTGTGAGGGAACTCTATCCTGAGACTTGACCAACGAGAACTTGGGTTTTAGCAAATATATTGCATGTAAGGTTCTGTTTGAAATATGACCAAAAGATTTCCTTGACTTTTAACAATTTTGTTGTAAGCGGAAATTTTGTCTGAAACTTGGCTAAAGGAAGCTTGTTTGAGTGTTAACAACTTTTGTTTGTATGAGGAAACTCTGTCCTGAGACTTGGCCAATGGGGGACTTATTAAGTTTTAACTTCTTTGTATGTGGAAATGTTGTCCTAAAACATGGCCAAAAAAAACGTTTGTTTTAACCACTTCTTTGTATCTTCCTGAAACTTAGCTAGAGAATACTTGTTTAAGTTTTAACAGCTTTTCTGTATGAGGAAACTCTATTTTGAGACTTGACCAACGAGAACTTGGGTTTTAGCAAATATATTGCATGTAAGATTCTGTTTTGAAATATGGCCAAAAAGATTTCCTTGACTTTTAACAATTTTGTTGTAAGCGGAAATTTTGTCTGAAACTTGGCTAAAGGAAGCTTGTTTGAGTGTTAACAACTTTTGTTTGTATGAGGAAACTCTGTCCTGAGACTTGGCCAATGGGGGACTTATTTAAGTTTTAACTTCTTTGTATGTGGAAATGTTGTCCTAAAACATGGCCAAAAAAAACGTTTGTTTTTACCACTTCTTGTATCTTCCTGAAACTTAGCTAGAGAACACTTGTTAAGTTTTAACAACTTTTCTGTGTGAGGGAACTCTATCCTGAGACTTGGCCAACGAGAACTTCTTGAGTTTTAACAAATATACTACATGTAAGGTTCTGTTTTGAAATATGACCAAAAAGATTTCCCTGACTTTTAACAATTTTGTTGTAAGCGGAAATTTTGTCTGAACTTGGCTAAAGGAAGCTTGTTTGAGTGTTAACAACTTTTGTTGTATGAGGAAACTCTGTTCTGAGACTTGGCCAATGGGGGACTTATTAAGTTTTAACTTCTTTGTATGTGGAAATGTTGTCCTAAAACATGGAAAAAAAGTTTGTTTTAACCACTTCTTTGTATCTTCCTGAAACTTAGCTAGAGAATACTTGTTTAAGTTTTAACAGCTTTTCTGTATGAGGAAACTCTATTTTGAGACTTGACCAACGAGAACTTGGGTTTTAGCAAATATACTACATGTAAGGTTCTGTTTTGAAATATGACCAAAAAGATTTCCTTGACTTTTAACAATTTTGTTGTAAGCGGAAATTTTGTCTGAAATTTGGCTAAAGGAAGCTTGTTTGAGTGTTAACAACTTTTATTTGTATGAGGAAACTCTGTCCTGAGACTTGGCCAATGGGGGACTTATTTAAGTTTTAACTTCTTTGTATGTGGAAATGTTGTCCTAAAACATGGCCAAAAAAAAACGTTTGTTTTAACCACTTCTTTGTATCTTCTGAAACTTAGCTAGAGAACACTGGTTTAAGTTTTAACAACTTTTCTGTGTGAGGGAACTCTATCCTGAGACTTGACCAACGAGAACTTGGGTTTTAGCAAATATATTGCATGTAAGGTTCTGTTTGAAATATGGCCAAAAAGATTTCCTTGATTTTAACAATTTTGTTGTAAGCGGAAATTTTGTCTGAAACTTGGCTAAAGGAAGCTTGTTTGAGTGTTAACAACTTTTGTTTGTATGAGGAAACTCTGTCCTGAGACTTGGCCAATGGGGGACTTATTTAAGTTTTAACTTCTTTGTATGTGGAAATGTTGTCCTAAAACATGGCCAAAAAAAACGTTTGTTTTAACCACTTCTTTGTATCTTCCTGAAACTTAGCTAGAGAAACTTGTTTAAGTTTTAACACTTTTCTGTTGAGGAACTCTATTTGAGACTTGACCAACGAGAACTTGGGTTTTAGCAAATATATTGCATGTAAGATTCTGTTTTGAAATATGGCCAAAAAGATTTCCTTGACTTTTAACAATTTTGTTGTAAGCGGAAATTTTGTCTGAAACTTGGCTAAAGGAAGCTTGTTTGAGTGTTAACAACTTTTGTTTGTATGAGGAAACTCTGTCCTGAGACTTGGCCAATGGGGGACTTATTTAAGTTTTAACTTCTTTGTATGTGGAAATGTTGTCCTAAAACATGGCCAAAAAAAACGTTTGTTTTAACCACTTCTTTGTATTTTCTGAAACTTAGCTAGAGACACTGGTTTAAGTTTTAACAACTTTTCTGTGTGAGGGAACTCTATCCTGAGACTTGACCAACGAGAACTTGGGTTTTAGCAAATATATTGCCTGTAAGATTCTGTTTTGAAATATGGCCAAAAAGATTTCCTTGACTTTTAACAATTTTGTTGTATGCGGAAATTTTGTCTGAAACTTGGCTAAAGGAAGCTTGTTTGAGTGTTAACAACTTTTGTTTGTATGAGGAAACTCTGTCCTGAGACTTGGCCAATGGGGGACTTATTTAAGTTTTAACTTCTTTGTATGTGGAAATGTTGTCCTAAAACATGGCCAAAAAAAAACGTTTGTTTTAACCACTTCTTTGTATCTTCCTGAAACTTAGCTAGAGAATACTTGTTTAAGTTTTAACAGCTTTTCTGTATGAGGAAACTCTATTTTGAGACTTGACCAACGAGAACTTGGGTTTTAGCAAATATATTGCATGTAAGGTTCTGTTTTGAAATATGCCAAAAAGATTTCCTTGACTTTTAACAATTTTGTTGTATGCGGAAATTTTGTCTGAAACTTGGCTAAAGGAAGCTTGTTTGAGTGTTAACAACTTTTGTTTGTATGAGGAAACTCTGTCCTGAGACTTGGCCAATGGGGGACTTATTTAAGTTTTAACTTCTTTGTATGTGGAAATGTTGTCCTAAAACATGGCCAAAAAAAAACGTTTGTTTTAACCACTTCTTTGTATCTTCATGAAACTTAGCTAGAGAACACTGGTTTAAGTTTTAACAACTTTTCTGTGTGAGGGAACTCTATCCTGAGACTTGACCAACGAGAACTTGGGTTTTAGCAAATATATTGCATGTAAGGTTCTGTTTGAAATATGGCCAAAAAGATTTCCTTGACTTTTAACAATTTTGTTGTAAGCGGAAATTTTGTCTGAAACTTGGCTAAAGGAAGCTTGTTTGAGTGTTAACAACTTTTGTTTGTATGAGGAAACTCTGTCCTGAGACTTGGCCAATGGGGGACTTATTTAAGTTTTAACTTCTTTGTATGTGGAAATGTTGTCCTAAAACATGGCCAAAAAAAAACGTTTGTTTTAACCACTTCTTTGTATCTTCCTGAAACTTAGCTAGAGAATACTTGTTTAAGTTTTAACACTTTTCTGTTGAGGAACTCTATTTGAGACTTGACCAACGAGAACTTGGGTTTTAGCAAATATATTGCATGTAAGATTCTGTTTTGAAATATGGCCAAAAAGATTTCCTTGACTTTTAACAATTTTGTTGTATGCGGAAATTTTGTCTGAAACTTGGCTAAAGGAA